>NW_024427107.1:78326345-78598819 GCF_017311325.1 Ursus maritimus
TCTTTCCCTCTTTCCTTGTTTCCCATTATGAGAACTCCCCCAAGACCAAACCTAAAACTTCCCAACAGGCCCTGCCCTTTGTGGACAGTGGCCCGTCCTGGCCTGCAGGGCTTGTAGTCTGGCAAAGGGAGACCCCTGCTCCCAGGGGCAGGGCGGGGAGACTGCTGCCGTCAAGCGGGCCCCGCTGAGGAGCGCTGGATGTGGGGGCAGGAAGGGCGGCCTTCCCATCTGGAGGTCAGGGAAGACCATGTGGAAAGTGACCGTTACGGAGAGGTGTCCTGGGGCGACATGAGGGGAGAATGTCACAGGTGCTGGAACAGTGTGGGCCAAGGCCCTGGGGCAGGAAGGAGGTGAGGAGCTTTAGAACTGGAGGCTTTCCTTTGTGGCTGAGACGCTGAGCCTGTGAGCTGAGAGCACGGGTCCCAAGGGCACATTCAGGGGTTCAGGCTTTGTCCCGAGTGCCCGGGAAGGCATGTGGGAGTCTGACGCTGCTGGAGCTGCCCAGAGTCCCCTTTCTCTTGATGATCTGCCCCCTACCCCCCAGACTCTGGTTTTGTTGGAGGTTTCCAGTCTTTGACAGTGTTGAGGGCTTGGCCACTGGAGAACGTTGGGGAGACTGGCCCTAGAGGGAGGGAAATGCCTGGGACTTCTCCTCGCTGCGGGTTTGCTGGCACTGGTGGGGTCTCCTCTGGCTCCAGGGCCCGCTGGATGCCCCCACCGAGGCCTGGTTCCTGTGGGCATGCCCACCGCGTGGTGTGGTCTGCACCCGTGATCGGAGAATGCCACCTCCCAGCTCCCGCTTAGCAAGGGGGCTCTGTTCTGCTGCTGCTGGTCCCTGGGCGGTCGCCATGTCCCCCACTTGGTGGTCAGCCTCTCGGCTCTTCCACCCCCATGTGAGCACTTCTTGGGTGAGCCTGGCATGTTTCCCGTGTCCTGACCGGACCCCGTCCAGCACCCGCTTTAGTCTTCAGTGGGTTTGGGTTGGGCTCATGTCACTGGCAGCTGGAGGTTTGGGAAGATGGTGGAGAGAAGTCAGCGCCTGAAGGGAGGCGTTACGGGGAAACGCTCTTGTCCAAAGAAGGCAACGTGGTTCAGATGCCAGGAGAAAATCCTGCGTTCAGGGTCTCCCAGGGTTCACCACAGGATCGTAAGACGAGGGTCCGGCACAGGCCCCACAGCACACAGGCTCGCAGGCGTGGCGAGGTACAGTCGGGGGCTGCAGCCCGGCCCGGGTGCGTGCTCGTCGGAAGCTCCGGCCCAGCCGCCTGCCATCTCGGGACGAACTGAGGCAGCCCCTCCGCTGTCGTGCGTGGCTGGTTCCACGTTTGTCCCTAGATGTGCCTTTAAGTTCTACGTAGACCCCAGCCTCCCGCTGGCTTCTGCCCGCTGGTGTGGCCCACTGTGGCTCCCGCGGGGCGTGCAGCCTGACATAGGAGGGCGACAGGTCTCACCTGGGGATTTGGAAACGTGCCGTGGGAGCGATGGGAAGTATCTCCTATCTATTTTCTGCCACGGCACAAGCCACCCCGAAACTGGGCGGCCTAAGTGGCAGGGGCTTGTTACTTCTCAGCCTTCTTGGGTCAGCTGGGTTTTCTTCTGCTCCCCGTGGGGTCACCCGGGGTCACTGATGGGGCTTCAGTCAGTGGGGAGCTCAGCTCAGGCTGGAAGGTCCCAGGTGGCCTCACCCACGTGAGTGTGGCTGGTGACACTCAGGCTGGCAGCTCGGGGGCGGGTCCCTGTCACGTGACTGACCTCTTTCCACGGGGCTCTCACGAGCAGCGGTCAGTGGAGCTTCTCTGCGTGGTGCTGGCTGCCAGGAGGGGGACGGGGGTGCTGCCGTCCCCGTGAAGCCTGGGCTCACACAGCGTCACCCCTGCCACATTCTGTGGGTCAAAGTAAGCCTTGGCCAGCCCAGACTGGAGGGGTGGGGAAGCAGACCCGTCCTCCTAGTGGGAGTGGCTGCAACATATTGCGGTCATCATTCCCCAGCCTCCCGTGGGGTCAGAGAGCTGACACCTGGCGCATCGACCAAGGGGGAGGAGGCCCCACAGCCCCCGGAGGGCACCTCTGCCTCCTGCCAGCCCGGGGGTGACTTCGACATGGCGAGATGTCTACGATGTGTGCACGGCCGGGGAGCGTGTGATCAGAGGGAGGGGACGGTGGCAGAGGATCTCACAGATATCCTCATTCACTCGTTTGAGGCACTCACATATTTTGAGGCACCCATTGTGGGTCAGACCCTAGGGAATAAGCCCCGGCCTTTGTATAGCCAGGGTTCTGGTTGACAGGAAGAGTCAGACAGACCCAAGTGGGCAATCCTGAGTGTTCGAGGAAGCATCAGGGTCTGAGACAGGAGCATCAGAAGGGGTGATCTGGGAGGTCTGCCTGGAGGAGGAGACAAGGAAGCAGAGACTTAAAAGAGGGAACAGGGCCAACATCCTATGAAGAGTGCAGGGAAAAGCATTCTGGGCACGCAAGTAGCATGTGGTGAGGCTGTGAGGTACCAGACACGGGTGAGTTTGCTGGGGGTGGTGAGAGCAGGGACCTGGTGTTGCTCCAAGGTCATCAAAGGTCACTGGTCATGTCTGAAAATGTTTCTGGAAGAGAGTTTGTGTGCATTGAGTTGTTTCCATGGAACTGAGTCCGAGGAGGCATCTTGTTTCTCTGGGGACAGAGGCCTGTCTGGCCTCTAGCTAAGTGGGGCGGAGCTTGCCCCTGCCCCGTGGAGGGGACAGTCACAACTGCCGGAGATGGTGGGGATGCTCCATTAGGGCTCAGGGTCGGGATTCCCTGGCTGCGGCCAGGACGGCTGCAGGGGTGGAGCCGGGTGACTGGGGCCGTGTCCCCACACCCTACCTGGGCTCCCGGGGCCAGCACACGTCCCCCAGGGCAGTGACTCTGGCTGTGGGCTGCTCTGAGGGCTGCGGGCAGGGAGGGCCCGGGAGGACGGCTGGCCGGGCGGCAGTGTGTCTGGGCGAAGGTGCACGCTCAGCAAGACCTGGGTTCCCGGGTGTGCGGGCCGCGCCTCGAGCGACCTGAGATCGTCCGTCCTGTCGGAGCTTCCTGTGCACCTCTTGCCCAGGCAGGGCCCCGCTGTGCCCCAGGCTGGACTCTCCCCGGGGGTGTGTCTCTGCCAGTGGACCGGGGTTCCTACTGAGGGCGGCTCCCTGTCTTCCCCTCCTAGCGAGCGAGGTGCCCGAGGGAAAGGCCAGGGCTCTACTCCAACTTTTCGGCCACGTGGGGGCTGGGGCCCTCTCGTCTCTGAGATGCTGTTTCTAGAATAAGCCCCCCGCCCCCACCACCTCCTGTTTTTTAACCTTTCCATCTTCTGTGGGTACATCCCCCTCCTGCCGCCGGTCTCTCGGCTCGATTAGAGCAGTCACTTCTAAGCTTGAAAAACCCAAGTTGAAGGAAGAAGAAAAAAAAAACTAAAGAGAGAGAAAGAGAGAGGGAGAGGGATAGCTGCCTGTTGGAAGATTCCGTATCTCCTGGCCGCAGTCTGTGCGTCTGTGTGTGCTTAATAACCCAACAGATCTTGTCTTTGCAGAAGAACACGCAGCCTGGCAGGCCGTCAAAGTCCTTGGTGGTGGGACTTTCCTCCTGCATGCTCCCCCCTTTCCTTCACAGCTGTCAGCCCTGGAGCCGTGTGGCTGGCGTGGAGGGAGGTGGGACCTTGTTCCCTGATGGCCCACACACGGCCAGGCACCGTCCCAGGCACTGAGCATGCATGGCACGTGCAGGGCTCCCAGCAGTTCTGCAGGGCAGGCCTAAAAGACCCATTTCACAGATGGGAAAACAGGCCAGAGAAAGGGAGGGAAAGGGTATCCCAGATGGTGCCCGAGGCCTCCTTCAAAGACACTGAGGGCCTGGGCTAGGCTTTCGCTTTTCTCTGGACTCAGTTTCTCCACCCATACGGTGAGGAGCAGGTAGGATTAGACCATCTCCAGGATTCGGGGGGCCCAGTCTGAGCTCACAGAGGGCCAGGGCACCAGGCCCAGCATTGCCAGGAGTGGCTGTGGAAGGAGTGGCTTCAGATGGAAAGGGTGGGGTGGGTGCGCGTCTGGCACCCACGGCTGGAGCGAGCTGCTGCACTCTCGATGCGCTGCTTTCGTCTCCTGCTCACTCAGCAAGTTCCCGAATCTCTCTGAGCCTCGCCTTCCTCATCCGGGAAGTGGGGACAATGGAAGACCGCTGTGTGGCTTTGCCAGGGTCAGCAGAGGCTGCGTGCCAGCACCCGGAGTGCTACCCTTCACTCGGCTCTAGCGGGAGTTCAACCAAGAACGGATTCCTTGAAGCTTCGACTTGCTTTCTCTCATGGAGACTGCTTTCCATGCTGCAGCACAGAGCACGCAGGGGCCCCCTGTGCTCCCCTCCCCTTGTCGGGCCATCACCTGAGCTTGGGGGTCTGGACCTGGAGTACGGAGGGTGAAGGAAGGCCTGGGGGGGCCCTGCAGGAGTGATGCCCAGACTGTAAGCCTGCCCACGAAGATGGGCTGGCAAAGAGTGGTTTTTAGCGCAAAGCTGACAGCAAGGAAGGGGACTTTGCGTGGCCTGAGGCTCTCGGTCCTGTGGCCAGGAGAGCGGGCACGGTTCTTCTGTCTCCAGGGGCTGTGGGACCTGACCACCTGCGTGCTGTGTCAATGCGGGGGGTGGGAGGTGCATAGAAGGGGAAGATGACCCCCTCTGAGGGCCCAAGGAGCAACACGGTCTGGGGGGCCTGTGGGAGCCGATGCCAGTTAGCACCAAGGACAGCAGCACCTCCAGGCCGGTCTAAGTCACCGTAAACCCACCAGCCTGACTTCTGGAAAGTTCAGTGCAGCTCCCGGGGCCCTCAGGCTGTGCAGGGAGGACAGCTGGAGAAGAGCAACTGGGGGTGAGAGAGTTGTGGCGGGAAGTGCAGGAACCTGTGGGAGACGACGGAGGGACCGTCCCCAGACTGGAGAGCTCTCGTCGAGGCTGAGCTCTGGCAGTTGGAGCGCATTCTCGTCCTCCTCCCTTGGAGCAGCTGGACAGCCACCAGCAGGTGACCTGCTCTGGGTGGGCGCTGGGCTGGAAGTCCACCAGAGCACTGCAAGGGCACCCGACCTGCGGCAGCCGCGGGCGCAGTCAGATAAGTGCGAACTCGCTCATGGTAGTGACGGACCAACGGTGCCAACCATCCTGGGGATGGAGGACGTCACGTTTCCGTACGATTTTTAACCAGAGGTGAAAAGAGGAAAAGGCCCTGTGGTCTTGGGCCCCGTCTCAGTGGACGTGCCCCTTCTCGCTGACCACCTCCGGTCTGCGGACACTCAGGGCCAGGGATGTGACAGTCCTGGGCCTGTGGGCAGGGACCTGGTTCGTTCCCACTGAAGTAATGCTGGCCAAGTCTGGTGTGGGTGGCCTGCATGCCGGGATGCCCAAACCGCAGAGCCTGACCCTGGGCTATGCGCTCAGGCTTCACTGGCGTACAACCCAGGGCACCCCGAATGAGAGGAAGGGGAGGCTAGGTGTGCGAGCAGGGAAGCAGGACCTCGCCCCAGGCCAAGCATAGAGGGAGGCTCATTAGGGGATGGGGCCACAGGGGCCGCTGGGCAAGGGCACGAAGCCACGGAGCCCAGGGCCAGCAGGGTGCATGAATCAGGTAGGTGAGAGGCTGGGTCCAGCCCAGTCCCAACAGCAGGAGCCTTTGTGAGCAGTGGGGCTTGGCAGAGGCAGGAACCCTTGACTCCATTGGAGGGAGGAACAAGGGGGCTTCCTGGAGGTGGCGGTGTCTTCTAGTTTTGGCCCCAGACTCGCTTTCTGCCTGGTGTGGGGATGTTAGTGGGCCCAGGGCTGCAGGCTGCACTAGGAGTGACACGTGCAGCCTGCCCTTAGCAGACCAGATGTGGGAGGGCGGGGCTCTGGGAAGGGGCCGGACCATCTGCCCCCTTAGGTGCGGGACGCTGTGGGCTCACGAGGCTGGCTTCCGAGATGGCAGGACTAGCCCCAGTGCCCAAGGGGTGAAAGCCCTTCAGCTGCGGGGAGCAGAGGGGACAACCCTGGGGCTGTTCCAGTCTGCCTGACCCCCTTGCCTTCTCCCGCTTTCTCTGCAGTTGGCCTGAGTGTTCTGGAGTTTTCCTCAAGTTGTTGTCTGGGGTCCTGAGCATTTCATGTCCCATGCCTTGCCCCTCACCCTCACAGATGTCCTCCGAGTTGGCGCTGAGCCTCCACTGTAGGGAAGAGTGGCAGGAGGCTCAGAGCAGTGGGGCGTGCAGCCCAGGCTGGCCAGCTAAGTCCACTGCTGCTGCTCGCCCTGCCATGTCCTCTTGACCACGGAAATCCTGCCACGTCTCCCCTCAAGGCCTCTCCATGGTCTTTCTTTTAAAAATTATTGTGAATGATTGTAGATAGTGTTATAAGAGCTATAATCGTTATGGAACATTCCCCTAGACCAGGTCGAGAGAATGTGTGATAAACCACACCAGGCTGCCATGCCCACCCGGGGTGGCCTGTGCGGGGACCCCCGCCTTCCTGCTCGACTGTTTAGAGGCAAATCCCAGACTTCATCTCAGTTTATCTCCACCTAGTTCAATATGTGCCTGTAAAGCAGAAGAGTCTTTAAAAACACCACAAAACACAAAAACAAAATCCTACACAACCATGACATCATTATCACCCCTAAAATAGCAGCAATTGCTTAATATTCGATATCCAGCAGCGGGCACATTTCCTTGTCTCAGGGTTTTCTTTTTAAAGCTTATTGGATTCGGGATCCAAACAAGGGTGAAATATTGCATTTTCTGACATTAAGATTTCTTCTAATCTATGGATTTCCTTTCCTCTCTCTCTTTTCTCCCTCTTAGTGTGGCTGTGGAGGATCTGGCTGGCTGGCTGAGGCAGTCTGCACCGGGCAGGCTGAGGGTCGGAGCCCGCGCCGTGGCTCCGGGACCCCGTGGCTGCGCCGTGGCTCCGGGACCCGGGTCTGTGTTTGGAGGTGGTGCTGGTTCTTGCAAGAGTGGCCCGTCGCGTCTGGGCTCGGCGTGGGCGGCCGGGGTGATCAACACCTACGTCTGTTAATTCACTGGGCGTGGTTTCATTTTTTCCACAAAGAAAAATCTTACTGAAAGCAAAAAGTGAAAGTCTCACCTCCCCCTCCTCACTTAGCGTTTCAGAGGGTCTCAGGGCCAGCATCCCGCGTGGTCCTTCCAGATTTTCCCTGGGCCTATGAAAGCCTGATCCACGTAGGCAGCCAACGCTGCTCTTTTCTTTACAAAACAAATTGGATCATATTTGATGCGTTGATCTGTAGTGTGCTACGTTCACCGAGAGTTGTAAATTATGGACATTTTCCTGTCACTATGCACGGAGTTGCTCATTTTTTATCTACAAACATTTCAGCGCGTATCTCTGAAAGATGAGGGCTTTTAAGAACGCCCAACCATGACATCATTCTCCCACCTGAAGGAAAGAACAGTAATTTCTTAATATTATTCACTGTCCAGAGTTTGAATTTCCCTGATTAAACCATAAATGTGTTGTGATTTTTATTAAAATTATTTTCAAAGTAAGGCACGCCGGGTGCCCCTGATGGCTGTCCCGGATCTTGGTGGATAGACAGCCCTCCACCTCCCTCCCTCTCTTTTCTTCATCATGTATGTGTTCAATCCAGGTCTTCTGCCCTTCGGACTCTCCTGGCCTGGCCTTTGCTGACATCGCTGGTTCCTCCGCCCTGACTGGGTCCTGCAAACTGTGGTCAGCGCCCGGGTGTTTGTCCACCGGGAGGGACGCAGCACCTGCCCGTCTCCTCCCGGGAGCTCATCAGGGGATCGCAGAACGGGGTCCCAGAACCCTGTCGTTCCGTCTGCACTCGTGGCGGGCTAGCCTCCCCCGGAAGAAGCATCTACTCGTCCACGGTTGGCTACTGGGACGGGCAGCTTGAGACGATGGATAGTCAGGGGACATGTTTGATTCTCTCCCTTTATTTAGGAGTTTTCAAGACAATGGGTTGGTCGTCTTGCGTCCTCCGATGATTGCCATTTTGAGCTCAGGAATCTGGGCATATTTGCTATGTTTCCATTTCTGCACGTGCAGTCTGTGTTCACTGAATAAGTCGTCCTGCCTTCGGCCTGTGAGGGCCTCTCCAGCTGGATCCCCGCGTCCTTCGTGACTGATCATCTCTGCCTTCTTCCTTGCTGTCTGGTCTACGCTGCTCCAGGCTCCCTGCCCGGCCCGGCATCGGCCACCCCTTGGGGGCCCTGCGTCCTCCGCATGGGACGTGGCCCTGGGGGTGGAAAGCCGGAAAGCTCTCTGCTCCTGGACTGAGCCTTTCACTAGACAGCCTAGGAAGTTCTCCTTTTAAAGATAAAAAGAATTAGTCAAATGTAGGCTTATAAGGTTTTATTTAATTTCCCCACTTCGCATTTGAGTCTCCTTTTTCTCACCTGACAACCTGGTTCCTAATGGCATACAATAATCCCGTATTTATTTTGTCTTTATATAAACGTGTCTTCAGAATAACACTGCCAGCATTATCAGTAGCCATGCGATGCGGACAGTCGTTGGAGACCGCTCTTTCTGCAGTCCCGTTCGTCCTTAGGGTACAGCCCTCAGGAACGTACAATAAAATCACTGTTTAAAACTCACTTCAAATGACTCTTTCCCACCTTGTCATGCTGCCTATTCAATATGCTGTTAGGTTCATTGGTTTTGTTTTGCTTTTAATTTTTAGAGATTGTTTTTTTTGGGAAATTTAATTTTGTTGCATAATTACCCAGAACGTGGGCGGGTGTATTCAGGAAATTCCAGCTTCCACCCCTGCCCCTCCGCCCAGGTTCTGTTTCTTTCTTTGGATACAGATTCCTTCTCCTCAGGCTTTTGCTCTGAACTTCCATTGTTTCTCAAATATATGCAAATGACTACGCACATTCATATCCCCCCTGGTTCTCCCAGAAATGGCGGTGCCCTCTCCAAACACTTTCTACCCTGTTTTCCCCTCTGACGACATATCCTGGCGCTCACGCCACAGCCGGAGGGCCGGCGTGGTCACACCCTCTGTCCCCTGCGCCTGGTGGGTTTGGGGCATCACAGGTGGGGTGATGTATTTGTCAGGTGGGTGGACAGAGGCTATTATGGAGATGGGGTGGAGCACTGGGGAGGGAGTCCCGAAGCATCGCTGGGAGAGGCGAGGAAGGCGCCTGAGTCAGGAAGGCTAGAGAGGTGGTGAAGGATCAGTGTGTGGGGGCTCCTCCCTCTGGGGTCTGGGGTCTGGGCTCTGTGGCCCAGCAGGAGAGCCTGGGGATCTGTGTAGGTGCAGCACTCCAGCTGGCTCCTGGCAACAGTGGGACGGTAGAGCTCCACAGTTGGAGTGCAGGACTTGTGTGCCACTGAGAACCCATGCTCTGTTGGGTTCTGGATCACCCACGTGGGTGGAGGTGGCAGAGGGAACTCCTCTGTGGTTCAACAGCCTGCTGCTTCCATCCCTAAAACATAGCGTGAAACCCAGTCCGTGCTTTGCTTTACTTTGGAATATAGTTGGTAGGGGGCGTCCGTCTCCCTGTTTGAACAGTAGCCCCTCGAAGGTCTGGGCCCCTCATAGCACCTGGCATCACTGAGCAGGGGGAAGGCATGCTTCTCAGAGTCTGAGCCCTGGGTTCAGATTTGGGTTCTGCCTCTTTCTCCATCTGTAGAATGAGCGTGGTGGGTAGCAAGTTCCTGGGGCCAGGGAGCAAGTTGGGACAGGGCCCCAGGGAGCGGGGAGTGGGGGGCCAGGCGGCGGACAGGCATCTCAATGGAAAAGTTTGTAATACTTTCCTACGGCCGCGAAACTAAGTACCAGACACCCGGCGGCTTTAACCGCAGAAATTAATCCTCCAGCAGTCTGGGGGCTGGAAGTCAGAGGTCAAGGCGTCGCAGGACCGTGCTCCCTCCTAAGGCCCTCAGGGAGGCTCCTTCCAGCCTCCTCCAGCTGCTGGTGTCTCCCGGCGTCCTTGGCGTCCTTGGCTTGTGCGGCCATCTCCCCAGTGTCTGTTCAGTTGTCACTTTGTCACACGGATGTCTTCTCCCTGTGCTTCTGTCTCTGGGTCTGTTCTGCTGGCTTTGTAAGGATGCTGGTCACACTGGATTAATTCAGAATGACCCAGTCTTAACTAATTACATCTGCGATGATCCCACTTTCAAACAGTGTCACATAAGCAAGCAAGGCTTCAGCACCTCCTTTGGAAGGCACGATTCAGTCAGGACAGAACTGATGAGGGAGGGGGACACGGCCTGGCGGTATCAGGGCTCTGGCTGACTGCTTGGTCAGTGGCTCAGACACCCCCAGGGAGGACTAGGGATTGGGCGGGTAGAGGGCTTGGCACACGTTCCTCCTTCTGGATTTTCTTGCAAGCACCCCCAAAGCCTGCTTGTTCTTCTGAGCACTGGTTAGTGGAATGAGGCCCAGGAGAAGCAAACTGGGCGGGTGGCATGGCCAGGGGGACCGGTCCCTCCCATCGACCCCACCAGCGGGAGGTCAGCCTCTGTGACTCAGTGGGGTCCCGGTGATGCTTGGGAAGGCTTCCCGTTCCCCACCGGGAATATGGGCCTGAAAACCAGGATGGAACCCTGACGTTTAATGTCTGCAGCCTGGGGTTGCCCTGGGGTTGCCCTGTGCCCTGCGCTCCGGCTGCTCTCCGAGGCGTGCCAGGTCCTGCTGGGGCAACCTGCACTGGGTCTGTCCCTGCACCAGATGCCCTCTAGCTGCTTCAAGGGGTCTGACCTGCTAAGCCTCACAACCACCCTGTGAACTGACTGCGGCGTGTGGGCTCCAGCTCAGGGAGGGTTAGAAAGCTGCCCAAGGTCACACAGCTTGTTAGCGGCAGAACCAAGCTTTGAACCTGGAGCCTGGCGCCTGTCTGTGCTCTGCTCCCCTGAGCTCAGACACGTGGCTTTTTGCATTCAGCCCTCCCAGGATGTGGTCCTTCTCACCCAAGCCATGATAGCTGTCTCTCCATAGCAGAGACTTGGTATCAACTGGCAAGCCTCCCCAGCCTTGCCCCTGACTTATCTTTCTAGCCTCACCGATGGTCAAAACCCCTCTTTCTTGCTATCTAGAACTCAGTGTTTATCACTGGTCCTAGGAGATACCAGGCCCTTCCCATGCCTTATAAAGGCAATATCCTCTCTAGCCTCAGCTTGGCAACTCCTATACATCCTGCAAAGCCCCAAACAATCAGCACCTCCTCTTCAGGCCTCCTTTGACCCTCACCTGCCTCAGCACAGTCTCAGAATCAGACTGCAGCTTGCACCCCTTCCCCGCTGTGTGGCTGCGGGAACCGTGCTTATTTGTAAAAGGAGGTTGATAGTATAACACTTCCCACGCGGGGCTGCTGTGGGTATTCAGTGGCTGCATAGCGTGTGCAACAGTGAGTGCTCAGTAAGGACCGGACACGACACTAGCGACCGCCATCATTATTTGTCCAGAGGTCCCAGAGCCCTGAGCCCACCAGACCACGAGCGTCTTGGGGACAATGGTGCCCCCACCTCCTCACTGTGTTCATTGGAGCTGGTGACTTGGGGTGGTGAGCCCAGGTCTGCAGGCTCTAGCATGCTTTGCTTTTTCTAAGTCACCAGCCCGAGGGCCTGGGAGCCGGCGGCAGACAGGGCCGGGCAAAGCAAGATGTCTTGGAATCTGCTCTGCAGACACCTGGCCTTCCTCGTGCAGCACGGAAGGCCCAGGGGAGATTTGAACCATTTAGCGGGGGCAGGGTTGCTTAGGGGGACCCCCGGCTTCTCAGCTGGCAGACGAGATGAGCCTTTGGGAGCCCCACGGGATTTGCCTTCCACACCTGCAGCTCAGCTCGCTGATGTGTACAAACACCCCATTACGTCTGATTACAAACCATTAGTGCAATTAGGTTAGCCCCTCTCTGCGTTCCAGGGCCTGGAGCCAGCTGCGTCGGGGGCCAGGGACAGAATAGCAAACAGCTTCCCGCAGAGGCGGCGTGGGCTCGGCCGGCTCTCAGGCTCTGGAACCGTCCTCTTGGGCCAGGAAGACTGGAGTCTGGACTGCCTGGAGGGGGCTGCTGTGCACCTTCCGGACCTGGGGGTGGAGGTAGGGCCAGCGCTCAGGTGAGGTCACCTGAGGGGCAAGAGCCTTCTCCTTGCCAGGCCTGCGTGCTCTCTCCCCACGCCCAGAATGAGGGCCCTGCTCAGGGTCCTCGCCCGCCACACTGCTGACGGTGGGGTATGCAGTTGTCCGCAGTGGGGGCCGTCCTGTTCCCCTGCACCGCAGGACCGTTAGCGGCGTTCCTGGCCTCCAACCACTGGATGCCAATGGCACCCTCCTTCTCCAACTGTGACAACCAGAAATGCCCCCCCCCCCCAGTGCCCAGTGTGCCCTGGGGGCAGAATCGCTCTGGTCAAAAGCTGCAGCCTGGACCTTGACATTTATCTGGACCATCGCATCCAGCTGGACCCCTGCCTTCCGGGCTGTCGCTTGATGCCCGGCCTTGTTTGCTCTGGTCCCTCATCAGCTCGGCCCCTCCCTCCACCTGCCTCAGCCCTCCTCGCTCTTTCATCCCAGCCTGCAGCTCACAGCAGCCTTTTAAGCCCAAATACATGGTTACCTCTGGCCCTGTTACCCCAGGGATGCCCGAGTCCGAGAGACCCCACATATTGCTCCCCTGACCCTCCACGCTGAGCGCAACCCCAGCCCGCTGGACTTGAAAGGGCGGCTTCAGCTGTGAACTTGGCCAGGAGAGGGAAGAGAGGCCGTGGCTGTTTGTTCTGGAGTCAGAGTGAGCGTGCGGCTCTTCAGAGCGCGGCTGGAGGTGTCCTCTGGAAGCCGTCCTGCCCCGCCCACCGGACTGATCTGCGTCCGGCTCCCTGCGCCTCCCCCGTCTGACGCCTATTGCCGAGCCCTTTAATGACCATGTCTCACCGGTTCTAAGACGTGTTTCCACACTTCAAACCCCCCGACGCGGGGACACGTCTCCAGGCGCTGAGGTCCCGCAGCTGCTCTCGTCGGGCGGTGTGCAGGACGTGCACTTGCGAGCTTGGACTTGGTCGTGGCTCGTGGGGGACTGACGGCAAATATGCTCTGTCTCCCTGCATTTTGCTACTTCTCCCACCAAGAGGTGGGGTGTGTTCTTAGGGTGCCCAGCCCTCGAGGTTTGCCTGGGACTGGGGGTTCTGGGGACATGGACTTTAAGTGCCAATACTGGGAAAAGACATGGTATTCTAGAGCCAACAGTGTCCTCGGTTTGACAAAACACAGCCTCCTTTACATACAGAGCCTCCCCTCTAGACCCGCAGCCCAGTGCAGGCAGGGTCCTGGCTGTAGGACTGAGCAGACACAGTGCATCCCAGCGGCTGGTGTGAGTGGTCACAACCTTCATGCCCATTCTCTGGGCTGCTGGGGACGGGACACAAGGTGCTCCGTGTCTCTGTTCCTCTGTTTCCCACTCAGCTGTCCCTCGGAGCAAGCCTGAGCCGCAGCAGAGCAGATGTCAGAGACACACCCCCATGCGGATGAGAACACCGAGGGCGTGGAGAACTTATGTGACCAGCAGGGCCAGCTTCCGGGTGGGGGGCAGGAGCTGGGCAGCTGTGCAGGGCTCCCCAGACGGAAGGGCCCTGCACTGGGTTTAATGCGCTGCTGTCGCCATGTTGGAATTCTTAATCTGTAGGTAGGCCCTGTATTTTTGTTTTGCCCTGGGCTCAGCCAGTTGTGGAGCTGGTCCTGGTCCCAGTAACCAGACTTCCTGGGAGGCCGATGGCAGGACTAGGGTTAGATCCAGGCTCTGGCCCAGACGTGCCGCCAGCTGTATGAACCCAAACACAGTGCTCGTAGGACTAACCGCAGGGCCACCTTCGGGGCCGTCCTTGCCTCAGTGGCCAACACAGTAGCGTTCCCTGCCCAGGCCTGGCAGACCATGCCTTGTCGGTTTGCAGTGGCATTTCCCGTTGGCCTGTGGCCTCTCTCTTAGTAGAGTCCGGTGAACCCATCTGTGACACTGTTTTATAAGCACTCAGTCCCAGGCCTATGTTTGTACCATCATTAGTACTGCTGTCTGTACCACGGTGAGCTACGGTAGTGGACCCAGAGAAGGGGGTGCACTTGACCACAGGTCCTGCTGGTGGCTGCTTGTTTCCCTCCTGCTCCCCGAGTAGGCACCCGTGACTGCTGACCTGCCTAAGACCCCTGGGGCCCCGGCCAGATGCCAACTCTTCTGAGGAGCAGAGGCAAAGGGCTGACCTTGAGTCATGCTAGAAGGTGAACTGCACTAACAGACGCTTATTTCTAAAATAGAACTGACTACACAACTGGTTATTAACTTGGGGAAAGGGAGTGCTATTTCAGGCCCAACATCAGAAAAGCATTTTCCTTTGAGAGCTTTTCCTGAACTTTTCACACCTGCTTGGCTGTGAGAGGCGGGGACTGCGACGGCAGCCCCCCTCCCAGGGTCCCAGGAGAGCAATGGAGACGAGCCGTAAACACATAAACCATAAGCCATGATGGGGACATGAGCCCAACATGACACAATAGACAGAGGAGCCATAAGCCTCAGCTGGTGATACAGCGTCCTGTCGGAAGCGACTCTGGGACCTGACACGTGGATACAACATCCCAGCAGAAAAGGGCTGCGACTGACCATCTATGTCCAGCCTCTCTGTCCTGGACACAGATTCTTCAGATAGCTGGGATCAGGGTTCAGTCTATGATCACAGCGAGGGCTTTAATAGCCTATGACAAAGATCAGGGCCCAGAGTGTGACCAGGATCAAGGCTCAGCATGTGACCAGAGTCAGCGTTCACTGTTTGTCCAAGGTCAAGATTTTGCCTATGACCAGGGTCAAGGATTGGTAGCTAACCAGGATCAGGGCTCAGCATGTACCCAGAGTAAGGGTTCAGGCTGTGACCAGGATCAGGGCTCATTTTGACTTTCTGGTGAGTGGGGGGACAAGATCAGCATCAATCTGAGGCTGGAAACCAGAGTGTCCATCCACTGTGGGGTCCTTCTGGCCACTGTGCCGAGGCTGCCCCTGAGGTTCCGTGAAGCTCTCAGCTTCCCACACCCCAGGCAGCTCCTGGAGAAGATGGTCCTGTGAAGCCTCCTGAGCACAAACGGAGCAAATGAATGTGTCGGCAGAGTGGTTCACTCTGCAGCTAACCCCTCCCCTCTCACTCCCCAGCTCATAGTCGCTGCCTGAAGTGTGAAGTTGGGTAGGTGGGAGGAGGGCTGCATTTTAAGTAGGATTCTGAGCCCCGATTTCCCCCCAGGCTTGGGGAAGTACATGGGGCTTTCACCTTCTGCATTGTGGCGTTGACTGTAGGATCTAAACCCACCTCAGGGGCCATTTGGTGCTTAGGTGGAAGAAAAGGGGGGAGCGGCAGATGCCGTTGTCTTAGCAAGTTCCTCCACGAGATTGTGTTTGCATATTCTGCTCTCCCTTTCTTTGGGCATTTGCTGTGAAGCACACATTATGCCTCTTTATTAAAACTGTTAATCAAAAGGAAATGTGCAAGCTAGAAGGAATTAGAGAGAAGATGAGTGAGTGGAGACGGAGCTGTCCTGGCGTTGGGTCAGAATGTTCCCTTCAGGGTAAACCTAGGCAGAGCTGAAAGGACTTTCCTTTATACACAGTGGGTTCCTGCCTCAGTTTCCCCATGGTACTCAGTGTGTGGAAGGCGTAGAGCCAGGTGTTTCTGAATAACGGTAACAGTGAACATGTTCACAGAAGCCTCCATAACTCAGGCACTCCTTTAAGGCATTGTGTATATTAACCCAATTAACTCCCCAACAACAGCCCAGAGGCTGTATAGGGTCACATAACAAGCAAAGGCAAAGTTGATTGTTGAACTCAGACATCCTGGGTTCATACTACCTGCCAGTCCCTGTTGGTGAGTAGCTCCTGGTCCTGGGTAAGGGCCTGCCAGAGTCTGTCCTCATCCTAATTCTGGGAGGCAACCATGATGATTTCTCTATTACAGATGAAGAAACCAGCCTGAGGCCACACAACAAATAAGTGAAGTCATCAAAAACCTGA
Source organism: Ursus maritimus (assembly GCF_017311325.1). NCBI lineage: Eukaryota > Metazoa > Chordata > Mammalia > Carnivora > Ursidae > Ursus > Ursus maritimus. Next base: position 78,342,335 of record NW_024427107.1, read on the forward strand.
TTGGAATGAATCCCAATACAGTGCAATTTCTTCCACAGCATGTTACTTCTAACAGCGAATTCTTACTCTCATTTCTGTATTACTTTGGGCAAGCCCTTTCACACATCCACTCAGGTTCTCCCTCCTTCAGTCTCACATTTATAGATTCCGTCATCAAGGATTCCGTCAGGATCCACCCCGCAAGGAACACAGTGTGTGGAGCCTCAGTGCCTAGTGCTCACAGGGCTCAGGCCTGTTACTGTAGGAGATACAACCTGACAAACGTGATGTGCTGGTGTTGTTGGTGCTTCAAACAGGCCTACAGAAAGGGATGTGGGATCCTGGAGGCAGGCGGACCTGACCTGGCCTAGGCTGCAAGGAGGTCTGGGAAGGTGTCCCAGAGGCAGTGACCATAGAATGGGCTTGAAGATTACCAGATGGTTGCTCAGAGTGAGGTAACATCAAATTCCAGGCAAAATGAGGACAAATGCATGACAGTACAAGGACAACATTAGCAACATAATCATAAACAGTAATATCACCACCATTATCATCACCATCACCACCAACACTATCATCACCATTATCATCCTCATTACCATCACTATCACCATCATCACCACCACCACCATCATCATCACCACCATCATCTCCACCATCCATCACCACCATCACCACCACCACCATCACCATCACCATCACCACCATCACCACCATCACCATCACCACCATCACCATCACCACCATCACCACCATCATCACCACCATCACTATCATCACCATTATCATCATCACCATCATCACCATCACTATCATCATCACCACCACCATCATCACCACCATCCATCACCACCATCATCACCATCCTCACCATTACCACCATGACCATCCTCACTATCACCACCATCACCATCATCACCATCACCACCATCATCACCACCATCAACATCATCATCACCATCATCATCATCAACACCATCATCATCAATGTCAACATCACAAACAATATTAACAAAAACAACATCAAAAATAACAGCAGCAGCAGTAATAACAGCCACTTAGTGGGTACTGTAGTGCCTGCAAGGTAGTGGGCTAAAAGCTGTGTCTAGATTACCCCATTTTGTCCTCATCACAGACTTGTGAGATAGAGCCTATCATTATTCCCATGTGCAGATAAGGACGGTGGAATTCAGAGAGGTCAAATTAACTTGCATAAGGTCACACATCACACAGGACAGTGCTGGGATTCAGCTCAAGTAGTGGCAATGCCCACATAATTGTCACACATGCTCAGGGTCTTCCAAAATCTCCTATCTCTTTGGGGCTCAGTCAGTGTGTCATGAATGGACAAAGGGGAGTGAAGCAGCTGATAGTCATCTTCAATCCCACCTTTGTCAATCCCAGGTGCTCTGCCTGGTTTCAAGTCCTATCCCTGCTATAGCATGAACAGAGGAAGGGGCTCCTTTAGGGAATGAACACATACTTCAGATACATCCATATCTACCAAACATGAGGGTGGGGAAAGGATCAACCAGCCTTGTTCTGAGCACACCCTGCTCCTTACCAATGGGCAGTTTTGAGCAAAGCATACTCTTCTCTCTGCCCCTCAATTTCCTCAGCACTAAAATGGCCTCAGTATCTTGTCAGTAGTAGTTTTCCTGACGGTCCAATGAGGCAGTGAACTCAGAGGTGCTCGGAAGACTGTGAAGGACTGCCCAGGGACCAGCTGACCTCTGAAAGGGTGGGAGGGGAGAGAGGAGGAGGTGAGTCCTCATTGAGCACTTTAGAGGTCCGTCAATTTCATTGATCATTTCAAAGAACTGGCTTTTTGTTTCATTGATTTTCTCTGTTGTTTTCTGCTTTTAGTTTCATTGACTTCAGCTCTTATTTTTATGAAGTTGTTCCTTCTGCTTGCTTTCTTTTTATTTACTCTTCTTTTCCTGAGTTCTTGAGATGGGAGCTTGACTATTGATTTGAAACTTCTCCTCTATCCTAATGTAAACATTTAGTGCTATAAAATTCCCTTTCAGCACTGCTTTAGCTGTGTCCCACAGATTTTATATGTTGTATTTTCATTTTTATTTGGTTTAGTGTCTTTTTTAAAAATTTCCTTTGAGACTTCCTCCTCGATGCATGGATTAAGCAGTTTCCAGGTGTTTGGAGATTTCCCCGTTGTCTTGCAGCTATTGATTTCTAGTTGGATTCCACTGTGCTGGAGAACACACTCTGATTTCAATTATTTTTATTTGTTGAGGTTTCTTTTATGGCCCAGAATATGTCTATCTTGTATATGGTCTGTGGGCACTTGAAAAGAATGTGTAGTGTATAACGTTGTGATTAGGTAGGGTGTTCTATTTATGTTGATTAGATCCTGTTGGTTGAGAGTGTTGTTAGGTTCTTCTGTATCATTGCTGATTTTTCTGTCTAGTTGTTATGTTTTTGGGACAGTAGTGTTGAGGTCTCCAACTGTAATTGTGACTTTCTATTTTGTCTGTTTATCTTTTCAGCTCTCTCAGTTTTTTTTCCCCCATATATTTTGTAGCTCTGTTGGTTCATATGCATTTAGGGTTGCTATGTATTCTTGGTGGATTAACACTAATATAAGGACCCCTCTTTCTTTTGTTTAATGTTTGCATGTTGTATCTTTTCTCATCATTTTACTTTCAATCTATTTATAATGTTATATTTGCATGAGTCTTTTGTAGAACTAATATAGTTCAGTTTTATTTAATCTACTCTGTCAATCTTTGTATTTTAATTGGTGTATTTAGGCCATTTATATATAATATAATTATTGATATGTTAGGGCTTAAAGTGGGTTGTCATTTTATCTTTTGTTTTCTGTTTGCTTTTTCCTGTTTTTTGCTCCTCTCCTTTTCTATGACTTCCTGTGGGTTACTTGAACAGTTTTTTTTTAGACTTCCATTTTGATCTTCCATTTGATCTATCTATCTATCTATCTATCTATCTATCTATCTATCTATCTATCTTTTAGAGAATGTCTTTTTGTATAGCTATTTAAGTGGCTGCTCTGGCTATTATGTTGTATGTACACAACTTATCAGAGTCTACTGGCATCATCATTCACCAGTAAAGTGTAGAAAGCCCATTTCCCTTTTGTCTTATTTATAGAATAATAGCTTAAAATATTTTCTGTACATGAAGCTAGACCTCAGATAGTGTTATAATATTTGCCTCAACTTTAATTTGTTTCAGGCATAATTTAGGAAACCTAGAAGGAGAGGAAAATGTATTTCATCCAGTCTATTTTTACTCTCTCTTTTGTTCTTCCTACTTTCCTAATTCTCCACAATTTCTTTTCTTATTGTTCCCTTTCTGTCTGGAGAACTACCATTAGCTATTTCTAAGGGTAGGTCCACTCACAAGACAAATTCTCTTACTTTCCTTCACCTGAGACTGTCTTGATTTCTCTTTCATCCCTGAAGGTTGCTTTTGCTGCATATATAATTCTAGGTTGACAGTTTTTTTTTTTTTTCATTTTGGTACTTGATAAATGTTTTGTCACTTCTTTCCAGCCTCCATGATTTCTGATGAGAAATTCACTGTCATTCTGATTGCTTTCCTTCCATGGGAGATGTGTTGTTATTTTCTAACTGCTTTCAAGATTTTTTTTTAACTTAAAAAATTTGCTTAGTTTTCAGGAAGTCTGACTATGTGTCTTTGTGTGGATTTCCTTGGGTTTCTCCTATTTGGGTCTCCCTGACCTTGAATTTGTACGTTTAGGTCTTGTTTAATTTTGGAGTTTTCAGTTATTTCAGTTATTATTTCTTGAAGTACATTACCCAGCTGATTCCTCTCTCTCATTTTCTGGGACTGTGATGACAGAATCTTCTGTTATCATCTTACAAGTGCCTGGGGCTCTGTTAATTTTTTCAGTATGTTTTCTCTATGTTGTTCAGATTCAGTGATTTCTATTGTTCTATCTTTAGGTTCATAGACTCTTTCCTCTCTCTCAACCATTCTGCTGTTGAGCTCATTTACTGAGTTTTTAAAAACTTCAGTTATTGTATTTTTCAGTTCTAAAATTTCAGCTTGGTTTCTATATATCTTCTATTTCTTTGTTGACATTTTTTTTCATTTGTTACAAGTTTATCACTAGTCATTGGAGCATTTACTGATGGTTGGTTTAAACTCCATGTCGGGTAATTCTAACATCTCTGTCATCTTGGTGTTAGCATCACTGATTCTTTTATCATCACTTTGAGATCTTCCTGATTCTTGGTATGATGGGTGCTTTTTAGTTGAAACTGGGATATTTTGGGTATTATGTTATAGATTCTGGGTCTTATTTAAACCTGTTTTAGTTGACTTCTGATATTGCTATGGTATGGGATGGGGGGTACCACCTCCTTGTTGTCAGTGAGGGGTAGACATCCAGGTTCCCCTCTTGGCCTCTGTTGTCATCTGATGGGGTACTTTCACTGAGTGACAATTCAGGCTTCTCATTTGGTCCCTGCCGATACCATGGGGGGATCTTGTTACTGCCTGGTGTGAATGAGAATCCTGGCTGCCAGCTTAGCCTTCTCTGACACTCCCCCAACAGGAGAGGGAAGGGGAAAAGAGAGAGCTGTGACAAGGGTACTTGGTGTGGGAGGCCAATGACAGAAGAGCAAGAGACAACAAATATGAATTGAGAAAGCAGAGCCCCATTTTTGGATTCTGAGGGGGGTTTCTGGAGGTTGAGGCACAGAGCATAGAGAGGAAACTTAGTGATACAGAGGGAGCCCAGCCCACTCCCCTGCAGTGGCAGGACAGTAACATGCACTCCTGGAAAGGAGGGTGATCCAGGGACTTTTCTCCCATCCAGAAAGAAAAGGGGGTACTCTTCTCACACAGAGGTCCCAAAGACCTGGCTGGTAAGGACAAGTCCTGAGATAATCCAGAGTCCTTCTTGAAGATGGTGAGGGTCTTCCTGCTTTATCACCACTTCCCTACCCACTTATCAGTTTGTTCATCTTCAGACCTTAGCTGGGTCTCTCTTCTTTGCTTTTCTCAGGGTCCAGGGTGGTAGTAGCAGGCTCTGTTGTCTCAGGGGATGTGCCCAAGTGGTCAGGGTTATGAGGTCTGGTGACTCCAGCAATGGCCCTCTGCTTCTCCACTACCCTAGGCACTAGTTCATCATCACCATCACCCTCATCACCATCATCCTCATCACTATCCTCATCACCATCATCACCACCACCATCATCATCATTATCATCACCATCACCATCATCACCATCCTCGTCACTATCCTCATCACCATCATCACCACCACCATCATCATCATTATCATCACCATCACCCTCATCACTATCATCATCATCATCATCATCACCATTACCATCATCACTACCACCATTATCACCGTTATCATCACCATCACCACCATCACCATCACCACCACCACCACCATAATCATTGGTATCATCACCACTGCCATTGCCATCACAACAACAATACGACAACCATAATAACAACAAATGTTTGTTGAACACTTACATGATTTCATTTCCTTTTTACCACAATACCATGAGGGAGGAGATATTGTCTTAATTTTTTTCAAATGAGAAAAACTCAAGCTCAGAGAAGTCAAGTTTCTTGACCTCATACAGCTAACTAGTAGTAGAGCCAGGATTTAAACTCTAGTCTATCTATTGCCAAAGACTTCGCCCAACAGGAGCTGGTAATTGAGGCTTTGAGTGGGCTGGGGGATAATGGCTTTACCCCTTTTGTGTGCTGCCCACAGCAGGGCCTCGCTCACCCTTGGCCCTGTCTCTTGTGCTGGCCCCCCACCCTACAAACGCATGCACCAGCAGAGAGAAAGGGGAGACGGGTGTTCAAAATAGGACCAGCCAGAGCTCATCTTCAGATGCTTCTGCCTACCTGCTGGCCTGTGTTCCTGCTCCCATCACTGCCCCAATCATGCAAATCTTCCTTCACTCTTTGTGCAGCCAAAGTGCAGGGAGTTAGTTTCCTTTCTGTCAGCTCTTTCTCTTTCCTTCCATTTATTTTACCCTGCTGAATGTTCCACATCTTTAGTATATAGTGAGCACCAAAGTCCTCCCCTCACAGATGTGCAGAACAAAGCTGTTGCAAGGAGCTGTGGTGCTGTCTGACTAGAGGGGTGAGTCTGTAGCTCCATGCCCACATTGAGAGGAGATAAGCCCCTTCCTTCCGGGTCCATGTGTGAGATCTCAGGGAAGCTGTCTGGCCTCTACTTGGGCCATGTGACTTCCCTGTTGTACCAGGGGTGGGATCACTAGCTGCCTGTTCTGGGTACCATGTAACAATGGGAGGTGGCACGTGACCGGCAGCCCCACCTAGACCAGATGGAGAAAGAACATGCGTGTCTCACAAGGCGGACAGACTTGGACTCATGCCCTGGCCCAATGATTTGTGAGAATGGGGTGAGTGCCCATGTCATGGGCCAATGTGAGGACAGTGACTAGCACAGATGAAGTGCTCCACACAGGAGCTGGCATACAGTAGGTGCCTGCTAGCTGCACGTCACCCCACTACTGGACCCTGCTGCATCTTTGCAGATGTGCGGGGTGGCATGAGGCTGTCCTTGCTCAGGGGCTCCTCACACAGGGCAGGAGAGAGTTCCTCTTGTCCCATTTGTAACGTCTGATTCTGGTGCCCGCAGCTGAGGGTCACCACTGGATATCTTCCATCACACCTGCAACTCCCTGGAAGCCACAGTGCTCCAGAGACCCCGGGCAGAGGGGCCTATGAATATTTCATCCCGAGATTCTCAAGGAGAGCTGCTCACAGGCCTCTTTGCACTGAATCCTTCCATCTCAGTGACTTACGTCTTCACCCTCTCTCTCCCCTCTTGTCAACAGCGGATGTTCCAAGGAGCCCTTCACTGCTAAGTAGCTCACGGTGGCAGAAAGAGAAAGTAACAGCCGCTGACATTTGTCCCACATGTCCCTGCACAGAATCCTTTCTCGCCCGTTAACCCAATCGAGTCTCCCCAGAAGACAGATGCCCCGATGAGTATGACGCGGGCTTTTACAGACGGGAAGTGGAGGCATCCCACAGCGCCTCTGCCCCAGTCCCTTCTCTGCATGCTGACAGCCCCACCTGAAACTGCCAGGGGCCCCTGACCCCGATTCCCATGAGGACCCCGATTCCCATCTAGACCCCGCTGCTGGGCCTCTGCAGTCGGTGCAGGACTGTGACCTGTGCTGTCTGTCCTCAGCACCTGTGCTGTGAGGAAGACTGTGCTCTCTGCCTCAGCTTCCTCCCTTCACACATGGGGTGGCAGGTTCTCCAGCGAGGTGCTCGTGGGGTGAGCAATGCACACAGACACCGTTAATGGATTCCCAACCATTTTCTGTGCTGTATGCTGTTGGCTCCTCGGACTGTCCCCCCCACTCCGTGATGAAGAGTTGTCGCTCCATTTTCAGAGGGGAAAGCTGGCTCTCAGGAGGGTTGGGCGTCTGCTGGCATCTTGGAGGAGAGCTCCAGAGCCTGGCATGTGTGCTGCGCCTGGACGGAACTTCTCATCAGCTGCGTCTGCCCGTGCCAGTGCCAGGCCGCATGTCTGAGCAGGAAACTGTGCTTGGGCGGGTGCTAGGGAGACGGGAGCTGGCAGGAGAGGTGCCCTGGGGTCAGCCAGGAGACCTTCGAGTACATGAGCTACGAATGGCTTTTGTTGGCTGTGCCTGCACCTGGACCCAGTGCCCAGGACAGAGTGGCCCTGTCATCTGTCCCCCAGACTTTCCGCTCCTGTTAATGTCTCCTGAGCTCATGATGGATTTTTTGGTGGTTTCATGCACAGAATTATCAAACCTGTCCCTGCTTCTGTACCCCAAGCTCTGCAGCCAGGATGAAGGGTGGGGGTCCCTGTGGGGCCACGTTGCCTTGGGTGGGGAGAGGCTGGGCTTAGCATGGTTTGGGGAGAGTGGGTTCCATGTAGGGTGGGTGCACGGCTAAGTTAGTGGCAGCTCAGAGTTCTTAGGGTGGCGATGCCCCCACAAACCCACAGGCTGACATCAAACCAGCCTGGACTCTGTTCCCAGCTCTGTGCCCCATGAACAGCTCTTCCGCAGAATAATGACAGACTCTGCTGAGGCCACAGTGGGCGAGACAGGGGAGTGGGGAAGACAAGCGTGTGGGCTGCCTTCTTGAAGCTTGGGGCCTGCAGCCTGCAAGGGAAGACAGTGTTCACAATCACATTTTGATAATTTGTTTGTTCCTTCATAGCTCTGTGCAGCCTCTCCAGTTACTACAGTGCTTACTGTGTGATCACACGTGTCCTCTGTGCATGTCTGTGTGCGTGCACACACGTGTGTGCCTGCGTCTATGCACGTGTGCCAGTGTCTGTGCATGTGTGTGCATGTGATCACGTGTGCCCTTCTGTGCTTGTGCATGTGTGTGCGTACGTGTGCGTGCACCTGTGTCTGTGCACAAGTTTGCACGCAAGCACGTATGGGCGTGTGCACACGTGTGTGCATGTGTTGTCTGCATTCCCCCTGATGGTGAACTCCAGGAGAGCCCCAACTCAGATTGCTTTTCTTTGTACACATGCTTTTTCACAAAATAAGAGAACCCCAAATATCTCTCAGATAAATAAACTCCAAAAAAAGAAATGGACCAAGATAGGAATAAGTCGGTTCACCAAGAAGTACCTAAACACAGACACGCGGACCTGCCTCCGATTGGACGTTTGGTCAGCCAAGAGGGGGCGCCTTTGCGTTAGTCACCTCTCCCACCTGGCCAGCTGCAGGGCTGACGGGAGGGAGGGGGACCAGGGCCCCGCACTCCGAGGGCAGGGGTGTCCCTTGACTGGAGGCTCTTGGGAAGCAGTGTGGCCCGGTGCCACAGACTTCACGATGCTCACAGCCTGTGGGGATGCAGCACAACGAAATCATTGCTCTCCAGCCCTCGGAGGCGCGTGCCAGGTTGGGGCCAGCTGTGTGCTCTGTGAGTTGCTGGGCCCTGCACGGAACACACGGGAAACACGCTGAATGTGCATCGGCGAAGGCGGGGAGTGGAGGCGGTGCGTCCACAGACCGGATGGCGGCGGCCTGGGTGGCCCGGGTTTGAGCTGCTGGACGTGGAGGGATGCCCGCGGTGGGCACTACTGCACGGAAAGGCAGGCCACGGGCAGTGCGTCCCAAATGGGGACTCTGCAAAATTCTCTCACTCTCTCTCCAGCTCTCCCATTCTGAATAAGAATAATACAGAATGCAAAGCTTAAAACCTATTTACCAACATTTTAACAGCTCCAGGGGGTGAGCGCGCGGGCAGTTTTCTCTCACTTCATCATTCCTTTAGGAATTGTCTTACTTTTTTATTTTATGTTGTTTGCAGTCAATGCTTATTACTTTAATAACCATAAAGATGTTATTTTTATATTTTAAGGGATTCTTCTGTGCTCAAGACTGGATGCAGGGGCTTTGTTTCCAGAATGCCCTCTTGATTCACCATCAAAGAGGCAAAATTATGCTGAGGACTTACCTACTTCTGTCCCATCAGGCGAGGCGCCAAGGAGGTGGGCGTCCTCGAGGTTCAGCCTCACGGCCTGGGCTGCAGCTCTGGGAAGTCGCGGTGTCACCTGCATTTCAAAGGAAAGAAAAGTGTGGCTGGGAGAGGTTAGTGGCCCCCCAAGGTCACACGGCTGTGGCTCTCCCACGTGGAAGGGGGGGCTCACATGCACTCCGTGTGCCCTGCAGGGCTGCCTTCCTGGGGGCACGAGATGCTGCTTGGCGAGTATGCCAATGTGTCATCTTTACTGGAGGCTCCTGATTGGTCCGAGAAACTTGGGGGTAGGAGGGAGTCATGGCTCCATGTGAGGGGATCAGGGAGAAGGGGGAAATGCCACGTCTGGGGGCCCGGGTGGGGGATGGAGGTGGAGACCTGGCTCTGGGCAGAGTGAGCAAGTGGGGACCAGCTCAGGGTCCTGAACAGGAGTCCCCACCTGCCTGGACTGCAGGACTCTGGCAGGACGATGGGGTGACAGCCCGGCAGACCCCTCCTGGGGCTGCAAGCAGGACAGGGGGGCTGCCTGCTGCACGCATACCTGATGGTCATGGCCGCTCTGCCGAGTGGATTAGCAGGTGTTGACCGTTAATCTCCAGGAACTCTATGAAGCACACAGCGTGGCCGAGCCTGTTGTCCAAGTGCTGAAATGGCCCAGAGAGGCTGAGAGACTGCCCTGAAGCCACACAGCTCTCAGGAAGCTGCTACGTGCTGAATGCTTCACCTGTCCCCCTCCTCCGCCATCACGAAACTCCGACTCCCAGTGAGATGATATCTGGGAGGTGGCGGAGGTCCGATGGGGTCATGGGATGGGGCCCCCACGGCAGATTAGTGCCCTCCTCAGAAGAGGAAGACGCAGGAGACCCACCGCCACCCCGCCAACACAGGAGGCTACAGCAAGAGGTCTGCAAACCAGTAAGGGCACCTCGCCAGAACCAGAGCACGCCGCCACCTCGATCCTGGGCTGCCGGCCTCCAGCACGGCGAGACGTGAGCGCCACCGTCCCAGCTGCCGGTCTATGGCAGCCCCAGCCGACTACCACCGGGCTGAGCTGGGCTTGCCTGCAGCACGCTGGCTCTGTTACAGCCTGCGATGTACAGCCCTAGCGATATGACCTCCCTGACACTTGAGCGTAGACCAGAGTCACCGCCGTCCTGGGCCAGCCAGAAGAGGAAGGGAGCTGAGCACTCTTGGGCACGTGTCTTAACCTCTCTGAGCTGCAGGTGCCTTAGGTGTGAAAGAGAAACACAGCTGCAGCGCTTTCCCTGATTTCTCTGAGCTTCGAATGGGGAGATACTGGTAGAACATCGCATGCGTTTCCCGGGGCTGCCGTGACAAACGGCCCTGAACCGGCAGCTGGCAGCAGCAGGGACTTAGTGTCTCACGTTCTGGAAGCTTCTAGCCTCTGAAATCACGGTGTCGGCAGAGCTGCACTCCCTTTGGAGGCTCTGGGGGTGGTCCTTCCTGCTCCTCCAGCTCCTGGGGGCACAGCGGTCCCGTGGTGGTTGCTGGCTTACGGCTCCTCCTGGGCACGTGTGTGTCCCTGTCCCTCTCTGGTAAGGACACCCGTACTTTTCCTGCTTTGCTTTAGTGATGTAACTCACTGTGGTTTTTTGAAAGTACAGTTTCCCTTGTAGAATGGTGCTCGATTCACAGGAAAAGTTCAAAGGCAGTAGGAGGGTGCCCACACACCGCCCACCTCCCTCCTGCTGTTGTGTACCTTGCGTGATTGTGACACACTTGTTGCAGGTCACGGACCAGCACCGTACACGACGATGGACTCAACGCCGTGCTTTCCTCTGGTTCGGTTTTACCGCGTGTCTTCCTTCTGCTCTGCGGTGAGGCTTCTGCTGTTCGTGGCAGTTTCTCAGACTTTCCTCGGTTTTGCTGATGTGGACAGTTTGGAGGAAGTCGGGTGTTTTGTGGAATTCGTCTGATGTTCTTCTCGTGACCGGACGGGGTTGTGTGTTTGTGGGAGGAAGAGCACACAGGCCAAGTGCCATCTCGTCACACCATACGCGCTGCCACGACTCGCGACTGCCCGTGATGACCTGGGTCCCGTGTTGGAGGCGGTGTGTGTCAGGTTCCTCCAGGGAAAGTCCCTCCCCACCCCTCTTCCAGACTGTCCGCGTGGGAAGGAAGTCACCGGGTGCAGCCCACGCCCGGGGGAGGGGGTCACTGAGGGCAGGGTATCTACCTACGTTATTTGGGATTTTCTGGCCTGGGAGCTTTGTCTGTTCTTCCTCGTTTCCTTGTTTATGCCCTAGTTTATTTCTGTCTATACGGCCCTGTGGATATTAATTTTGCACTTTGCGTTATAATCCAGTACTACCTGACTTACTCCGCTGCTGGAGTCGTCCCCGCTTTGGCTGCTGGGCGCCCCTGCAGTTGGCTTTTGCCCCATCGGTATGTTTTGGTCTGAACGTCTCTCACTCTCTGGCATGTGGGATGCCCCACGCTCACTTTGCACACGTGCATCTGGTCCGGGTCCTGGACTCGGCCGTTGCTCCAAGGCGCCCCGCTTCTCCCGGTTGCAGGATGCTGGCGGCCGAGGTCTGGGTGCCGGGTGTGCCTGTCGCTACCGGGCTGTTCACTGCTCCTCGGCTCCCAGCCGGCAGAGCAGGGACACGTGCGTGTGCATGCTGACCACGTGTGCACACAGACCTGGGAACGTTTCTGTATGCAGCCCCCCGTGTCTACACGAGCTGGACTCGAGCTCACCTGACGTTCCCACTTTGTGCCGTCGCCGGCCCCGCGCGGCTCGCTCCAGCCCCTCCTGCTCACCCGTCCACTCCGCTCACAGGGAGAGCCCTGGCTCCCGCCACTCGCGTCAGCTCACGGAGGGGCCCGGCCCGGCCTGGCACAGCGGCTTCGGCTGGTTGACTCAGGCCCCCTGGAGACCGCATTCCCTGCTGGAGCAGAGTAACCGCGGCACCCCTGCCTTTGGCCAGAGACTCGCTCCCTTCCAAGTTACTCGGGCCAGCTTCTTTCTCCTCTCACCTCTCAGTACAGGTTTTTGATTAAAGATCTTTCTGTTCAAAATGTTGGAAATAATGGAAAGCACGAGACAGAGATTTTAAGCAGTCAGCGCCCGGCCGTCCAGGAGCTCCTGTGCGTCGTGTCCAGCCCGTCACTTCTGTCCAGATTGTGTCCTCATCTGCTCAGAATGCATTTTCTGGTTCTTTATCAAGGACTGCCACGCCCACCACATGCCAAGCACTGTGTGAGGGTCCAAAAAATCCACGGACAACTGAAGCAGAGGGGTGTGGAAACAGGACGAACACAAAATCTCACTGTGGCTGCTCCCAGGAGGAAGGGCAGGTGGAGCTCTGGGCCTCCGGCAGCATGACTAGTCTGATCAGGAAAGCCAGGGGCACTTCTCTGAGGAAGGGTCCTTGCGTGATGATTAGAAGCATGGGAGGGATTGGTGAAGAGGGGGAAGCCTTACGGCCTGGGCAGAGGTCCTGGGGCTGGAAAGCACGGCACGTCTGTGGGTGTCCAGTGTGGCCAGAGTGTGCAAGGGTAGGAGTAGGAATGTGGGAAATGGGATGTGGCTGCAGGACCCCAAATCGTGGAGCTGCTCTGTGAGGGCATGGGAGCCCTGGAAGGGCATTGAGAGGGACAAGGGCACCATCCGACATGGACTTTGAGGAGAGACCTGACTCCCCCACGAGGAGCTGGGGAGCTGGGTTTCTGGAGGCTGTGGCAGGCCAGCAGGGAGAGTGAGACTCACTTCCCATTGGTTAGGACTCCCCAGCGTTAGGACTGCACGCGCCCAGACCTGGTCAGAAGGCCTCCGCCAGCCCCTTCTCTGCCTCAGGGCCTTTGCACTTGCTGGTCTTGCCCCATATCTCCCCATGCCGCTGTGTCCCCTCCTCAGGGGCCCGCGTGCCCCTCACGCCAGCCTCCTGCTCCTCTAGATCTCAGCTCTGCCCACTCCTCGGTCCAGAGGCTGGTGGTTCTGCTCCCAGTGCCCTTGTTGCCCCCACGAGACTGTGACTGGCCACCTGAGGCTGGTGCGGACGACCTGCTGCTGCCAGTTGCACAAAGCGACCCAAGTGCAGAGCGACAATGCACACGTGTCCACGCGGAGGGGCTGGACACGCCTGGTTTTGATTCCAGGTTCAAAGGAGCCAGCGGCCTGGGCTGATTGCAGGCGGGACGCGGCTTCATTGTTCCGAGGGAAATCTGCTGAGGCGGCAGTGGGAAGGCGGGGAGGAGAAGGCGAGTCTTTGCTTTTGTCGCGTCTCCAGGGCCCTCCCCGCACGGTGCCCCACATAAGCGGCTGCTCCCGCTCCTCGCCGTCCTGTGTCCTCCACATTCTCGGTTCTGCCTCCCGTAAAGGGCATGTCTGGGGTTCCACTCGGACTCCGACTCGGGGTCTGAAGCGCATGACATTACAGAACGTAAGTTCTGGGAGGCCACCTGCATCGGGTAAGCCGCCCTCCTCCCATTTTATAGAAGGAAAACTGAGTCCCGAGGGCTGACAGGCCATGGGCACGGACCCGGGCGCTAAGGCTGGCCCTCCGAGCCCAGGCCGGGTGCCTTGCTGGGGATCGAGGGGAGGGGCCAGGGCCTGGTGGCCGGCGGGTCAGTGGGGATTCCGGGGCTTTCTCCAGTTGCTGCTGTGACTGCTGCTTTCCGTAATAGGCCCAGAAAATGCAGCCCAGCACAGCCGGTGTGGCAGGACGGTCCTGCATGTCGGGAGGGCTCCCCAGACCGAGGCCCGTGCCTCCCTGCACACCCCCTCCGGCTCCGGGTTCTCACAGAGGTGGGGACAAGGGGACAGCAGGAGGGGGCATTTCAGCACACCAGTAATTTAGCTGGAATCTTCCTCAAGTGTTATCCTGTCGAATCCCACAACAACCCTGTGCGGCGATCATCTATCCATTCTCTCCACCCGTCGTATTTACTGGGCGCCTACTGTGTGCCAGGTCCTGCTCTAGGTGCTGGGATCACAGCAGTGAGTGAGAGTCTGCCCTCAGTCCCCATAGTGAATGAAATAGTACAGCCAAGAAGTCGGGGAAGGCGCCAGGATGGCCCTTTTGAGGGATGGCGATGTTTGAGGGATTGGCAGGTGAGGCCGAGCAAGTTCTGGGGGTCTCCTGGGCACCCCCTGCGGGCAGTGGGCCCTGGGTAAACTTGCCAGACACTCTGAGCTTTGCTGTCCTCTAAGCCAGGTGAGAAGGGTGGCCCATCCGGCACGGGGGCCGGGGGCAAACGGGTCCATGGGAAAGCCCAGGGGGCCTCGCTGGGGAAGGAAGGCAGCAGCCAAGCTGCTGCCCCACGACCTCTGGCCCCCCGCCCGCTCCAGCTTCTTGAGGGACCACCGGGGGCCGGGCATGGCCCCCATCATTCCTCACCGGGGTCCATGAGGCTGACACAGAGGCCCAGATGTCCTCCAGCGAGTGTGCAAGCTCCTGACCCTGCCCTGACAGCAGGCACCGAGCGAATGGCAGCTGGCCACAGCAGCAAGGGGGCACGTGCCAGAGCTCAGAGTCATCTTCCTTCCTGGAACTGCCGGGAGCGCTGACAGTAAGGACTTAATGAAGCCAGTCTCCCTCCTCCTCGCAGCCTCCCAGCGTCACAGAGGATGAGGGAGCTGGCTGGGGTCCTGCGGAAAGTGGGCCCAGGTGTCACCTTGAAGCCTCCAGGCTGCACAGACCCTGGGGGAGCCCCGAGTCCTCACCGCAGGGCCTAGGGCTCCCACACCATGTGCCCGAGGCTTGCAGGGCTGGGGGAGGGGACGGCCCTCCTGCAGCCAGCCGCGGAGGCCGCGGCTCCTGGCACCTGTTTGCACCGTTGCGAGTGAATTATAGCCCAGCCCAGGGCTGGCCAGTGCGATTGCGGACGCACGTGCTCTAATTACCAAATGTCCTGCACGATCAACTAGCAAATTAACAGGCCGAGTTCTCGGTCTCCACCTGGCGAGCGTCTCCAAAGCCCATCAACATGCCGGAATCCAAATGCCGCTGGGTGGCGCGGCCCCGCCCCCTCCATCCATCGGCCGCAGGATTTACGGGCCTTTCCCGAAGGTGGTCTCTGTGCCCAGACCTCAGTCGGGAAGCCAGGAGCTGGGCCTCAGGGCCGGCCCTGCTGCTGCCTCTGCCCACCCACAGCCTGGGCGGGATCAGGCTCAGCGGCCAGCTCCGCCCCCCTGACTGGGTGCCCCAGGCAAGTCTGGCACCTCCTCGGACTCTGTTTCCCTGTTGGCACGATGGAGGCAGTCTCGCCTGGTGTGGGCCTGTCCTGACGGTCAGGCAGATGACGCAGTGATGTGTGTGACTCCCTCCTCTCTTGGCCCTTCTGCTGTGCCCACCAGAGGGTTGCTGGCCTGCGGACTGAGCAGGCAATCTGAGTCTGAGGCTTCGGGCGCGTCCTGGGGCGGCACTGCCGATGTCCCCATGCTGCAGGTGGGCACGCCTTCTGGTCACATCTTCTTGTCCTGTTGTGCCCCTGGAGGGGCTCTGGGTGGGCGGGGCGGTCTTCCACCTTCTCTCCCCTCCTTCTCCCAGGGCGTGGCCCAGCTGCCTGCCCCTCGGGGAGGCCCTCTGCGTTCACTCTCCGGCCCCTTGGCTGGGCTTGTCTTTCTCTCCATCAATGTGCAGTCTTTGATCCTTTGCCTTTTATACCCACATGGCAGGAGCAGAGGCGATGAGGGTGAGGGTCAGGACTCCGGCAGCTGAGCCCACCACACTCGGCAGAAACTTTAGGGCCTGAGAAGCAAGGCTGGGTGGCCTGGAGGGTCATGGAAGATCAGCCACCCAGTCCCGGCCTTGCATTTTCCTGAAAGGCAAGCTGAGGTCAGACCTCGGCCCTCTAGCCAATTCCTGCAGCACCTCCAGGACCACCTCCCACCTCCCGTGCTCTGCCAGCAGAGGCCCTCTTGCTGGGGGCTGGCCAGTGCTGGGGACATATGGGCCTGTGGTCCATTGCCCCCGCTCACTCCCGGGCAGCCGTGGGCCTTGGTGTATCCGTCCGCGGGGTGGGTGGTGGTGCTGCCTCTCACGTGCGGAGGTCGCGAGTGCTGACCGGGAAGAAGGTCCTGAGGCCCCAGGGGTGCGCCTGGCACAGTCCCTGCTCCGGACGGCTCCTGGGCAGGATGGTGCCCAGGGTGGGGACGGGTGCCTGCTGGGGCGGGGTGGCCTGGAGGGCGAGGCGCAGAGACTGCGTGGAGCTGGGGCTGCCCGGGGACAGGCCAGAGGCAGATCGCAGACGGAGGTGCCGGAAGGGGGAGCTCCTCACCAAACAGGCCACATTAGCAGCAATTTGGCCCATTTTCCAGGTCATTTTCTGCTTTGGAGCATTTCAAGGATTTTAGCCCATTTGTTCTCTGGAAGCTCATTCCTGCTGCTGGTCAGGGAGATGTTGGTGCGGAGGGGGCAGCGCTGGCAGAGGCTGGGGTCTGGGAACTGGTGGGGGGCACCCAGGAGGGGCTCGGCGCCCACCAGAGGTCCCTCTTCCGAGGAGCTCAGGGTGGCAAGCTCAGCCCGCCTCCACCTGCTCACAGAACTGAATTCCGTTGGGATTAGCGTTAAGTATGTTTAAAAAAAAATCAGGGCCCAGAAAAGTGAGAATTAAGTAGAATTTAATATTCATCATGCCTCGGGAGAGGGAAGATTTCCTAAGTTTAGAACTAATACAAGGAATCAGGAGAGAAAATATGGACAGATTTGACTGCATGAAAATGAAAATCTTCTGCATGTCAAAATTAAACCACCAAATAAAAAGGCAAAAAAAAAAATATGGCCTGGGAAATATATTTGCAGCAAATATGACAGACGAAGGCTTAATTTCTTTATTAAATAAAGAGCTTATAAGACTATCTGCAAAGACATGGAGATGCATAGGATGGAAGGTTCAGTATATTTTTTTAGGCTATTCAAGTGGTAAGGGGAGAACGTGCTGGGAGCTCAAGCGTGGAGGAGGTGAGCACGACCGCTGTGACATCGACGGTGAGTTCTCAGGAGGCGTCTGCTTTACACACTTGTTTCTTCCATTTTCCCAGATTTTTCAGATTTTCTTTTTTTTATCTTTAAGATTTTATTTATTTGAGAGAAAGACAGAGAGAGCGACAGAGATAGTGAGAGAGAGCACGGG
Organism: Ursus maritimus; assembly: GCF_017311325.1. Lineage (NCBI taxonomy): Eukaryota > Metazoa > Chordata > Mammalia > Carnivora > Ursidae > Ursus > Ursus maritimus. The sequence goes on from NW_024427107.1 coordinate 78,359,906, forward strand.
TGGGGAGGAGAGGGAGAAGCAAGTTCCCCGCTGAGCAGGGAGCCCATCTCAGGGCTCGATCCCAGGACCCTGGGATCATGACCTGAGCTGAAGGCAGACGCTTAACCGACTGAGCCACCCAGGTGCCCCTTCAGATTTTCTTTAAGGACTACGTTTTACCTTAAAAACTGTGTGCTGTGAGTCGATCCATATTTTGGCTCATTATCATCGTTATGGTTAGGACCGTAGTGGTGGCCAGTGGGGACGGTGCCTCAGCCAATACAGGGCGCGTGCGCTCTGCTGTTCTGTGAACCACCGTTTACCCATCGTTTAAGCCACACAGCGCCCACGGGAGCCAATGGTCATGGGCCCCATTTTTCAGATCTGAAACTAGGCTCAGAGAGGTCCGATGGGAGACGGGGTTTGCATCTGAGGCCCTGCCCCTGAGTGGTGCGGGGACGCCAGCCAAGGACAAGGAAGGATGGGCGTGGTCCCTCTGGGGACTCAGCGCTGGCAACCCCTCGCGTGTACGGATCGGCTAAAGGAACCCCTGTCACTCCGGAGGACAGCGTGTGCCGTCCTCAGATTGTCCCCCTCCCCTTGACAGCAAAGCAGAAACAGAAAGGCACTGCCAGGAGCTGAGACCACGTGGGGGGAGGCAGCAGGAGGCCTGTGTCTGCCACCGCACACGTGCACTAAATGCTTATTAGAAATATGAAAACAAGGCCGAGGTATTCTTAGACTAATTGACTAAAATTCCTTGAACTTGACACAAGTTGGAGAAAAATAACAGAGAAAACATGCAAAAATGCTCAGAAGGAGCTCAACTCCTGTTGCTTCCTTTGGTGATTCCCATTACCATTGTGCTGTGGGGGAGGAGGCCCTAAGACGGATCTCTAAAAAAGTCCTTGAAAACCTGCACATGAAAACAAGCTCTTGGATGAAAGGCCCCGGATGGAAAGCCCAGGATGGACAGAGGGGCCCCGTCACCCACAGTGTGAGCCCTGTGCACTGCCCTGGGCTCGGAGATGAAAATGCCTCAGCCTTAAGGTGGGATGAGCCCTGTCTTGGCACACTGGAGGGCTTCGTGGAGGAGACGTTTGTGTGACTGAGCCTGGAGGGGGAAGAGGACCCAGGACGGTGTGAGGCTGGGACACAGGGAGGATTGGGAGGATGTAGTGTGTGGTCTGTCTGGCGGCATTCAGGATGCCCAGGGTTGGAGGGGAGCATTGGGAGGCCTGATGGGCAGGTAGAAGGCAAGCAGATCCCGAGGATCAGAAATGATCACTCTGCCTGGGCCTTTAGCCTCTAGGAGATGAGAAGGTGGTCGAAGGCCTCTGAAGTTCGCTTTGAAAATCCCAGTGTCTTTGGGGGACTGAAAGGAAAGATCCGGCCTACAAGAGGGGTTCGTGGGGAAAAGAAGCTCTGGCCCCCCATCTTCTTGCACCACTCTCCCAAGGAAGCCATTGTCCCCATTTTATAGGTGAGAACATTGAGGGTCGGAGAAGACACAGAGCCAAAGCCCATGGCCTTCCCGGATCTCATCCCTGTGGCTTGAGCCGTGGCTTCTTGCCTGGCTCCAGGCAATGTGCCCCCATACCCTCCTGGGGCCCCCCTCCTGCTTCAAGGCTCAGACCTCCGATGGCTCCTCCTGGACTGTTTGCTCCTCCGCAGGCCAATGTCCAGCCACCAGCACACTGACAGCCAACCTGGGGGCAGGGCCAGGTCTGATGTGGCTTCGTGTCCGAGGTCCTCGCCCCGCGCCTGCGTGCAGTGGGAGCTCCATACATGCTCTTGAACAACTGGATCCAGAGAACAATGCATTTCAGCTGGGGGAGGCTTTGGTGTGGGCTCCCCGACACCACATGCAGTCAATGCAAACTGCAGGCACGTGCCCCAAAACGTCATTCAACTCAATTCGCGAAACTTGCCTCGACTGCTGCCAGCCCCTGCTTTCGGCTCAGCCCCGACCTCCCTTCGGTTCACACACTGACTCCTCAATTCAAACCAGATTGGGCCAATTTACCTCCAATTCCATTCTATTGGATTCCTTCCGTTCAATCCGATTTCCTTTCTTCAATCCAGCGAAATTCAATTCCTTCAATTCATTTCAATTGTCCTCAGTCCAGTTGTGGACTTTAACCCGATCCTGACCAATAATCCAACCTCGATCAGTTTTCCAGTTCTTCCTGAGACGACTCAGCTCGCCTTGGCCCGGCTGGTCCCTGGGCGTCCTCCCTGACGCGGATGATCTCAGTTCCATTTTCTCGTGGTCCCTCTGGGGGGACCCTGTCGGGCACGGTTCTCCCCATGATGGGAAGACAGAGAGGCCTCCCCACCCCCCGGAGAACGAGCTGGGAAGGAGACGACCTGTGCTCACCCCCTTTCTCTGGGTGAAGTTATCGCAAGTTTGTCTCTCCATATTCTTCTCATGACAACCCTGAGAGAAAGTCATTATCTCCACCGGGGAGCTGGGGAAGTGGGGGCACAGAGCTAAAGCTCAGTGTCCGTAGCCATGCAGGCCTGGGTGTTCAGCCTGTGGACCTGGCTGTTTGATGGCCAAGCTCTCAGAGGACATTTATGTGGGAAATTAATACCCCTTTAGTCAATGAATTTTTCAACAATGTCAAGTGATTACCATGTGCCCATATGTGTTCCAGGCAGTGGGGATGTGGCAGTGATGGCTGGAGCCACAGTCCCCACCCTGTGCACCATGGCCCAGGTGTGAGATGAGGGTCACATGAGGGATGTGTGGTGGGGGTGGGGGGGTCAGGAATCAGTGGCACTGTGAGTGCGTACAGTAAGCACTGCATAGATACTGTGGCCTTCCTTGAGTATCGGCAGAGGATCCCCCCCTGGCCTCAGGTCCTTGCTTGAGCCTGGACCACCACACTCCTGCCCGCAGGTCACCAGGGCAGCCAGTGCCCTCATGACAGACTTTGTTCCGAGTGGCTTCCCTGCTATCATTTGCACCACACTCCGCTCACCTGCTTCGTGTCATGCCTACCTCCCAGGTGTTCTTGGTACCGTGGCTCCAGCCCCCATGGGAATGCCTCTGCTGTCCTGCTGGATTCGCTGGTTCAGCTGCTCTGGGTAACCCCCGACGCAGCGTGGTGGGGTTTTGCCTTCCTGGGTGAACCTGGTCCTCCGAAAGCAGGAAGACTTTGACCTAAGCCTATGTGCAAGAGGATGATCGAAAAGGCAGAAGCAAAGGCTTGGGGCCGGTGAAGTACAATTAGAAGTGGAATTAGGGTCGTGGGAAGAAGGGGACTGAAGGGGCCAGAGAGAGTCTGGGGACACCTCCCTTTCCTGTGGGAAGTGTGCATGTAGGCCAGAGTCCAAGGGATTGCGTAGGATCTCCACATCCACTTCCCACCCACCCTCTCGGCTCCAGGGACACTTTCCGAACATCTCCTCCGAACATGGATGAGCTGGTGCTTCAGGACCCTGCCTCTGTGGACAGCACCCTGACCGCCACCCGGCCCTCTCCACTCTCTCCCTCCACATCCCCTGCTCTTGCTTCATCCTCCACATGACACATTTATTTGATGGGGACTCTGACCAAAGACACCACTGAGAGACCTGCAGCTTGTCCTCCCAGAACGGGTACGAGTCCTCAGAGACAGGTAGAACTGGATTCGAATCCAGCTCTGAGCGTTGGCGTGACTTTGACCTGCAGCTCTCCACCTGTCACACACGGTGGCTGCGAGGAGGTAATGAGGGAGCGTTTCTCAGGTGCTTGACAGAGAGCAGGGCCCCACAGCTGTTTGTTCCCTCCTTCTAAGTAACATGTTTCCATTTTCCTGGGATTCCCGATGCCTGAGCCAGATGGTTGAGGGGCAGACACCACGGCAAGCCAGTGGGGGAGGCTGTCTTTAGCCGGCTCCGTGCCAGCGCTCACCTTTGCGTAAGGCTGAGAAAGGCTCTGCTGTGACAGCTCCCCGGAGCTTTTCTGGGAATAAAGGGATCCCAAGGGCGCTTGTGTGTTTAATGGTGGGTTCTCGAAGGGCAATGCTTGACCCCTGGCATGGAGAATTGAAGGTATGATTTCGGCAGTGTGGGAAGACACTGGGGACGTGGGGTGGCAGCTTGCCTCTGCTGTCACCTTGTTCAGTGGCAGCCTGCCTGTTCTTGACTGAGCTGGGCCCTTCTGAGAGTAAGCCCCCATGCCTCTTGAGAGGCTCAGACGGAACCACAGGTGCAGAGAAATCCTGCCTGCCTGGGAAAGCACCAGGAGCCCTTGAGCGCGGAGCAGAAAGGCTGCAGCTTTGATGGGGCCCCAGTGATGTTGTTATGAGGCTCAAAATTCGATCTCAACCCTGGCCCCAGCCTCCAGGGTTGGGGGCATTCTGTCTTGTCCACTGTTTTGCCTCTTGGGCCAAAGTCCTCAGTGTGCAGCTGCACCCCGTGCCCACTGATGATGCCCAGCACTAGTGGCCCGGGCTCTGCTCACAGTTTGCTGTGCCCTCACCCCACCGCCTTGGAGTTCTCCCGCCTACTTTCCTGCTGGCCAAGCAGCTCTTCCATTAGCATCGAGGACCTGGGATTTCAGAACTGCAGCTCCATGGATAGTGTCCCGCACGCTGGGGTGCGGCACTGCCTCCTGCAGACGCCCACGGTCACTGCAGTAGGTGCGTCATGCCTGCCCGCCACACGACAGCCCCAGGGCCAGGCACTGCAGTCCCCATGTTTCAGTGGCCCTCAGAAAGTAGGAAGAGTGCTGGAGGCCCTTCTGCAGGAAAGCTCTGGAACTTCCAGAGCTCTGACCAGAGTGAGCCATGGCTGCCTTTATGAAGCCAGGGGGTCCTCGGAGTTTCAAGGAGAGGGTGGGGTGAGGGGTGGAGAGCTCAGAGCCATGGCAGGTGCCTGGCCCAAACCAGAGATGGGCTCTGAAGGGGGTAGGCAGAGGAGGCAGGGAGCAGCCCTCCCAGCAAATGGAGGACACTGATTTACCGGCCACCTTGGCGCTGAGCAGGAGGGGTGGGGGGAGTGCGAGGGGCTCTGAAGGGGGCTCCATGGATGGGAAGGAAGGTGGGGAGCTCTGCATTGGAATCTGGCTGTGATGCTGCCAAGAACTGCCCCATTCTGCCTGCCCAGCCCCTTCCTCCTCCTCCTTCCCCTCCCTGACCACGTGGGTGCCGGGGGAGCTGCCAGTCCCCACTTGGCCCTGCCCACGTCCACAGCTGATTGGTGCAGAGGTCACCACCTGACTCAACCTGGGCCAATCAACGTGCTTCCCTGGGATTTTCTATTAATAAAGGCCAATCTCTGGACCCTGGTTTGCCCTACAAAGCGTCTGGCTTGGGAGCCATCAGCCCTGCATTTCCCACCAGCTGGGGTCTGCTCTGTGATGAGAGAGTGAGACGGACAGTTGGAGGATACCAGAGATCCGGGCCGAGGGGGAGGGTTACACACGAGGCCCAGCTGCTTCTTGGAGCCTATCTGCGTCTCCTTGAGTGGTCTCCCCTCCCCGCCGGTCCCAATGCTGCCCTGCCATGCTCTAGCCCACCCTCGTGTGGGGCTTGTCACTTCCTGACATTCGCTTGTGTGGTTTTTGTTTGTTTGTTTGTTTACTGTCCCTTTGTCCACGTGTTCATCTCAGCTTCTTTGGGGCTGGAACAGCTCCTGGCCCCAGTGGACCATGATCCTGTGTTTGCACAGATGAACCCTGAGCTTCCTGCGGGTTGGATGCCTGACTCTCCCAGGATTCCAGAGCCAGTCAATCCTCTTACAGTCTACCTGACGTTCTCCACCTGCAAAGTGGAGACAAGAGGAGAGCGCCGCGTGCCAGGCCCCTGCCGTGCTGTTCCGAGCAGCGCTCAGGTGCCAGCTTCCCCGTGGCCATGGGGAGTCTGCACGGCCAGGGACCCGGGGCCATGCTCTTCTCAGGGAAGGCACGGTAGGAGATGAGATTAGCCTCTTTAGCTGCTAGCTCTCCATTTGGCAAATGCAGAGTTTGGTGAGGTCAGCCTTCCACTCGCCCACTGGGATTTCTCCAGTAACCTAAACTAATGTTCATCCTGCTCGAAGTGCCGAGTACGCGCAGCTCTCCGTTTGCAGAGCAGATGGGTTCCCCTGAGAACCAGCCTGGAATGAGCTGTGCCAGGCAATGCACCCACCACTCACGTGCTGGGGATGGCTCTGGGAGGCAAGCCCCTCTGCGGGTGAGGAAACGGAAGGTCGGGGAGGTTCCTTGGGTTCCCCACATCACACAGCATGGTTGAGGTTTATCTGGGGTAAAAGCGTGATCAGCCTAATTCCTCAGCTTGTGCTTGGGCCCTTCTATGACTTCCCCCACTGCTCTCATGAATCCCCATGACATCACAGTTTGTCCCCCTGAGATGTCATCTGGATGCCGGAGCACCAGACTCAGGTCAGAGAGGTGAGTTCACAAGTTGGGTGTCGCACCGCAAGCTGGGCAGAGAAAGGCGAGGCCAGCTCCCCTACCTGTCTTCACTGTGCTTTCTGGAGTCAGCAGACAGGGCCCCCAGCCCGCGGGGAGGCCCAGTGCCACGTCACGTGGCAGGTGCAGGGGGACATGGAGTGTCGGGGGGGAGCCTGTCCCTGCTGCTGGGCCACGTGCCGGTGTGTGTGAGAATGACAGAGATAATTTCCTAAACACCATCTGAGCTGAGTGCATTTTGATGAGGATGATGATTTTTTAAATTTTAAATTAGAAATTACATTTTTTCTCCTGCCAAAATAAAGATGAGGAATCAGATGAATCTGGTTCAAAAAGGGGCTGGAACCGGGAAAATGTGTCTGACAGACTCTCTGTTGAGCAAACAGACCTGGATGCCAACTGTGTGCCTGGAGGTTGGTCCCTGGGACCCTTGGCTCCGAGACCCTGTGTCGCCATGCTGGGAGCTGTGGGGGCTGGCACACGGGGCTGGAGTCCTGGCGTCTTGCTGACACGGTGTGAGAAGCTGGCTGGGGCATGAGAAGCTTGCATGATCTTTTCTAAGAAAGCAGGCTTGCTAATCTCTTTTTTAGCAATTGCCGAGGGATGAGCCAATGGGACGGAGGTGGTCAGCTTGCTTCTGTATTGTCACCGTTTCTCTGCCCAAGCACCTGCAGCTACACAGCCCCTCCAGGAGGGTGCTGGGGGGAACCAGCTGTGTCCCAAGGGGACAGGTGGCATCTGGAGGTACAGAGGCACGAAGGGGCCATCAAGGGGCAGTGGCCCCAGGTGGAGGGATGGACGGTGGTCTGGATACTGCCAGGGACTTGCTCTGTCTTGCTCTGGGGGCTCCTTGTCTCATGTTGTCTGCAGGGCTGAGCATTTCTCCAGGGTGGGGCTCAGCTCTGTCTGTTTCCCACGGCATCTTTGAGAGACCCTTTCGATTCTGTCAGTCCCATTCTACAGGTGGGGAAACAGAGGCTCAGAAGCCTGACCGGGGGTGGGGGGGCTGCGGCTGGAGCAGAGGACTGGCCAGCAAAGTGCTCCCATCTCCTGCAGGGTCCTTGGAAGCAGGAGGCCATGGTCAGGCCCCCTCCCCGGGCTCTGGCTCTGATTCTCCAAAGAAAGAGCTGCGAGTCCCCTCTCTTCCCAGACTGTCAACGGAAGCTGCTCCTCCCTAGAGAAGCCTCTGCAGACACAGAACCCCCTCCCATTGGAGCCTGGCTCTGGCAGGCCCCACGGTCACCACACCTCCCAGGAGGCTCACGGCAGGAGGCGTCACCCACCATCTTCCTGCCACGCCCTGAGCTTGCTTTAATGTGCATGATCTACTCCTGTTGCCACCCCCCTGGTAACATCTCTTCCAAAGCAGAACACATGCTGACCACCACGCCAACCCAAGCGTCTCGTCCCTCAGTCTACCCGCACCCCTGCCCTGGGAACGTCTGTCAGCGGGACCCTGGGACCCTCAGCAGCTCGCCCCCCTCCTCTGTGGGTGTTTATCCTCTGGGTTCTGCCCTCAGCACCCCTCAGCCCAGGGGAGCCCCCAGCCTGCCTGTCCTTCATCACTCATCTGTGACTCCTGCCTCCAAGTTCTGAGGACCCACCTCCCCGCCTTTGCCCTGGGAGCCAGCCAAGCGTGCAATAGCGGGACCTTCTCCGGCTTGCTTATAAGCCCCTCGTTAATTGTCCAGAGTCCAGGGAGCAAGTGTGGACCGTGTCCGCGGAGGTGCTCGGCCTTCTGGAAACAGCTGATGCCAGTTCTGCGGGCCTACCGCCGTGTTCCTGGGGCTACCCTGCCCTCCACCCCAGGGGCCTCCTGAGCCAGAGTGCTTGGCACCACGCCATCCCTGTGGGGGCTGAGCCCAGAGGCCCCACTGTGCAGGGCTGCTGGCCTCCCTGCACTCACCTCCAACACAGCCCCCCGTCCCGGAGTGGCCTCGGCCTTCCCTCAGGGGCCCAGGGATCTTGGGCTGCCTTCCAGGTCTCTGCCACGGGATTTTTAAAAAAGTGAGATGACAAGATCCATCCTGCATCCAGGCCACAGACTCGTACTGGAAACAGAGGCACGTGGTTCATGCTGTACCTCGGACAGAGGCTGAGGGACCTGAGGCTCCACCTCAGGGCTGCAGACCACGTGATTCCACTGCTGTAATTTCCCTAGGGGCACAGGGAGGGACTGGGAGAGCAGACAGGTGCTTGCCAGGGGTCGGGGCAGAGGGGGCGGCAGGAGGGCCCCTCGAGGGGCGGCAGCTCCACCCCTCCAATGTGCCGGTGGCCTCCCAGAGGTACACATGTGCACGTGCACGCACACACAGATGCGCATGTACAGTGCACACACGTGCACACACACTCACACGCACACACAGATGCGCATGTACAGTGTACACACGTGCACACTCACTCACACGCACACACAGATGTGCATGTACAGTGCACACATGCACACGCGTACGTGCACACTCACTCACACGCAGACACAGATGCGCATGTACAGTGCACACATGCACACACGTATGTGCACACTCACTCACGCAGACACAGATGCGCATGTACAGTGCACACATGCACACATGTACGTGAACACACACTCACACACATGCACACACAGATGCGCGTGTACAGTGCACACACGTGCACACACACTCACACGCACACACAGATGCACATGTACAGTGCACACACGTGCACACACACTCACGCACACACAGATGTGCATGTACAGTGCACACATGCACACACGTACGTGCACACACACTCACACGCACACACAGATGCGCATGTACAGTGCACACATGCACACACGTATGTGCACACACACACGCACACAGATGCGCATGTACAGTGCACACATGCACACACGTACGTGCACACACTCACACGCAGACACAGATGCACATGTACAGTGCACACATGCACACACGTACGTGAACACACACTCACACACATGCACACACAGATGCGCATGTACAGTGCACACATGCACACACGTACGTGCACACACACTCACACGCACACACAGATGCGCATGTACGTGCACACACGTACGCACATACGTGCACACTCGCACTCACACCGATACATAAACCCATATTCGTGTACATGCAGACACACCTACACTCCTGTGCAGTGACTACATGTGCACACACACGCACACACCTGCTCTCACATACAGATGACAAGGTCGGCACGTTGTTCCCTGGGCAGCGTCCTGATCTCCCTGGTGCTCTGTGGTGCGATATGACACGGGACTGTTTCTGCAACTTCTTGACTCTCCCTCTACATCGGTGTCTTCTTGTTTGTAAGTAAGGTGCAGAGAGGACCATGGAGGTGGGGGGCGTGCTGGGCCAGGGACACATGGATGGGGGAGGAAGAGGAGGGCCAGGGACCAGAGCCAGGGGCCAGGCCAGGGGACAAGAACGGGCATGGGACCAGGGCAGAGCTGGGCGGAATCCTTCAGGGCAGAGGTCCAGGGTGGAGTCAGCCCTGCCCTTCATGGGGCACCTCTGGGTTTCTCCTCCAGCCTGGCAGCAGGGCCCGGGTAGGGAGGGCCAGCTGGGGAACCTGGGGCAGCCCTGGTGTCCTGGGGCCGTGCACTCCTGCAGCTTCTGAGCTCTGCACCTGCACCAGTCTGGGTGTGGCCCTGGGTCTGTGTGGCCCAAAAGGTGTCCTCCTGCCTGGGCTTAGTACCTGCGCTCTCTGTGCCAGAGCCCGCTGAGCCTGCTGTCGGAGGCCGGAGGCACGTTGCCTGGACTCCAGTCAGCCCTCCCTGCTTCCCGTCCGTGTGCGGCCCTGTGTGGGTCCCAACGCTGCCATGCAGGATGGGGGCAGGGAAGGGGCTCCCCATGGCACCCAAGGTGTGGTAGGGTACTGCTTGCAGAATGAATAGAAATGAGGAGAAGAAGGGGGCATGCAGGAGGCAGGAGGCCCTGCCTGGCCACCCCAGACCCCAGAGCCAGGCCCATGGCGCTCTAGGGCTGAGTCCAGCTGGCTCGAGCCCAGAGTGGGGACAAACCCAGCATGATCTGAGCACCAGTGTGGGGGCTTCGTCCTCACTGGCGGCTGGGCTGTGGGTCTTCCCCTCGGGCCCCCACAGCAAATCACCACGACACGGACAGCTCCCACCCTTCCTCTCGGTCTGGAGGCCAGGATCTGAACTCTAGGTGTCACAGGGCTGTGCCCCTCCTGGGGTTCTGAGGGAAGGTCCTTCCTGCCTCTGCCACTTCGTGGTGGCCCGCTGCTGGTGGCCACTCCCCTGCAGGCACAATCACCTTCTCCTCTGGGGCCCCTCACATGGCTTCACACCTGCGTGTGTCTGTGAGTCCCCTCTTCCAAGGACACTAGTCACTGGATCAAGGCCCCACCCTACTCCAACAATGTGACCTCATCTGAACTATGGACCTCAGCAGCCACCCTGTTCCCAGATACGCCCCCATTCTGAGGCTCTGGGGGTGAGATTCTTTTTTTTTTTTTTTAAAGATTTTATTTATTTATTTGACAGAGAGAGACAGCCAGTGAGAGAGGGAACACAGGCAGGTGGAGTGGGAGAGGAAGAAGCAGGCTCCTAGTGGAGGAGCCTGATGCGGGGCTCGATCCCAGAACGCCGGGATCACTCCCTGAGCCGAAGGCAGACGCTTAACGACTGCGCCACCCAGGCGCCCCTGGGGGTGAGATTCTGATGTATCTTCTTAGGGTTCACTTCAGCCCATAACAAGGGTCTTGCCCAAGGCCCAGCTGGAGTGTGGTGTCCTGTATCCCAGCAGGATGACATGCCCCCAGGCCTGACACGTGAGGCTCACATGCCAACAACAGGTGCAGCCCTGATCTGGGCACTGGGAAGCTTTGAGCCCCAGGCTCCCGCTGTGTGGGACTCAGCCTGATGTTCCTCTGGGGTCCCTTCCTGCCACTCAGCCCAGGTCTGGAGTGTCCCTCCCACTGCTCCCTGCCCCTCCCCCTGCACAGGCTCAGGGAAGCCCCCCTCTGTCTTTCCTGTAGCCCCAACCTGCCCAATCTCTCTAGTTGAGCCTGTAGGGACACTTTACCGAGTGTGGCTGGGCTATTTTTCTGGGGGAAGAAAAGGGAAATCATTCTTTGATAGTAGATACACAAACCCGGGGGGTCAGGTGGATGGTGGCTCTGGCTGTGGACAAACCCTGGCTGCCCACGGGCAGCCTGACCCTGGCGGGGCTCCCACAGTGGCTCGGCGTCCTTCCATCTAGCATCACGGAGGCTGACGGGGGACAGCAACAAGCCCAAGATGGAAAGGCTCAGACCTGAAGTTATGGGAGTGACCCCTCCCCCCACCTGTGTCCACTGTGCTTGCCCAGCCCCTGCCCCATCCCCCAGCCCTGTTGCCCTGCCCACCTCCCGTCTTCCCAAGCAGACTCAGCTCCGTGGGGAGGGCGGTGTTCACCCCTCTGCCACCTGGGCCCAGAGCTCAGGACATGTCTGTTGATGTCGCCATCACAGACAGGAACCCGTGGACGGATGAGGGGTGACGAGGTCAGGCTCGGAGAAGCAAAGGGCAGCAAGGCACACTCTGGGGACGTCTGCACCTCAGCTATGCCCAAGTTCACGAGGCCCAGGCGTGGTCAGGGCACCTCAGACGGTTCTGGGGATGGATGGCAGTGGGCTGCTGGGTTTCAGGTTGTGTCAGCCTGGGGAGGCGGGTGATGTGAGTAATGATGAGTGGAGTGGGGAGCTGGGGTGCCACCCCGCAGGAGATGGGCCACGGGAACGGGCCGGTAATGGAAGGGGGCCACGGGGCATGCAGAGGGCAAGGATGGTGCTGTGATTTGTAGGGCCGAGGGTCTCAGAGAGGCTGTGCTGTCTGTGCTCCCCCTTCCTCTCACCCATTTCCCTTAACTGCAGGTCACTTGGAGGAGAAGGGCCCCTCCTCCAGCCCGGAGGCAGAGGGATAAAAGGGTCTGCTCATTTGTGACTTTAATCCTCTGCTGTGATCTTATCTCTGTGCAAGAAAGCTTCGTGTCCATCGATCCCGTGCAGGCATTAGCAGGGGAGTGTCAACTATTAGCTCCCTACGGCTCCGAACACTGTCCATCGACTGACAACAGGCCGCAGAGCTGCAGCTGGCCGCCCCACGCCTAGCCCTGCTGGGACAGAGCCCCCCGGCCTCCCCAGGGCTCCCCAGCCTCCCTAGAGCCCCCCGGCCTCCTCAGAGCCCCCCACCCCGCCGCCTCCCCAGGGCCACTGCCAGCCTCCCCAGGGCCCCCACCGGCCAGCTTCTGCCTTGAGCGGTTGGGTCTTCCCTGCTCGCCATGGAGGCCTGGCCCAGTCCCCCAAAAGGCCTGACTTAGAGCCCCCCCCCCCATTCTCTCTAGTCTCTGGGGTGTGTGCTCAGACGGGTTTCAGGAGTCCCACTGGCTGCTTGCTAAGCGGTTGATAGTTTGAGATCAGTGGCAGCGTATTTACAGCACAGAGAGCCACAAACTCCACGTCCTCCCCAGAGGACCCGTTAGCCAGCCCAGCTCTGTACTCATCCCTCTTAGGGGGATTCTGGGTCTCCGAGCAGGCAGGGCCCCCTCCACTACTCCTCTCCCCAAGCCCCCAGATGGGTGTCGCTCCACTCTGGACCCCTGGGGCTTCTCTCTTGGCATCTCTGGAGCACCAGCTGTCTGACCATGTGGCTGCTGCTCTGAGCAGGGGGCCTGACCTGGCAGGCTCCACCTGCCCCCTCTCCAACCTGCCTAGCCCCACCTCTGCACACCGCTCCATCCCTAGGGCTTAGCGGGAAGTCCCCCACCCCCACCTCCTGGAGTTCTTTGGTGTCCTGGTAGGAGAGCTCCTTCCTCCCCAGGCCGCTGAGCGCTCTGCTGCCCTTGGTTACGTGCCAGCTGCTTTCATCCGACTGTCGGCCTTGAGAGACGGCCCTGGCCCGTCCTTCTTGGGCCAGACGTCCTGCTTGGTGGTGACCCAGCCGCCCACGTGTTCAGGCCACAGCCGTCATTGAGGCTGGCTCCGTGTGGGGGGACACAGCTGGCCATTCCTGTTTGCCCAAGGACAGCCTGGGAGGGGATCTCAGAAGCCGACGGGATCCCTCCTCAAAGTGGGGGTTCTGGGAAAGAGCTGGTTGGCTCCAGCTGCCAGGACACTTGGCCCCCGTGTGAGTGGTGGGGTGGCCATGCCCAGCACCGTGGACACCAGCAAGGGATGGGAGCTAGAGGATGGGACTGGCCAGGCCTGGCCTGAGCACCCGCCCTCTGCTGGTACCCTCCTCGGCAGTCCAGCCTGCTGGACTCTGCCCAGACCCAGGAACAGAAAGGAGCCATTGAGAGAAGATGGCTGCTGGCGACTCACACTGTCTGCCTGGGGACAAGGCCACGGCTCCCGGAAGGCTGCAGCCCCAGCCCTGACTCCTTCCTCGTCCTCACGCTGGCTGCTCACAGGGTGCCTCCCACGCCCTGCTCTAGGCCAAGGCTGGGGGCTGCTCCCTGCGCCCCGGCTGCTAGTGACTGTCCCCTGAGAGCAGGACACGCCTCCCTGCCAGCCCCCAGCCAGCCTCCAAGGATGAGGGGAGGGAGGATGAGATCCGTATTTATCTCAAGTGTGAGGAGGCTTTCCCGGTGCGAATGCCTTCATCCCATCTAGGCCCAGAGCTGCTCCCTGTGGACAAGCCCTCCTGGCTCTTCCACACCAGCCCCGCGCCACATACGAGGGAGGTGGGAGCTGCGCCTGCAGGCTCCTTCCTGGCCAGCAAAAGCTCCTGTGAGTGACAGAGGCTCAGACCAGGCTTAGGGGAGTTTGCCAAAGCTTAGAGGAAAGCCGGGCTCAGGAGTAGATGGAAGAGGCCATAATCATCCTCAAGGCCCTGCCCCGGCACCAGCCCCTGGTGGGAGGGGGGCTATCAGAGGCTCAGCTGCCCAGGAGGGGAGGTGGCCCTACCTCCCATGGCCCCTGACCTTGAAAGGATCCAAGAAAGCAAAGGAACAAATGTGAAAAAGTGAATCCTGACCTGATTATAGGCTGACCCCTGATGTTAGTCACACGTTGATCCCTGACCCTGGTCACACACTGAGCCCTGACCCTGCTCACACACTGACCCCCTGACCCTGGTCACACCCTGAGCCCTGACCCTGGTCCCCGAGCAGCTATGGTTTGCCCCAGCATGGAACCTGGAAGGCTTTGCCTAAGGCCGCTCCTGCATACCTGTGAGACTCTGGGAGAGCTGACTTGTCCCAGTGCAGAGGCATGTGTCCCTTGCACGTGGGGTCTGTGGGGTCCCTTTTCAGCCAGCAGTCGGTGTTAAATGAGAGGAGAGGAGTCAGAGGGCCTTGTGTTTGATTGGGGACCTGACGACATTCTCCCCAGAACCTTTGACCCGACATCCTGAGCAGCGGGCAGAATGAGGGTCATTAACCTACTTTGCAGGTGGGGAAACGGAGGCTCGGGAGGTGGCCTTCTCAAGATCTGACTTGGAATCACTGGTCCTGTTGGACGCAGTCCGCCTCCTGAGCCACACTTAATGCTCCTGTCTTCCCCTCCCCACCGGGCGTCTATACCTCCAGGTGCTCCCCACCCCCTGCCAGCATGCTCCTGGGCTCAGGACAGGTGGTCCCTGATGAGCACCCCCTGGTGGTACCAGGCCCCGGTGTAGCTCACGAGCCAGAGGCGGAGCCCTGCTGTTTCTGGAGTCCCTGGCCTCTCTAATGCCCGCATGGCCTTGCCCGGTCCCCACCCTGGACAGGTACGGCCGGGGCAGACATGGTGGCCAGCAGGCCCCAGCTCTGTGCCTGCAGGACTGACTCGTGTCCAGCGGGGAAGCAGAAAGCAAACCCCTTCTCCCAGCTGCCTTCTCTTGCTTCTCTCTAAACCTCATGACTTCACACCCCAGGGGCTTAGGGAGGGTCACTTTGACCCCTGGAATGCACCTTTTCGTCCTTGGGCCTCCAACGTCTGGGGGCCTGACCCTCGGAGATGCATTTTCTGGTCCTGGGCCCCTGCCCGCAGGAGGCCGGGTGAGGCCATACTGGCATGGACGTGCCATCTGAACGTGCTCAGGATTCCCACGCACAGAGACATGCAGCCTTTACAATTTAATAAAAAACATACCAATTATAAAAGCTATTTACCCAGTCAAATCAATCACGGGCCTTGGCGTGTTTATGCCCGAACACCTGATTTCAGCTCATAAGTCACTTTTACGCCCTCTTTAGCTCCTAACTACCCAGATGCACTGGCAGCACGTTCAGGAGTGGTGGAGCCCACCTTCCTCGGCTCTCACCCCCATTACCCCGGACCAGGGAGTCAGGTCGTCTCTGGGGAAGCCAGGATCCCCAAATCAGGACTCAGAGCCTCTTGGCTTCCTGTCTGGAGTCCTCTTCCCCTCTGCAGGTAGGAGAGCAGCACCTCACCTCCAGCAGGAAGCCTTCCATGCCCATCTCACCTCAAAGCCTTCTCTCTCTTCCCAAAGACCAAATTCGCTGTGTCTCTCCTGGGAACAAGAAACATGTTCACTCTCTCATCACTCACAGCAGTTGCTGAGCACTGGCTGCACACGGGGCGTCCCAGAGGCTCAGATGTGCCGTCCTGCTCATGGCACCAGAGTGTCTGTAGGTGCTCAAGGGACATGGCCAGGGAAGGGGCCTGCAGGTGAGGTGGAGACGGGCCGTGCCTAGGCCGCGTCAGCCAGACTCTGGAGGCTCCCGTAGGTCAGAGTGGGGTTCCAGGCTAAAGACATGTCCGGGCCAATGTGGGGACGAGGAGTTCCAGGTGGCCACGTGCCACGGAAGAGGCAGGGGGATCAGGGGAACGGCGCCCAGGGTTGCACAGATCTGCTCTTCCATCCGACCGACACAGCCTTGCTGAGTGACCTTTGGCCGACCTCCTGACCTCTCTGAGCCTAAGTCTCCTTACCTACGGGAGGGCGATTGTGGCGTAGTGACGTTAGGACCTCCGTTCCCTGCTTTCCGCCGCGGTGTTTTTCAGGAGCGGTTTGGCCCGGTGGCTGAGCGCGCAGACTTTGATATTAAATCCGCTTGGTTTTGAGTCCCAGCTCTGCTCGTGCTGTGTGATGCTGCACAGGTCACTCAGCTGCTCTGTGCCACAGGTTCCCCAGGGCAACCCAGATGTCACAGCAAGTACCTCTCGGGCCTGGAGATGCATCGTGGGATTGACGGGCGATGGTTGGAGCTAATGCAGCCTCAGTGAGCTGTGACGAAAAGCTCCCAGAGTTGGGATAAAAGGAGATCATCAGGAAAGGGGAGTTTTGCTCATAGTTGCTGGATGCAAAATGCTTCTGAAATATGGAGTCCCGTGTCTACCGAGGTGAAGTGGATACACGCAGGGAGTGGGGCCCTGCTCTGCCCTGCTTGAGACCTCAGTTTGCTGTGGGTCAGCCCCACACTTTTGTCGCCTCGGCCCTCACAGGGGCTATAATACACCTCCCTTGGGGTTTGCTGGGAGGGTCAGGACACTGGGTATAAGCGGGTGGCATGGCGCCTGCCACGTGATAAAGCTCATAGGAGCTCGGCCAGTGACATTTAACTATTAGGTGCTTGCTGTGTACCAAGTGATAAGCTAAGAAATTTGCACATTTTATTCTATTTAATCTTTCCAACTTCACATTGAAATTTTATAAGGAAGCTTCACAAACATTTCTTACTTTACCATTTGCAGCTGGATTCAGTGGTAAGACATAGGGACTCAAAATAGCAGTGGCCTAAATCAGAAAGCAGCTTATTTCTGCCTTTTCCATGCAGCCTGGAGGCAGACTCCCTGGGACTGATGCCATAGCTTCACTCTACGATCTCAAAGAAATTTCGTCCCTCAGATCTCCTTCCGGTTTGGCGGCCCACCAGCCATGGCCTTCATCCCTAAAGCCACTCCATGTGCAGAAAGGATGCTGCCGCTCCAACCGTCACATCTGCATTCCAGGGTACAGGAAGGGAGAGGCAAGGGGTGAGTGGTGGCTGACTTTTAAAGTGGGCCCCAGAACCTGCCTGCTGACAATTCCATCTACAGCTCACTTTCTGGACCTTTAGTCACGTGGCTTTATTCAGCTGCGGAACATTCTGTTCCAGAGAAGGGAGCATGGACATCGTAGGACAACCAGGCATCCTGGACATGCCCATGCTGGATCGTTATTTTAGCTGGGTTATCATAAGGAAGTTAACCCTTAATTTAGAGCAGGATTTCTTAACCCTGACACTTAATATTTTGGGCTGGATGATTCTTTGTTGGGAGGAGGGTTCACGGGGCCTTTGCTGTGCATTGTGGGACGTTCTACAGCATCTCTGGTCCTTACACACAAGATGCTAGTAGCATCCCTCCCCCTGTTGTGACAGCGAAAAACTGCCACGTGTTCCCTGGGGGGAGGTTGCCCTTGGTTGAGAAACTCTGATTCGTATGACTTACAGCTCGTATGACATCACCCAGGTGGTGACTCTAGAAGAAAGGCCATTCAGGGAAGAAACCAGTCAAACATGCAGTGGTCACGGATGGACGGACGGACAGACAGCTGGGTAAGTGAAATGTGATCCATCCAGACAATGGACACTCAGCCTCAAAGAGGAAGGACACCCTGGCCCCGCTACGGCGTGGACGAACCTGAGGGATGTGCAATGAGCTCGTCCCAAGCACAACCACGGCAGGATCCCAGGCGCAGCGCCCAGAGCCGCGGACTTCATGCAGACGGGAAGCAGAATGCGTGCCGGGCCGCGGAAGGGCGCGGGGCGCCAGTGTGTAACAGTGGACCCGGGCTCCACGGGAGCAGGGTGTCGGTTTTGTGAGCCGAGGAGCGTTCCGGAGGTGGATGGTGGCATAGGGGTGTACTGACCACTTCTCGACAGCACAGACGCTGGTGGAGGTAAATTCTATGCCATGTGTATTTTACAGCAATAAAACACCGAGGAAACGTGTGACAGGGACATGAACACTTCCTGGAGGCCCCGCCCCAGCATCTTGCTGCTTCCACCGCCTCCTTGCCCCCAGCCTGGCCCGGGGCATAGACCGGGTCCTTCGGAGGGAGTCACAGCAGACAGTCGGCTCACCGCCTGGGTCTGCGCCCCCACGTGACCCCGGGGTCCGAGATCACAATATTCACACACACTCAAAATCAACCCTAGAGCCAGAGAGAACAGAATGTTCCTCGAGACGTAAAAGGGGAGGGCATTTTAGGATTAGAAACGATCAGCAAATTCACCAAGAGAAAGGACAGGTTGAGTCCACATAAAAATGGGAAAATTCTGCATCCAGCAAACACAAAAAAGGCCACCAAAAAATCAGCTAGAACATGGAAAAATACTCGCAGCAAACACAACATCCTAATGGTTAATATCTTTCGTGTGTAAAGAGTTTACAAGAAGTGGTAAGTATCGCGCACATCCGCAAACAGATTATTGGTCAAAGTACCCGGTTACCCAATTCACAGGAAACCTGAATATAATTAGCAAAAGAAACATGGGGGAAAAACCCTCCCTCACTAGTAATAAAGGAAGCATACATTAACACAAAGTACTCCTTCTTGTTAATAAGGGGACAGACATTAAAACAGAGTAATGTCCGGAGCGCGCCGCGGAGCCAGCAGCAGCGTGATCACAGCCGCGGGGGGTGCAGCTGGGCTGGCCCCGAGGACCGATGTGTGCCACATGCCTAAAAATGCCCCCTTCCACCCGCGGTTTAATTTCTGGGGTGCTATCCTGAGGAAGTAATCTTAAGTACAAAAATATGTATTTTTAGCAAAATAATTAGAAACCTAAGTGTTTGAACACGGGGAATGTTTAAGTAAACTGTGGTTTATCCAGTTGAAAAGATATTATAGCCATTAAAAATACCATTTGCTAAGACTGTGTACAGCGAATGCTCGCAGGGAACAGAAAGCAGGATCCCAACAGGTAACATAATATAATACTCCAACAATGTGAAAAGAATTTCACGTCCATATTAAAAAAATGTATGAAAAAAGTACATCTAAAAATAATGCCCCCAAATGCCAGCAGTGCTTGTCCCTGCGTCTTGGGGTAATTGGCACAGCCTTCTTTATTTTACTCTGTTACTGTCCACATTTTCCCATACTTGATGGTCGTACTTTTTGTTTCGTAAGACAAATGTTTTGCAAGACACTGGCTAACCCCAGGAGAAATGGTTTGCGGTTGACTGTTGGTGGATGACCTGGGATTACTCCAGGATCGTTAACTGCGAGCCATAAACGCCAACAGAGGGAGAGTCAGGCCCGCTGGCGGCTCTGCACCTTCATCCCTGCCGGCCCAGGGGCGCACCCACGGTGGGGGTGGCCAGCTGCTCAGTGTGGATGTGCCCGATAAATCCACATGTGCACGCAGCTGTCTGCCACGCGGGACAACAGGGAGAAGACTCACCAGGCACGTGCAAAGGGCCTGCACACCGAATCATCCGTGCCTGTTGTAAATTTGATAAGTAGTCACGCAAGAGCCACGTCCCGGGCCCCAGCCTGGGAATACACTAACACTAACACAGCATAACGACCGTGCCTCCTGCAGCACAGACCGCACTTCCGCTCAAGCACAGTCTCCGCTGTGGCCACAGACTCACGCACCTCCCACCCTCTGGGCAGGGGGCTAAGGAAGCCCTGGCTCACTGGGAGCCCCTGGTCCGCGGGGCTTCCCTTCCCAAGCCGCCACCCCCTTCCAGTCTTCTTGCTCTGCCTGAGCTCCTGACAGGTGCTGAGAAGCAAGCCCCGTGTGTCTCCTGACAGAGCCTTGAGAAGGGAGACAGTGACAGATCTGCCTCCACTCCCCAAGCCGGGGGCTCCCGTGCGCCTGCCTCCTTACCGCCTCCCAGAAGCCTTGTCATCGCCTCCGCCAGCCTCTCCTGGGGAGACAAGATGTGGATTCCCCCGCCCCGGTCTCAGGGATACCTCATGTTAACACCCCCAGCCCACTCACTGAATTGTTTCCCGGCCCAGGAGCGGGAGAAGGGATTGTCCCTGCTGTCACGGCCGGGGGCTCACTCCTTTCCAGGGCGGAGGAAGGAGGGGGCTCCGTCCGTGTTCATGGCTGGTGCAGGCCCGGGTTGGGGTGGGTGCCGGTGGTGATGCCAAGCGGGGGTGGGGGTTGGGAGGGCAACAGCCCTCGGGGGAAGAGCCACTTCGCTGGAGGCACAAGACCAGACGCTCATGACGGAGAGGCCATCGCAGGACAGGACACGTGGCTGCTGAGTCCTGCGGCTGGGTCTGGTTCACAGCAGGAGCCGAGGATCGGAGAGACTGCCCTTGACAGAGGAGGCTCCTAAGTTCACGGTGCTGACTTGCCCAAGGTCACGAGCTCAGCCAGAGCCAGCGCTAGGCTCCTGGGCCCCCAGCATGGGGCTCGCTGCCCCTCTGCACGGTTGCAGCTCGCCTCCAGGTTTGGGCCAGGAGAGGAATGGGCTCCTCACTCCCCTTGGTGCTTGGAAACCAAAGACATATCGCCAAGAAGAGCCTTGCCCCCAGGAGCAACACGCAAGCACCTGCTCTGACCGGGCCCCAGCCCCCAGCCCCCAGTCCCAGCGCGCCCCAGGTGCGTGTGGCCTCTCCAAGCCTCGGCAAAGTGGGGCTGCCGTCGCTGGCTCTCGAGGCTGATGTGCGGAATTGCATAGGTTAGCAAAGAAACAAAACAACAACCTCAAAAGTATTTTGCAGAAAGTAAATTTCCAACAAAACGTGGGCTGTTTCTGATTTTATTGCTCTAACAGCTGGAGTTTGAGGCTGCTTCCGAATTACTCTAATGTCTCTGCTCATCCAACGGCCCAGTGATTTAAAATAATTTATTTGCAACAGAAGAATATGGTGCATGTGTGTTGAGGGGGGTACCTGAGCCCACTCGGGCAAACCCAGGTCTTGAACTGGGTGAGGCTGAAAATTAGGGAAACTCACAGAAGGCCTGAGGATGCAGCGGGGGCCTGGGGGGATCCCAGAGTGGAGCCATCCAGGGAGCCAGGGGCCTGGCTTACACCTGGTGGGGGAGGGGCTGCCCAGCTCTGTCCTGACAGCCCCTCCTGTCCGTCCTCCCCTGGCACCCTGCCCTGTGCCTCCAAATGTCCACATCGTCACTCCTCTACCCTGCTCATACCCCTTCCCGGGAGCTCCTGGCAGGGTAACAAGGTCGTCCACGACCCCTCTTGCTCTGCTGACCAGGACCTGCCCTTCGCTGCCTAGAGCCCCTGCTTGACTGTGCACCTGCTGACGTCCCTCTATCCTCCAGGTCCGGCTCACATGTGAGAGGTTTTTCCCCTGCGGTGCTGGGAAGATCTGGGTGCTCCTTTTCCGGGCTTTCGTGGCTCTGTGCTCCTTCACCCTCATGCAACAGCCGGGAAAGGATGGCGTGTCATTTTCTTCTTCCGCAGAGAGCTCCTGAGACCTGGGCAGGTTTCTCTCAATCTCTCCCTCTCTCTCCCTGCCTGGCAGGGCCTAGCAACTCAGTAATGCGTGTGGAAGGGTGGGGGCAGAGGGGAGGGGAGGGGGCTTTGGCGTGGTGTGTTCTGTGGTGGTGGGGCTTCCTGGAGGGCTGGCAGCACCCCCAGAGGGCACAGTGCTGCTGGTCTGAAGGGCGTGGCACTTCTGCCCTGCCTCCCTCTGAAGCCCCTCGGGCTAAAAGGGAGAAAATGCTGGCATTTCCCGCCTGCTAAACGCGGGGGCGGCGAGGCAGTCCCCAGGCCTCCCAGCCCCGAAACCTCTTCTATTTATACCCCAAGCCCTGCGTCGGCAATTGCTATTCAACTCAGGGGAGGCTGTGAAATAAAATTGTGTAATAGAATTTATTCTTTCCAGTCCTCTTATTAAATCTCACCTTAGAACATGCTCTCGCCAAGTCCAGGGCCTTCTCGGCACCTCCCGGGGGCAGGCTCCCTGGGCACCCTCTCTGACTCGCAGCCTCCAGCTGCCCCGCGTGGACCCTCCCCTGCCTGGCAGAATTCTCTCAGGCAGCGGGATTGCTGGACCCAAGCAGGGGTCCCCCTCCCTTTGTGCGGAGCAGGGGGTGGGCTGGTGCCGGGCGATGGCCTTTTGGGTCCCCAGAGCAGGTCAGCCAGCTGGAGGTGCTGGCAGCTCCCCAGTCGGCCCCACGGCCTCAGTCACTCCTGCCCATGTGCGGGAGCTGCGCCTCACCCCTCCCCGTGCAGAACAGCGCCTCACCCCTCCGTGTGCAGGAGCAGTGCCTCACCCCTCCATGTGTGGAACAGTGCCTCACCTCTCCCTGTGTGGGAGCTGTGCCTGACCCCTCCCTGTGCAGAAGAGCACCTCACCACTCCTTGTGCAAGAGCAACGCCTCACCCCTCCTTGTGAGGGAGCCACACCTCACCCCTCCTCATGCAGGAACTCTGCTCTCTCAGGAGCTCTCTTCACTCTGGTCCTCAGACATGTAACTCCTGGCCGCTTGGAGACTCAAGCCAAGCCCACTTTCTCTAGGATGTCCTCCCCCAACCCCATCCCACCAGTGCTCCCAGTCTTGCCTCACCAGGAATACTCCTGATCCTTCAGGGACTTCCTGGACTTCACCTCTGGAGGCACGTCATAGGGGCTCAGCAAATGTCTCTTAGGAGACTGGACGGACCAAAGGCCTAGAGCCAGACCAGGGAGGCTGATCCAGGCCATTGTGAGCATGGGCCCTCATGCCAGGTGGGGGCATCTCACCTGGTCCACTCCTGCCCCATCAGAGCCTGTTTCATCTACTCCTTGGTTGGTGGTGATGAACCCCCCTCCCCCCAAGCAGACCCATCATTCAACCCCTCCCCCCACCCTTCCCCCAAACCCCAGTCTTCTGGGGAAGATTCTCTCCCATGGAGCCTGTGGCCCTGGCAGGGTATTGACTGGTAGTGTCTCCAATCAGACCCCTGTGTCAATCAGAGTGGAGCTGTCATCAGACTGGGGCTGTGGTTTCTGGCCTTGGGGTCCTGGCACCGTCAGCCCTTCCTATCTGTCCCCAGCTGTGCTTTAGCAGGCTCCGAGCTCTTGACCGAGGTGGGGGGACTCATGACAATCATTCTTCTGAACTCCCCCTCTCAGACAGCCCTCCCGGGCCCTTGGAGCAGTGCCAGCCTTCCATGCAGATGAAGGAGGCAGCCAGCCACCCACACAGCCTGCTGTTTAGTGAGTATTTTTAGAACAATTTCTCGAATATTTCCCTTGATAGAAAGGGGGTTGGGGGCTCAAGATGGGAACTGGGGTGTGAGGAGGGCCAGGCTCTGTGTCAGCCTTTTCAGATGCAGAGCCATCCTGCTGCCTCGTCACAGGGCATGGAGAATTCATCACC
Source organism: Ursus maritimus (assembly GCF_017311325.1). Classification (NCBI taxonomy): domain Eukaryota; kingdom Metazoa; phylum Chordata; class Mammalia; order Carnivora; family Ursidae; genus Ursus; species Ursus maritimus. The sequence goes on from NW_024427107.1 coordinate 78,383,507, forward strand.
CCATTCTACAGATGGGGACATGAGATTCAGAGAGGTTCTCTACCTTACAAGCGGTGGAGTCAAGGTTTGAACTCAGGAGCTCCTGGCTCCCGAGCCCCTGCGTGGGGCCCACCTATCTCTAAAGGGGTTGGAAAGCCCCACCCATCTGGAACTTCGTGTGGGGTTAGAATAAGCCATGACATGACCAGCATCCCTGCGGAAAGAGTGTCCCTCCTGTTCTGGAAAGGGAGGCCAGCCTTCGGTATGGAGGCAGAGCCCCAGACTTTCAGGACCCTGGACAGGGGAGCACATGCCTCTTCCCTCACCCCCACTCCGGAGCATGAGGAGAAATTCAGAAATTCTGGGGTCTACCACAGACCAGCGCTCTGGGTTTTTTTACTTTATTTTTAGCCACTCATGTAATTCTCCTCTGCGATCATCTCTGAGGTACAGAAGTCGGTAATCATAGTGCTAAGAATAATAGTAACCGGGCAGCACAAGTTTGAGGACCACTGTTCCGGTCCCTGCTGTCCCTACACTCCCCAGCATTTTCCAGAACCTCTGAGCTCCACTCCCCATGGTGAACAGGCCAGTGTCACCTGCCCTTTCCTGAGAGAGAGAAGTGCACGCAGCCCAGGCAGGCAGCCTGAGAGATGGGAGGGGCCCTTCTCACCACCCCCCACAGCCCCGCTGTGCCTCGGGGCAGGTCACTATGCCTTCCAGACCCCGATTTCCCTGTCCGTATCCAGTTAGTTATACTCGGTGACTGCCGAGGTGCTGCCCAGCCTAGGACTGAAGAGGGGGTGATTTGTAAACGAGCCTTGTAAACTGTAGAGTGCCTAGCGGGGTGCCCATGGGTATGAGAAAACCAGTGCTTTCTGAGGAGAATGAACCTGAAAGCCAAGGGAAAGGGGGTGGGGGGAGAGCACATTCCGTGGCGGAGGGTGTTGGAGATCCTTGTGTAGTCAGCATCTCCAGAGTGACACATTTGTCAAAATTATGACCCAATTAGGCAGTGATAACCGGTGTGCGCGACTGCAATGCATGTAATCGCTGGTAATATCACTTAGCACCGACCAGCTGAGTGATGAGGCCAGGCTGGTGTGCAGGGGGAGGTGGGAGAGGGGCTTGTTGGGCGGGTGGGAACGTGTGGGGCCAGCGCTGGCTTCAAATGATGCCCAAGTGCCTCGTGCGTTTGTTTGTAGATGGGTTGGCTGGACTGACAGGCTCCATTCCTCACGTCTGATTCCAGCACCTTCTCCAACACCCCTGCACCCTGCGCGTTCCCCCGCAGTCTCCCCTGCACCCCACACACCCAGCACTCAGCTCGGCTCAGTTCCCCCCAGGGGTGACCCCTGGACTCAGGGGTGGAGCCCTGAGCATTCTCTCACTCCCGCTTGGGGTCCGACCCCCCAGCTGCGGGCACACAGCCAGCTCAGCACTCGGCGTCTCCTCTGGAAGCTCCCTGCTTCCCCTGCAGGTCGGGACCCAGTCCACGCACTCCCCTCAGTCCATACCAGCCCAGGGTCATTTCCTATTGGCTTTACTTGAGGAGTGTCACCCCTCCAACTGAAGGCTGAGTCTGGGTTGTGCTCGTGGGAGAGCAGGTGACCGGAGGGCCGCTGGGCGGGAGATGCTGTCTGGGGGCCTGGACACACACAGCGAGTCCCCCTGCCTCAGACAAACTCTCCTTGAACGCGGGAGGGGTCTGCAAACATTCTGTAGCTGGCCAGATAGTGAATATTTTTAGCTCTTTGGGCCATACGGTACCTGTCCTAGCTACTCCTCTCTGCTATTGTATGCGGAAAGCCACCCTTCATAAGAGGAACCCATAGGCGCTATTTGCAAAAACAGGCATTTGACCCAATTTGGGCCCCGGCCATTTACCAGCCTTGCTCTAAGGAACCAACCCCTGTCAGGGTCAAGAACACGCTCATCAGACTCCCCGTGGCTGTTTTATCCATGAGTGTGTTTCTGAGTCAGGGGCTGGTGCACCTACAGGCCTCTCCCCGCCCAGACGGAGCGACTCTGTGGTACTTACGACATTTCCACAACCTTCTAAACTTTGCAAGGATTTTGAACTCCATCACTCCCCTGAACAGCAAAGCAACGTTGAGGAGGTGTCAGCTGAAGTCTGTTTCCCCTTTTCCAGATGAAGGAATGTGGGTGGGGTTGCCCGGGGTGGAGCCCAAGTCTGCAGAGAGCCCAGGTAGGGATGGGGTCTCGGCCCCTCAGCCCATTGTCCCACTCTGCACCCAGCGGCTTCCCCTCTGACTGGGCCCTTCCTGACCCAGGCTCACCCTCATCCCCAAAGACAGAATCAGGGAGGGATGGATCCCTCTGCACTGGCCGGGTAACAGACGGAGGAGGCCGGGTTGATTAGTCCTCCTTAGCCAGGGGGGCAATTGCAGCATGTGATAAGAGGCACTGCCCCCGGGCCAGACAGTGATGGCATCAGCCTTTTCATCAGCGTCCTGGTGCAGGACACCACCATGGCACCCCTGAACAGGTGAGCAAAGCAAGGCCCCTGGAGGTCACCGAATTTGACCAAGGGCGCAGAGGGCAGGGAAGCTGTTACTGGGACCCAGGTGGCCCCCACCGGCTCTGCCTGGTGGCCCCACATGGGGCCCAGGCTCCTCGATCAGTGTCCCACCGGTGAGGAGGGCTGCAAAGACCACTGAGTCCTCGCAGGAAGTCCAGTTCCAGACCTGGGATCTGCTGCCGATGGCCCTGTGCTCCCGACGCGCCCTATCGGTTTGCTCAGTGTCCGGCCCTCGCTCCACATACAGTCAACAAATCCAAGGTCCCTGCTCTGTGCTCAGCAGTTGGCTCTGTGCATCGGAGCATAGCAACTCCAGCCTCCCGAGCTGTTGCTGCGGCTCCGAGAGACCGCAGGGTTCCAAGCAGCTTCATCCAGCCCTCCCAGAGCTGGACGGAGTTGAAGAGGCCTGGATGGGCCTTGAGCTGGGCTTTGAAGGGTGGATAGGAGTTTCCCAGGTGGAAAGGTAATGAAGCAGCATTCAGAGGAAAGAGGGGTGGACCTGGATGGTGACTCTGGGGTGCCTGGTGGTAGTGGGGGCAGGGTTGAGATCTCCAGCTGGGCCCCAGAAACCTTCCCTCCCACAGGTACCCAGTCAGCAGGTGAGAGCATGCCCCCCTCCCCCTCCAGGCCTGCCGATTCCCCAGGGCCCAGGCCTGGCCCAGCCCAGACGAGCTGTCTGGCCAGGAGTGAAAATGAAGATTGATGATCACAGAAAGGCAGCCCGGCTCTGCCTTGCCAGCCGGGAGTTGCAGAAACACAGAGCTTCATTATTATTTTAAGCGTTACTCAGCTGCTTTATTGAATTCTCCAAGTCAGGAAAAATTCTGGCGAGATAAGAAGTTGGCATTTTCAGAAGCAGCAGTGAGAACTGCGCAGGTGGCGAGGACGGAGCTGTGCCAGCTTGGCGCGAGAACGCCTCAGCCCACGGCCGACACCCACAGTCACACTGGCGCACGCTGGCTCGGGCTGGAGCCGCCCCGACCGACCGGAGCCGCCTCTAGAGAAGGCCAAGCTGCCTTCTGTCCTCCTCCCTGCAGCCCTCCCTCCCCTTTCTTCCTCCCCCTCCCCTGCCCTCCCTCACCCGCCCCCTCCCCTCCCCCTCCCTTCCCCTGCCACCTCTTCCTGCCCCCTCCCCCTCCCTCTCCTTTCTTCTTCTCAATCCCCCTCCCTCCCCTTTCTTTTCCCCCTCCCCTCTCCCTTCCCCTCCCCCCTCCCCCTGCCCCTTCCTCTCACCCCTCCTATCCCTCCCCCTTCCCCTCTCCTTCACTCCCCCTGCCCACTGCTCCCCATCCTGCGCCCCACCCTTCCCACCTCCCCTCCCTCTCTCCCCCTCCCTCCTCCCTTGTTCATTTCCCCCCTCCCTCCCCCTTTCCCCCTTTCCTCCCCTCCCCTTTCTTCCCTTTCCCTTCCTACTCCCCCCTCCTTCCTTTCCTGCTCTTCCCTCTCCCCTTCTCTCTCCTTCCCCCCTTCCTTGATCACCTCCTATATTCTAGGCCCGGCAACAGACTGATTGAGATACGATTCCTTCCTTGGGTGGCCTCGGTCTCCTAACGGACATTATGGCATGTGTGGCTCACAGTGCAGGGGCACAGGTGGGCACAGGTGGGTGTGCAGGGAGCACTGGGGAGGGGCTGCTGCCAGCCTGTGGCTGCCTTGCTCACCTCCGACCTGGATCAGAGCCTGGTGTGGAGCAGATGGTCCACAAATGATTGTTAAATGCAGGCTAAAGGAATGTGTAGATGGAGGAATAAATACTTCTTTCCGGGAAAGCTTTAAGAGAGAGCTTCTGCTCTGGGTATCAAGGGGAGTGTGGGTCCTTGCAGGACGTCCAGGAGGTCTTTCTGCAAAGGCAATGGCCGGATGAATGTTTGGATGAATGTTCCGTGGAATGGCCCTGTTGCTGACTGCCGCTAAATGGAGTGGGTGTGGCCAGAGGGTTGAGGAGGGTGAGGCTGGGAGTGGAGGCCAGGAGGTGGAGGCTGGAGGCTGGGAGGTGTGGGCTGGAGTTGGGCCATCTCATCAGACCACAGCTTGTGCTGGCCCGGGGTCTGAGGCAGAATAGGTCCTGAGCTCCTGTTTCATAAGAGGGAAGGAGGGAATGAATGAATGAATGGATGGATGAATGAATGAATGAATGAATGAATGAATGAATGAATGAATGGGAGTGGCATGATACTGAGACCGTGAAGACAGCAGCAGGGGCCGTGATCCCAACCCGGGGTTGTGAGGCAGGGGGAGCCTGGGGAGACCAGGTTCCAGCCCGGCCAGCGCAGAGGGGCACACCTGGGTGGTGGTACACCCCCAGAGGCACAGGGGACAGTGACATAGTGATGCGAGTTTCTCTTCTACAAGATGAAATAATACGCACATCTGTTTAGTGACAATGACTGTCATTTTGCTATTATGCCTTTTTCTAAGGGGAACTAATGTATTCCCTCAATAAATATGTATGGAGCAGCCCTGTTCTGAGTCTCAGCGATGGGGCTGGGGCCTCGCAGAGCCGTCTGTCCAGACAACGTGCCCCCCTCCCCTTGCCCCCTCCCCGGGCCTCAGGCATGCGCACTCCCTCCCCCTGCCCTGCTCTAGTCTGGGCCACCCCTGCCCCTGCCCTGGAGGGCCCCACAACCCCAGAACCCGGCTCCCTGATTCCTCCTCCCCCTCTGGCCCGCTCGCCTGCAGTACTTATCCCAGCATTCTGTCACTCCGCCTGGCCTCCCGGGCTCAGGAGCCCCTCCGTGGACTCTGCCTGGCTCCTCATTCCTCCCTGGGGCCCTCTCTACCTGCAGGTCTCCATCCTCCACTGAGCCTCTCTGGGGTTCTCCTGACCTGAGGCTGTTAACACGGGATCTTGTCCGCACCCCAAAAGCCCAGCCTCCACCACCGTGACTTCGGGCTGTCAGTTTGACATCTTCTTCCTTCATTAGACTTGGCTGCCTTGGCCACTGGCCCAAGGTAACCTTTCAGTGAACCAGGGAAGCAAATGGATTATTTCTAATGGTCACTATGGTCCCATGAGGGAGATGCTATTATTCCCACTTAACAGATGGAAACACCGAGGCTCCTATGGGGTCATACAGCCCAGGCCTGCCTGTGAGCTGGGCAGGGATCTTGATCACCATGTCCTCCATAAGAAGCTGGTGGAAGTCTTTCCCCTTGTGGATTCTGCGGTAACAAGGACAAGCATGGGGGTTGGGGGCAGCATGACAAGGTGGGGTGTGCTGTGGTCCAGGAAGGAGATGACATTAGAAATGAGCCCTGGGGCCAGGGGGCAGACAGGCTAGTGTGGGAGGAGGAGGGAAGGAGGAGACTCAGCCAATCCAGGAAGCCTTCATGGAGAGAGAGTGGGCTTCACCTGGAGTTGGGGGTGGGGAGGTGTGGTGACTGGTGCCCTGGGCTTACCATTTTCTTAATCCTTCCCTAGGCCAGGTGTGATGTGGAGAGAAGCATATGCATTATTTAACTTAGTCCTCACAGAGCCTGAGGGAGCACCTATTTGCCTTTCACAAAGGAGGGACTGGCTTAGCAGAGGGGAGGACCTCAGAGGGACCGGCAGCTGAGGCTTGGACCCTGGGTGCTCTGACCCCCTCCTGCCTTCAGGGTCAGGGTGGGCCCATGTCCTGGGGACAGTTATGCAGGGAAGATACAAGATCAGATTTTCCTCAGCCAGTGGTCCTCAGAGTGGAGGTCTGGGGCTTGTGGGGTCCCCGAGTCCTCTCCAGGGAGGGCCTGGGTTTATCTTCATCCACTGCAATCAAAGCCACACGTCCCCGCAGGCTGGAGGCAGCCGTGGAAATGAGCCTCCAGTGGCTTCTATTCAGCCAGACACACAAGAGATTTGTAACAATGTAGCATCCTGACACACCTCTCGCTTTTTTACCTTTCCCCCTCGCTTTTTTTTTTTTTTTTTTTTACTGGTTTGGGTAAATACAGTATTTTTTTTTCATAAAAACATGTTAGTTAAGTTAATATGTAATGGCTTTATTTTTTAATGCATAAATATTTTTAAACGTACCACATTTCATTTCTAATACTGTCAGCTTTGACAGATGTAACTTCCACGAGCAAATGCTTCTGGGGTCCTACTAAGTTTTGAGTGTAAAGGGATCCGGGGACCTCAGAGTCAGAGAAGTACCACACTTAACACCAAGGTGGCTCTGGAGCTTTGGAAAACCCCATGGACGATAGCAGTCCCTGGAGTCCAGTCTCTTCCCCATCCCTGCAGATTGCCCTGACAGCTTGTGAGCCCAGAGGGGACAGCGCTCTGTCACCCTGAGCAGGACAGTGCCACCCTCCCCCTCCCCGGGTCTTTGGAGATGCTTCTCCCCTGGTGGATCATGATGACTCTGGCACTGGGGGGCAGGAGGGGAAATCAAGACTCAAGTCCTGGTTGTGCCCCCCCTTGCTGAGCCACCCAGCCTTTTGCTGGAGTGAGCATGATGACTGAGAGCCCACGTGTGCCAGGGACTCAGGATGTAGGACTCAGCGGTGAATGAAAGAGACCCCTGTGAAACTCAGCCTCTGGGAGTGTAGGGTGTGGAGGGTTGTTGCGCCCACGTCAGATGGGGGGAGACAAGGGCAGTGGGGCCATGAGAGGTGGGGCAGGGAGACAGGGAGGTGCTCCTGATGCTCGCAGCCCAGGAGCTGGCCCCCAGCATGCCCTGAGACTCCCCCTGAGGACTGAGGGCTGGAAAGGGAGCTGTCCAGCGCAGGGGATTGGAATCTGCAGGACGCTGCACCTCTGGAGGCTGAGGAACGGTGGTGTCATGGTCCCAGCAGGGCCGACCACCCAGAGGACTTGGGAGGAGCTCACTTCTGCAGCTGATGGCTCCAGAGATTGTCTCCCCCAGATATTGACAACATAGCCTTCAGGGATTTTAATACCATGGCTCTGTGGGGATGCTGTGATGCCTGCCATTACTCAGCAGTTCAGCATCTGCAAAGGCCAGCGTGGGAGGAATCCCCTCAGCTGTCCATCTGCTCTTCCTTACAGCAGCTCACTCACTCATTCACTGACTCATTCATCCATCCCACCCCTCGTTATCCACACACCCATTCATTTGTTTATACGGCCATCTACCCCTTCCTTCATCTACTCATTCACCCATTTTCCTACCTACCCATCCATTTTATCATCCAACAAGACTTAATAACATCTACTATGTGTCAGGCTATGTGTCCAGGGAGACAATGATGACTCATACTTGTTCTCTACCTGCGGGGAGCTTGAAAGTCCGGTGGGGAACATGTTGACGATGATGGTAATGATGATGATCGTGATGATGGTAGTAATAATGGGGATGATGGTGATGATGGTGTTGGCGATGATTATGATGGGGATGATGAGGATGATGAAGATGGTGGTGATGATGATGGTGATGATGATGGTGGTGGTGGTGGTGATGATGGGGATGATGGGGATGGTGGGAATGGGAATGGTAGTGATGATGGGGATGATGGTGTTGATGATGGTGATAGTGGTGGTGTTGATGATGTGATAGTGGTGGTGATGATGGTGGTGGTGATGATGGTGGTGATGATGGTGATGATGGTGGTGATGATGGGGATGATGGGGATGGTGGTGATGATGATGGTGATGATGACAGGGATGGTGGTGGTAGTGATGACAGTGATGATGGTGGTGATAATGCTGATGTTGGTGATAATGCTGATGATGGAGTTGATAGTGATGATGTTGCTGAGCACATAATATCTGGCAGGTAATAGTCTATGCCCTCTACACACATTTGCTCACCTGATTCTCACAACAGACCTGTGATGTAGGCAGTATGAAAAGTCATGTTTTATAGGTATGGAAACTGAGGCATAGAGAAGTTGAATAAGGTACCCAAGATCACAGACACTGAGCGACTGAGTTCAGCACCTGGAAGAACACCTGGCTGCTCGTCACAGCACAGTGCAGCAATGCTCACGGCAGAGGTGTGGGCAAGCTGCTGGCTTTCAGAGGGGAGAGAAGTCAGCTCTGCCTGGGAAGAGGGAAGGAAGGCCTCACAGAGGAAGTGGCATTTAGCTATGTCTTAAAGACTGAATAGGAAATTGGCAGGAAGAGGAGGACCGTATTCTACCAGATAGAAGGTGGACAGTGCAGAGAGAGGCACAGGGTGTGAAAACAGGGATGTCAAGCTAACGGCGAGTGATTTGGTGGGTGGTGAGCCCAGAGACAGCTGGGGGTACTTGAAAGTCAGGATACTGCAATTCTGGAAGGCTGTTAATGTTCTGCTTGAGTCTTGCAAGCAAAAAACAGGGAATGAGCTGTCACAGGTGGGGGCAGCATCAAGAGAAACCCAGTGCTCTAAGCCACTAGCCCAGGGGCCGGGCAAACCTTCCCTTGACCTGCGTTGCCAAGCTCAGATGCATGATTGGTGGGAGGGGCTTATGCAGGGGCACTGAGAGTGTCTCGGAGGGGCTGGTGTCCAATCATGCATCAGGGAGGCTGAAGGAGCTGTCTGGAATGTGGCCAGGGGTGGGGCCAGTTTCGCAGGTGAGATGAGGAGGGCTCTAGTGAGAGGCCTGACTGTGGCCAGCTGGGCTCAGAGGGGCAGAGCCATGCCCCAGGGTGGGATGAGGACCAGCCAGAAGCTACAGAGGGCATGTTTGTGCTGGGGTCAAGGTACAGACCCTCCAGGGACAGTGCTGAGAAAAGCAGGTGGGGGAGAAGATGGGGACCCGGTCAGATACTGGACCTCAGTCCCATTTGGTGGACCAGGTGGGCACTGATGTCTCAGTGGGTGGTCTACACCCCCCATTCAGAAAAGCTCTACTGGGAACTAGGGGTGCTGTCCCCTGGACCTGGGACAAGTAGTATCTGCTGGGCCTTGGCTTTCTTGCTCTACCACGTGTCACCTGGCTCCACACCTGGGCCACCTCGGGGCTGGAGAAGGGTCAGTGCTGGTGGTCACGCTGCGTGGGCAGCTTCTTCCTGTCCTGGGGGATGCCACCTCGATTTTCCTGGGGTAGGACACGCCACTTCCTCTTGAGCTCACATGGTCCCTGACTCTGTCCAGGCCTCCATGTGCCCATGTGTTAGAGGAGAGGTTTCCTCCGGGTCTGGGGTTGTCTTGGGGCAGACAGAGGAGGAGGTGCTGTCTGCACTGGACAGCGTATGCAGGGTCCTCAGAGAAGCCCTTCAGCCCGGATCCCATGGTGGCCCTGGAGAGCTCGGTCTGGGGGGGCCGGGAAGCCCCAGTCCGTTTCAGGTTCTCCAGCCGAGAGGAGGGCTCCCAAACAGAAGGTAATATTGACACGGTTATTTTTAGCATTATTAAAATAAGTCTGTTTTGCTCCTTTTCTGCGCTCCTCTCCCCAGCTCGATCTTTGCTTCCAGATTGAATGTGTGCACGTGTGTCCAGGCCGAGGTGCCAGGGGAGCCAATGCTGCAATCAAAATGTTAATGAGATCCTGATTGTGTCTCTTGACGCCTGGCTCCTGTGTTCCTCTGTCTTCAGGCAGCCCTGGGAGCGCACCCGCGTTCTTTGAAAACGATACCTCAGCTTAATGCTCCATAGAAACAGTGCTAGGGAAGCTTGGAGAATGTGGGGATTGGGCTACAGGTCTTGCCGGTGGTCCTGCCTGGTGCTTCTTCCAGGTCAGACCCAGGCCAGTCTACTGGTTGGGGAAGAACCAAGAATCTACTCTGCATCGTGCTTACTCTACTTCATTCCCCAGACACACGTGGTAGGAGCTGACGTGATGACCTGCCGGCTCAGGGGGAGCGTGGGGGGGGGGGAGTCCTTTATGGTTCCCTCCTGCCCTCATTTCCAGGGCTCCCTCACTCCTCCTGTCTGTGTCTAGGCTTGCAGAGACGCACCACTGCGCCCCCATGCAAGCCCACGCCCACCCACCACTCCTGCCCTGCTCCGGCCTCGGCTCCCCCAGGTGCTGCGGGTCCCTAGGCCCTGGGCCTGTTCGGCCTTGTGCTCTCATCCGGAAGCAGGGTCAGGAAACCTGCACCTTCCGTTCAATCAGGTAACAAATTTCTTCAGCTGCTGTCAGACCGGGATGTGCTGGGGCTGCCACGGAGAGTAGACGTGGACGCAGGCTCTGGGGGAGAGACACAGGTGTCAAGAGCCGCACAAACTCGTCAGATCACACATGGAACACGCGTGGCTGAGAACACGCAACAGAGGTCACCAGGCTCTGAACGTGCTCAGTGGGGGCTCAAACAGGCCCGGGGCGTGCGGTGAGGTGGAGTCTCTCCGATCCCGTAGCCGGGGAGCATGATGGGGCTCACATTTGGACGCTGGCCCTACACGCTGCGTGCGTGGGCAGGTTCCCTGGGAGCCTCAGCATTCCCATCTGTGATATGGGGGGACTCTGGGCACTGAGCGGTCCCTGCGAGTTTGCACTTGGTTTGTTACAGGTTTGGGGGTCACAGTCTCCTCTTTCCTGCGGCACCTTTAGCCCCCACATCTCCTGGCAAGGGGAGCGTATGGCCCAGCGCATAGAGGGGGATCCGGGGCCCTGAGACAGCGCGACTGAGCCGGGGGTGGGGGCAGCGGCAGGCGTGGTCTGCAGAGCACAAGCTGGGTGAGACCTGAGCCCAGTGAGAGGCGGCCCACTCCCACTTCAGTCTCGGAGGAGCCCAGGGCTAAGGATCGCCATCCAGCACGCTTGTGGAAAGCGTGCTCCCGGATGGTCCTCGGGCTGTAGGACGTGCCGTCCTGGGTTCTCCGTGGCCTCCCACACGTCCCCACCCTGTGTGGGGCACATTCTGGTCCTGGGAGCAAGGGCTGCAGGGCGGTCCTCACAGGGCCTCCCAGCTTGGCTCCCACTCTTGGCTACAGCGGCCTGTCCGCATGTCACCTGTGCACCGTCTCACTGTGCGTGGATGATGGGTGTGCCCTCACTCCCGCTGGCTCTGCGGCCGGACAACCAGGGCAGCACAGCCCTGCTGCTTCCTGGCCGGCTGACTCTGGGCGGGAAGGTCAGCTTCCGGGGCTCGGGTTCATCACCCTGAGACGAGCTCCTCACTGCTCCGTCTCCAAGGCAGACGGGGGAGGGTGGACAGGAACGGGAGGGCGCTGTGCGGGAAGGGGCTGTGGACACAGGTGAGGGCCAGGGCTGTGCTGAAGAGGGTGCCCAGCCTGCACTAGGTCGGGACTGTGTGACCACAGCGGCTGACTGCAGGGGGCCCAGAGCCACACGGCCCGGTAATGGAGGGGGCGATGCGTGTGCTCTGCTACCACTGTGGGTCCCGGGCCTGGGAACACGCTGGAACAGGGCTGTGCTCCTCCCTGTGGTCATGGTGGCCATCAACAACCCCCCCTCTAGTGCTCACTCTGTGCTTCTTCAAGGGACCTTCGAGGCTGGGTCTCCTGGGTTGGAGACGCTGGCCCCCTGAAAGCCCTGGGAGTCCCATGGCGGCCCCGAGCCTGGGACTGTGGGTCTGAGAACAGACTGGGCTGTGCTCAGGGATTCGGGCTGTCAGACCTGGATGCTTCCAAGTTGTGTCTCTGAGCTCCTCCCTGGCTCTCCTGTGGCTGCTCCTGGCCCTTGACAGCCTATGTGCCTCCTGCCAGACCCCTCCTGCACCGAGCCCCCCCACACGCGTCCCTGGAGCGGGCCACCCCCGATGCCGCACATCTTTCATCGTGTGGACCCCATGTATCTCCTGAATGCAAGCCGAGCCCAGGCCATCCGCGAGAGGAGTCGCTCGTCCTTCCCACAACAGGCAGAAGATTCATCCTTCGGTGGTGTGACTCCTTCGCAGTGTTAAGGACTAAGCGCGGCTCACGAGCTCGGGCATGGACAGAGAAGGCTGGCCGTGACATACAGCGGTCCTGTCGGGACTGCTCTGTCTCTGCAGGGGCTCGGGGCAGCCTTGGGGACTCCCGGGTCAGCCGGATTCCCAGCAGTCCGACCCCACTGGGGACCCGTCGAGCCGCAGCTGCCCTGGGGGACCAGGTGTGCAGCAGGCCCGTGGGGACCGCTCTCTGCCCAGCCGGCTGTCCTGCAGGTGGCAAGTTTGCCCTGTCCTCCATCCTCCTCCGTGCTCTGGGCACAGACGCACTGACGAGCCCCACTGGAGGCCCCGAGCCCCACGTTCCCATGCCCGTCCTCCGGCTGCTGGCTCTGCTTCCCCACGTTCGCTCCTCAGGCGCCTGTAGGAGGTGGGCTTCCGGGCAGGAGGGGTGGTCTCGAGTGGGGGCTGTGGTCTTACAGCACCCAGCAGTCCCTCCGACTCTGTGCTGGTGACCCCACTTTAGAGCCCCCTGAAGCCCAGACCTGGATTTCCCCATGAGCTTTGCACATAAGGGACCTTGCTCACACTCACAGCATCTGGCAGTGGGCCCGGGCCTCCCTCCGGCCCCCACCCTGCTCAGTGTCCTCAGAGCCAGTGGCCCAGAGGACAGACGTGTTCCCAGGTGAGGGGGTGGTGAAGGGTAGATTGCCCACAGGGTAATTCAGGGACTCTGTGGACAGCTATTAACCTGCTCACGTACCTTTTTCTTTGATTGAGGAAGCATCCATTGAGTGCCTACTGCATGCAGGGCTCTGTGGCCAGGCCTGCTGTGCATGAGGTATGTGTGGTGTTTTACAGACAGGGAGGCTTTCAGGGTGGAGGACAGATTTCTCTCCTCCTCCCAACCCACCCCCATTCTGAGCACCCTTAGCCTAGGCCTTGGCACATAGTAGGGACCCTGGAAATAGCCCTTTAATTGGATGGGTGGAAAGACACGCTCTCATTGCTAAGGCGTTACCATGGTGACTGTTCTCTCGCTGCCCTCTCTCTCCCAGTCTCCAGGGAGCAGGGTCCCCCTGAATAAGCTCTCCAGATGGCTTGAAGGTCCCTGTTATCACGGGGAAGATGCCCCAATTGGAAACCCAATCCATCAAAGGAGTTTCTGACTCTGGGTGAACGTGGCAGATTCCGGGCAGCTGTGTCCCCACGGGACAGAGGGACAGGGTGCCCTGGAGCAGAGCCCCCCAGCTCCCTTCACTTCACCAGGGGAACCCGGAGGAGGCCTCAGGGTGCCTGGAGGTTGGGTGCAGCAGACCGGCCTCCACAGACAGGCACGGGGTAGCCCCGGAAATCCAGGAGGGCTTGTGGCCCAGGGCGATGGTGCGTGTGGGCCAGTCCTCACCCCTGGAACAGCACACTTCCAAGGGTGGACAGGCTGGCTGGCCACGATCCGTGTCTGACATGCCTTGCACTGACCCTTGGTGTATTACCATAACCAGGAGGTCATCTGGGGTCCCCAGCATCCTGTCAGGACACAAGTGTGCACACGTGTGTGTGTGCACACGTGTGACGTGTCACATACGTGCATATTCCTACACATGCAGGTGGGAGTGCAGCCATGACCCCGTTGCTTGGAAACGCCGCTCTTAGAAGCGCTGCTCTTTTGTGGAGTTTCTAAGCTGGGGAGCCACATCTCACGTGTCTGGAGCCTGCAGGGGGTCCGTAATGGTGGAGCATGCAGGTGGAGGAGGATGTGAGGTGGTCCTTCCCTGCCTTGCCTGTTCCCTGGGCGTTCCCCGGGCCAGGTGTGTGCGGCACGCGGCCACACCAGGGAGCCCGGCAGATGGAGCTCCCCCCACACGGGAGTCCAGGTCTCGGGGAGAGAGACGCTGAGCCACTAATGTCACACAAGCCATGATCAAATGACCACGGTCATGTGGGTGTCCCCTGCATGCGGCTGTCAGAGCGCGTGGGCCGGTGGGGGTGGGTGGGCGGAGCCGGGACCTTGAGCCCAGATGCCCTGGTGAACAGCTCTGGCCTGAATCTCCAACCTGACCGCTCTCCTGCAATCCGAGTTCCTTCACTCCTCTCACGGATCCCAGCAATCCAGCGGTCTCATCTACACCTGTTACTCCTTGCTGCGCCCCCGCCTCCAGACCTTGGAGAAACCCAGCAAACCCCTGTGCTCTGGGGGCTCCAGGCTGGTCGTGGTCCCAGCATCCCCTGCAAGGTGTCTGTGGTTCGAGGAGAGGCTCCACACAGCCCCACCTCCAGCCCCGCCTGTGCCCGGGCCTTGCCCTGTGGGACAAGCGCTGCCCTCACCTGGCTTCTCAGAGAATCTGCCCTTCCCATCCCAACCTTTGCAGCGAGGGCTGTCTTCTCTCCTGTGGGGCTCCTGGCAGAAAGGGGATCTGAGCTGTGGTCTGCCAGGTGTTGGGCAGGGCAGGGCTCCCTGCAGGCCCCCCGCCCCTGTCTGTGGGGTGGGGGGGTAGCGTGGATGGCTCCCGGGCCCTTCCCACTCTGACACCAGGAGTCCTGCGGCCATGGGCCAGCCTGGCACTCTGTCTCACTCCACATGTCAGCGAGGAAATGAAAAGCTCCCTGGAACGGAGTGTCTCGCCGGGACTTATTAGATCACAGTTTAATGAGCAGAGGGATCTGGGGGGGTCACGCGGCTGCGGCCCTCTCACCTCATAAATTAGGCATCAGATGGTCAGGAAGGTGTCTCCGAGTAAACAGAATTATATTGTTGGATGAAGGACCCAAGCCGGAAGCTGTGGGGGCTGCCTGACAGGGAGGGGCTCCATCCCTTGGGCCTGGCCACAGCCCCCTCAGTGTCACACAGGCAATGACACAGAGCAGATCTGCTTCTGAGCTGCGTGGCCTTGGGCAAGTTCCTTCACCTCTCTGTGCTCATTTCCTCATCTCCAAGGCCTCTGACTCGGCTGCCTGTCGGGAGTGTGGCAGGGCGTTGGGCATGGAGTGGGGCGGAGTGGAGGCCAGGCGCTAGGGACCACAAAGCCGGAGATAGGTGGGGCTTGTCCCTGGCCTGGGAGAGGGTGGGGCCTCAGTGCTCCCATCTGTGTAGTGGGGACCCTAGATGCCATGCCCAAGTCCCCTCCCGGCGCTGCCGGGTGGCACCGTGGGAACCTTCCGTGGCCTTTGTGACCCTGGGGGTCCTGGCTCCAATACACGATCTTGGTGCTCTCCGCACAGGCAGGAGTGAGGCTCCCGCCCTCGCCCAGCCTGGTCCTGGTGGGGGCCTCGGGTCATGATCACGGTCACAGAGCAGCCCGCCTGCCGCCCGCTGCCGTGTGGAGGCAGAAGGCACTGTTGCTTATATTAACTTGGAAAAGCCCCACACGTTCTCCACGAGAGATGTGCGCCCTAATTCATCCCACAATGCAGACGGATGACTTTTAATAAAGCAGCCTTTTCGTGCTTGAATCACGGTAACTGCAGGCGTCGGGGCAGATTTGCTCTCCACCGCCCTCCCCAGCACCCTCCCCCCAGGGGTCACGGGCAGCCTTCTCATTTAGAAGAGAATTTGTTGCTTTGTTTGGTTTTTTTGTTTGCTTTTTGTCAGGCAGAGGTCTGAGCCTGGGTTTCCTGTCTACTCAGGGGAGCAGGGGGCAGGAGGGTGGGGGAGCTGGTGGCCCCCGTGCCCCATCCGACCTCAGGAAGGGAGTGTCCCTGGGCCTGGCAGTGGCGCTCTGTCTGTCACTGTCTCCTTCGGGCGGGGTCTGTGGACCAGGCCAGCCTTCCCTGCCCTCGGCTGGACTCCCAGAGGGGCTGCACCCACTGACAGCTGGCCAGTCACAGACCCTGTGCTGGGCAGCTGGGGGGGTGGGGATGCACTCCAGCCACATGGCCTCCACCTGGGGTTCCGAGCACAAGAAGTGAGGGCTTCCCAGGAAGCTGTGCCCTGGGGAACTGTGATGTGAACAGTTTCCTCCCAGTTCAACGTAAAGTTGTCCCCCACCCCTGCCACCCCTGTGGTCTCCACCCGTGAGATCACTGCCTCTGAGGCCCGCAGGACACAGCTGTCCCATTCAGATGTGCCGGGGCCAGGGCCCGTCCATCTGCTCTGCATAACCACCATGCCTTAGAATGTTCTCGTGGGGGCGGGGGCTCATTGCTCATGCCCTCCTCCCCATGGAGACGGCACCCAGCAACAGAAGCTTCCTCTGTGCAGAGTGGGTTCCCGTCTTCTCCCTCCTGTGAGGAATCTCCAGCCCTGAGCCCTTGCTCCCTCCCCCAGGCTGAGGCCTCCACCTAGCCCAGAATTCTCCTCGTCCCCTCCCAGCGACCTCCCCCTTCCTGGGCCCCCCCAATGATGACCTGCCCAGGCCCTGGAAGCAGCCAACCCTCGCTCCTTCCACGGGGCCTGCCTGCTGGGACCCTCATCTCTGCTGGCTCCTGGTCCACCTTCTGCGCTGTCCCTGCCTGGAGGTGTCCCCCCTGGACCCCTGAGCACCCCTCACCCCGGCTGGCCCTCAGCCCTCCCTGGCCTTCCCCAGGCTTAGCCACCACGTGCCCGTTCTGCTCGCCCGGCGTGCACAGCATGGCTGCCCATTGGCTGCTTGTTCTACTGAGAAGCCATTTTAGGGGGACAGAAAGAACTGGTACTATTTGAACCTCTCAAGCTCCTTGCATGACCGGCAGAGAAATACCACAAGCCATAGTGATAGCCAGTGACTGACGAGCTCTTGGACCGGACTCCATGACTGTGGCTCGGCCACCCCCGTGGGAACACTGGGGGGTGCAGGAAGTGAGCCGGCCGATACCAAAGGATGGACAGAGCGAGGTGCACCCTGCCTGACATCTAGCAGAGCCGGTGACCCCCACCACATCACAGTAGACGTGTTGTGGGCCCCATCCAGAGTTCCCAAGACTGAGGTCCTGAAAGCCCCTGGGTGATTTGGGGGCCTAAGGGCCCAGCGGCCAGGGATGATGCTCTTTCACTGAAGGGACGGGACTGGAAGGGTGGGGAAGATGGATGTGGGGGAGGGGCGAGCACAGACCGCCTGAGAAGTTGGGGGTGGCCTCCAGGAGGCCCCTCTGCCCCCCCCCCGTTCTCTTCTCCCCCACCTGCCCGGTCCTTCCCCTCCACCTCCCATCTGTAAGCCAGTCTCGGAACAACCCCCTCACGCCCCAGCCCTGCATTTCTAGCCCCTCGGCCAGTCTGAGGACCCCCACGCATGTGTTTCCTCCTCGTGGGGGAAGAGCTCTGGCCTTGGGCAGCACACCTGCCTTCTAGCTCCTTCTGTCCGGGCTGGTGACGACTCCTCCACTCCACGCAGGTGGACTGACAGTGGGGACAGGGCTCCTGGGACAGATGCTGGGCAAGCCGTCTCGGCACTGGGGACGCTTGTCCAGGGGAAGCTCAGGGGCTCACAACTGGGACCGGCGCTCCCGCAGCGCAGGCTGGATGCCCTGAGAGGCGGCAGGGGCAAGGCTTGTTCCTGTCAGTGACATCCTGTCTGTCCTTGATGCCCAGGCTCTAAGCCGTGCGTCTGGTCCTTGATCGTGTTTTCCTGACTGCTCGTCACACCGGGAGGGACCCACAGCTGGCTGCATCCATTGATCGGACACCGGGAGGGCTGTGCTCAGCAGTCTTCTGCCCGCTTTCTCCCTGCTTCCTCCGAGCAGCCCTGTGTATGAATCACCCTGTCCACCAAGAATACAGAGAGGTCTCGTGGCTTTCTGAAGGTCACACAGCTGATTCGAAAGGTCCCTGGGGTGCACCCAGGCTTCCCCCCAATTTTACAGGTGGGGAAGCTGGGCAGCAGAGAGATGACGAGATTTGCCCAGAGCCACTGGGGGTGGACGTGGCATGGCTCCCCTTCCTGTGGTCTCCACCGAAAAGCAGGTCGTCCCCAGGGCCCACCGCAGGTCCTGGAGCTCCCAGGCCAGCCACCTCCTTGCGGGCCGGCGCAGTACCGGCTCCGGCTCCCAGGGGGCGCTGAGGCCCCGCGGCTGCTCCTGCCACCCAGCCCAGGAACCCCCCCCCCTCTGCTGTGCACCCTCGCTGGAGCTGTGTTTTCCAATCAATAGAAGACGCTCAGTCCCCGAGATGTCGCTACCGGAGTCTTCACACATCTGCATCGGAAGGATTCCAAATGAAAAGTCTTTTCCTGTTGGGGGAAAAATGTACAAGGAGAAAGGGAGACTTTGCGTGACAGATTAGAAAATTTTCCACTTCCTGGCATCTGAACCAAGTATTTGTGCTTCTTGTGCCCAATTACCCAGGCTGCAAAGGGAGAGCGGGGTGAGTGTCCACAGCGCCCGGCGTATCGATCCCGCCCAGGAGCCTGCAGGGATCTTTGAGCCGGGCGGTGCGTGCCAGCCCCAGCCTGGGAGACAGGGGTCCCCCTGCAGCCCTGCCTCCCACTCTGGCCTGACCTTGGAGAAGCTCCTTGGTTCCAACGCGCGCTGGCTAAGGCTACATCCCCGGGATGCTGAGGGGGCCGAAGCAGTTCATCCGAAACGTGGAGTACTCACAAAGAAAATGGATTAATATTTTTACACTAATTGGGAGTTTTCAGAGTGCTTTTGAAGTCTGGCTTCCTAATCAGCCTTGGGAGGTGGGGGATGAGCCGTAAGTGGAGACAGGGGAACGGGAGACCTCAGGGCTGGGGCACGGGAAGGGCCATCCGGTTGCCAGCACGGGAAGGGTCTTCTCGAAGACTCAGCCCTGTCCCCAAGTGCCCAGCACTTGGCCCCCGGTCTGTGAACGTCTCCTCTGGGAGGCTGGGCCTCCCTCAGGGCCCTCCAGTCCAGCGGATACATCTGTGTGGACGACACTGATGCAGGGGCTAAGTCAGTGCCCAGCTTAGAGGAAATCCTAGCAACACTGGTCTGTCGAGAGTTGCTGAACGGAAGCCAAGGAAACCAGCAGGGATCACCATGGGAGACACAGGCAGGCTTCCAGGGCCGGGGGTGCGGGGCAGGATTTCCTCCAGCCCCGCAATCCTGGCGGGCTGATGAGATGTTGGCTTCAGAAGAGTCTTTTCTCAATCTTCTCATGTCCCACGTGTAGCTCCTGGGGCTCTTGCCTCTCCCTCGAGCCCGTTCCTGCCACCGTCTTCCCCAACCCAAGGGCTCAGCTCCCTGGCCCCTCACTCAGGCCAGCATCTGGCCGTGCATCCTGGCGCCTCCTCCCTGGCTCTCCGCATCTGTTCCAGCCACCGCCAAGTCCGGTCAGTTTTATGCTATGAATCCGTCACTTGTGCCCAGGCCTCTGCCTCCTAGCTGCTGCCCCCATCGTCCCTCCCTGGGGGCTCACCGCTGCCCTCTGCACCGGCCCCTGCCTCCACTCTCCACCCCCCAACCCCTTCACTGTGCAATAGCCAGGGTCATCTTTTGAAAACACAAATCAGATTGAGTCACTGCCTCCTGAAATTGCAAAGCCCACGTGGTGCCTGCAAGCTGGCGTGACGCGGCCGCTGCCCCCCTCCCACCCCAGCCGCTGCTGCGGTTCCTCTGGTCCCTGCTGCTCCAGCCCCACCGAGGGGGTCAGAGCTCTATCTGCTCCTCTGCTTTATTCATTTCTGTGCCCCTGAGGTGTGACCCTTCCTGGCATGTACTAGGTGCTCATTAATACTTGCTGACTGATGAATGAGCTGGCACTTGGTTGGGTCCTCGGCTAGGAACTGCTGAATGGAGGAAAGCGTGTTCAGAGTGGAGGAAGCACCAAGCACAGAGGCTGGAGGAGCAAAGTGCCTACGTACACAGAGGGCCACGGGGTAGGAGGGCAGGAGGACAGTGCTGGGCTCCGAGGGTCCTGCATGCAGGGTGGGGGTCCTGGCCAGTCGGCAGGCCCTGGGGATGGCCTGCACCACTGAATCCCAGAGCGCTCTCTTCCTGGATCAGGCTGACCAGCATGGCCTCAAAGCACTGGACTGTCTGGGTCCAAATCCCTGCTCCGTCTCTCAGGCAGTGTGGCTGTGGGCAGTCCCTTAGCATCTCGGTGCTCGGATCCTCATAGGGTGGTCATAATACCCTGTCCCGAGCCGTGCCTGGCACACAGTGAGCTCTCCTGGTCGGTTTCAGAGAACCCCAGGCGGGAGAGGGGCTGGAGGCAGGGAGGCCAGGGTGAAGTGAAGGCTCAGCCATGCAGTGACTAAGGGGACAGGAGAACGGTGAGTAAGCTCTAGAGGCTCTCTGCTCTCCTGTGGAGTGAAGCAGCGTGGAGGGTTCCCCAGATGCCCCTCCCTACTTCCCACAATGGCAGCCATGCGTCCTCAGCCTCCTCCTGGCCACCTGCATTGGGCTGCACCCATTTCCAGCAGGTCAGGGTGAAGAGGGGCTGCAGGGTGGCTGACAGGAACCACAGCTCACCACCTGTCCCAGCTCAGGCCCTGGCTCTGCCCCCAGGGGCATGATTTACCCAGTGGCAGTCTCCCCCACCCAATCTCTGCCCCAGGCCCATCAACCCCGCCTGCACTCTTCCTGCCCAGCAGGGATTGGGAGTTTTCAGGTGGCCAGCTCTGCTTTGCATGAGACCTAGCTGAGCCTGGATTTTAAGGGCGAGTGAGGACCCCAGTCGCCTGGGGAGCCAGCTGTGTGTTCCCGGCCTCCCCAACAAGGCTGTGCCTCTCCAGAGGCGTGGAGAACACCCTGCCCCCATCTTCCCTGGGGAACTCCCAGCCTGACACAGAGCCACCTATCAAAGCTACCCAAGGATAGGGAGGGGTTTCAGAAGTGACTCCTCACGTGGAAGAACCAAGAGAACGTCTAGAGGCCCTCAAAAGAGGCTAGAGATTAACCTCATTTCGGGCATCTTCAGAGCCTACAAGTAATCAAGACTCAGGAGGCCTCAGTGCCCCCACCTGCAGCAGGGGAAGAACCAGGCTCATGGGTGAATTTTGCAGCCTCACGTTCTGATGTCTGCCCAATGTGGGATCAGGGTCGAGCTCCCCAAAGGTCCCCAGCTCTTGCTCTCCCTCTCCCTGGTCCATCCCTCTGGGCAGCTTCCCTCCTTGGTTCCTACATCATTTATCCACCTGTGAGCACAGGCCAGCTAGTCCTCCCTTCCCTGTCCAAACCAGCCAGCCCAGCCCCCCTGTTTGGGGCCCTAGAGCAAGACCTTGAAGCAGCCTCCAGGCCACCAGGCTGCAACTCTGAACTAGTCAAGTTGAAATTCCCTCCCTCTCCTCCTCCCCCTCCTCCTCCTCTTCCTTCCTCTTCCCCTCTCCCCCTGCTTCCTCCTCCAGCTGAGAGCCCAGCTCTGTGTGTTTCCAGGGAATGACTCACACATTTGCCTCCCACCTGCACTGCCAACTTTCCAAATATTCATTCAAAAGGGTCCCAGTGCCAGCACTTCTGCGTTCAGAGGTGTCTGGGGATATGAGGGCAGCCAGCCAGGCATGCTCCCTGTGGGCAAGGGTGCTCTCCCCGCAGCCCACAGCCTCACAGCCTGGCTTGGTTGAGAGATTTCTGACACTCCCAGGCCAGTGGAGAGAATCCAATCTCACCTTCTGACTCTAACGTATCGTTTGGCCTGGAACTGGTTCCTTTGCCTTGCTGGGCTCCCTGTCCCCACGCACAAGATGCACATGGCTGAGCTGGGAGATCCCTGGCTCTCTGCCATGATGCCCAGAGGATCCTGCCTTCCGAGGTACCATCTTTTGAACTGCATGCCCCCCCTTTTGCTCCAGGGCAGATGGCACCAGGATGGGGATGGTGGAGCTCTGCTGGACAGGGGGTGGGGATGGGGGTGCAGGAAAGTCAGGTGGACAATGCAGGCTCAGGGCTCCTCACCGGCTCTGGTTAACTTGGGACTTCATGTGCCATGTGCCGCCGACCACCTGCTCCTGGCTTTTCTCCCCAACTCTCGGCCCACGTGGTTGGGGGTAATTAACAGCCCCTCCTGGAACGTGTGACCCAGGCCTCAGCCAATTACGGCAGCACATTCCCATGGCTGCAGGGATTGGTTGAGGGGTGAGCACGTGCCCCAGTAGGAGCCAATGAGAGGCAAGGAGCTTCCAGAGCCTGGTTGGGCCCGGCAGAACCCGGATCCTTGCGCTGGTGTGCGGAGTGGAGCCCCGTGTCCTCCGCCCGCTAGGCAGCCGGGTTGTGGCTGTGGCTGTGGCTGTGGCTGCTACTTCAGCGTGTCCTGCGGCGCGGCTGCTGTGCCTTGGCACGTGTAAGCTCCATTCTCGCGGCAGCTGCAGGAGGTGACCTGTGATCGTGTCGTGCAGGATGAGCGGCCACGCCCGTGGCCTCCTGCAGGCCGGGAAGGGAAGCCGATCTCGGGCTCCGGAGCTCCTCTGCTGGCGGCTGGCGCGGCCGGGCGTGAGGAATGCCCCCAGGTGCGGCCAGGTGCCCGGGGCGTGGGGCAGCTTCCTACCCCAGTGGGGCACACGCCATTTCCTAGAGGAGAGTGGAGTCCTGCCTTCCGGCCAAGCAGCTCCTAGGAGCGCCACCAGCTCACCTGCCTGTGCCCTCTGGGGCTTCTGTGGCAGCCCTTGCCCTGGGTGACGCGCCCCACTCCCACTCTTCCCTTCTCGCCCTTGCCAGTTTTGGGACGCCCCCCGCCCCCCGCCCCCCGCCCCGTGCTTATCTCTTCTGGCAGATCCCGCGGTCATGCCCCTTCATGCGGGAGGGCTGGCTGACCTCCAGCCCGCGCGGCCCCCCATCCCACCGTTGCCTGTCAGCTCCCGGCACCTTCTGCCCTTCCGCTGGCTGTCCAGCACTTGGGCTTATGGGTTTCTACATGTTGGGGCCTCTCCTGAAGACTGGAAGCTTCTTGGGGGGCACAGGCTGAATCTGTCTTGTTCACCTCCAACTTCCCAGCAGCCCCCACACAGTAGGTGCTCAGTAAATACGTGTGGAATGAACATCAATAAAGGGGTGTTGGCTGCGTGACCTCCAGCCCCGCAGTCCTGGCAGCAGTGCTGTCCTGAGCTCTACTTCTTACAGCTGCAGCACGGCTGGGGGGCTGCCCGGAGGAGGCTGCTTGTCACACCCAGGGCTTGCACAGCTTCCTGAGGCTGAGTCAAGGGGCCTGGGGTGCCCCTTCCGCCTTCACAAGGGCTCTGCTGGCCCTTCCACCACCCACCCTTGCTAGGAACGCTGTGCACTGTCTGCAGTCCATGACCATGTGCCTGAGAACTGCTGGCCGGCTGGAAGGGCTTGTCACTGGTAGTCCTTCCTTCCCTGTCCCCACTCTGCTCACAGTCTGCGGGGGACAGGCAGCCAGTCAGCTAAATGAGGTAGGACGAAGGCTCGTTGGCACTTGCCTGGACTGCAGAGGGCTGGGGAGGAGCAGCGGACAGTGACAGGCTGGGTCAGCAAGGCTGGGTCAGCGAGGCCATGAGAAGAAGGGGACCTTTGCATCAGTGCTGGTCACATGGCCCAGGACATTGATGTGTTGAAAAGGAGGAACAGAACAGCCATGTGCAGAAAGGTGTGGGCAAAGGCGTGGAGGTGTGAAAGCGCCGCCTCTTTGGGGGTGGGGTGCAGGCGGTGGGAGGGCAAGACTCGTGGCAGACCCTGGGGGCTGCATCTGTATGCAAGTTTGGGGAGGGGCTTTCAGGTGGGGGATGGGGCAGCGAAGAGGATTCAAGGTCAGAGAGGGGTCAGAAAGCCTTCCCCCCAGAAGGCTCGGCCGGGGTGACTGGGCATCCCAGGTGTTTGAGTGCTGTGCCCAGGGTGCCCTGGCCACTGGGCCAGCATTGGTTCCAGCACTTCCACACCCTCACTGCCCACACGGAGCCGACACTTCCCCTTCCGCATCCAACACAGATGGCACCAGGGTGAGCAAGGCGGTGGGGACGGAGGCACGGTTGCTATGCACAGGGCTTTCCAGAGACAGGTGCAGTTCAGCCGAGCCAAGCTGTCTCCTTAGTGGCAGCCTAGAGGATGGGGGCCCGGGGATGTGGCTCCAAATCTTGCTCTCCCACGATGCTGCTGACCTTTGATACATCAAGTCACCACCCGGGCCTCGGTCTCCTCATCGGTCAGCTCAGGAGGCTGGGCTGCTGCCTCCCAAGCCCTCCCAGCCCAGCCATGGTGCGCGGAGCTAAGGTGAGTATGGCCCAGGACAGTGGGCAGATCCCGAGTGGCCCAGAGCCCCCACGCCACTGGCCCGACCCCCCTGCGCTGAGGAGGGCTGGTGAGGGGAGGGTGGGAACAGCCACCCCATTCTGGATGGATTCTTACTCTCACTTCATTAAAAAGCCGCTGCTGATCCTCTTACCGTATCTGCGGAGGGAGCGGGCTTGTCAGCAAGGCGGGAGGAGGCGGTGCTGAGCTGCCCTCCTTGGGGAAGCAGGACACGGGCGATTTACATATTTATGAAATCTTTTCCATTTTGCCCAGGCCCCGCGTGCACTAAGAGATGTCACATCTCATTTTAAGCTGGGAATCGTGCTTCAGGAGTGACAGCCCAAGCAGATATCTGGAGGTGATGCCTAGTCTTGGCCTGGGTTCCTGTCACAGGCCTGCAGTGACCAGCTGTGCGGCCCTGGCCAGAGCACTGGACTTCTCTGGGCCTCGCTTCCCTTGTATAAAAGGAGAAGAGACGATATCTATGGCAGGCAGCTTCTGGCATGGCCATGAAGGTCCCCTGACCTGGTGTTCATATTCTGTGTGCTTCCCTGGTCCTCTCTTCTTGAGAGTGGACAGGTCTCATGACTCACTTCTAACGGAGAAGAGCAAAAGTGATGGGCCAGCACTCCCAGGGTTAGGCACAAAGACCGGGACTCATCTTGTCCTCTTGATTACTTGCTGTGATGGAGCCATCGGCCATGCGTCAGCCACTCTGTGGGGGAGCCCACGTCCACGAGGAACTGCATCCTGCCAACACCGTGTGAGAGCCTGAGGCTCTGTGGCCCCAGCCCCAGTGGCCATCTGGACTGCAGCCCATGGCAGACCCAGAGCCAGTGACCCAGCCAAGGCACAGCCATTACTGATTGCAGAAACTCTGAGAAAATCAGGTGCTGAGATTTTGAGTCACTATGTTTTGGGCTACGTTGTTACGCAGCGGATGGTAACTGCCACACTGCCCTGGGGCTTGACTGAGAGGGTGCGTGTGAGCTCACCAACAACAGCGGTTGCACTTCGTAGGTCCTCAGAGGAGATGCTGGATGAGTCTGTGAGTCTGAAGGGTGTATCGGAGACCCAGCGTGCAGGCCCCGCCTGCAGCAGGGGATTGCTCGGTCCTAGCGGTGACAGGCGGGGAGAACACCCAGATTGTGTCCGCACAGGCCTCGCGGCACACTGGACGCTCAGCGCCCCAGGTCTTGGTCTCCGGGGTGAGTCCTGCCGCCACCTTGGGCCCCTGAACCATAGCCCTCTTGTCGCAGCTGATGACAGTCCCTTGTGTGTGTCCCATTGTCTGGCCAGTTTGCTAACGTCTGCTACCTTCTTGCTTTTAAAGCAGAGGAGGGGAGCCAAGTACCCCTAAGCTTTTTCAAGTTTGCGCTCCTGAGCGGGGAGGGTACGCCCAGTATCGCTTGGCTGTATCCGGGCACCTGGTACAGAGCCTGGAACACAGCGGCTGCGCGGGAGATCTTTGGGGTAAGAATACATGAGCAGCTCCTCTAGTATTGGGGTCAAACCCAGGCGATTTGATCGGAAGGTGGGCAAACGTTCACCAAAAATATTCCCTTTTCCCTGTTGGTGCCTGAAATGATCCCCCTTACGGTCTCTGTTAGGGTGAAGACAACAAACCCTATTAAGAGGCAAACGGATTAGTCAGTTTGGCTGACACGCCCACCCCTCTGGCCATCAGACTGTGGTGGACAGTGGCTTCTGGTGAGGGTGACCTGGTAGAGAGGAGGCCTAGCCTGTGGGCGGCAGGACTGAGGAGGTTGGCCGAGCCCTGACGTGCTCTCAGATGTGGGCCAGATTGTCCTCCGTCCCTCCTGCCTAGAAGGACTGACTGGGCAGGTGTGGACAGCTTGGACCCACAGCCGGGGCTCGCTCTCGGCCTGCAGGAGGCCGAGGTGGGGCCTCTGCCACGGTGAGGCCCCTAGGACTTTCTGAGATGGTGGGAATGTCTTCTCTCTGAGCTTTTGCCACGGCAGCTGCTGGCCACGGCAGCCGCTGGCCACTTCAGCCACTGGCCACGTGTGCCCATTGATCTCCTGAAATTCAGCTCTTGTGACTGAAGAACTGATTTGAGTTTTATTCATTTCTACCTCCTTTAAATTTAAATTTTGAATAGCCATGGGTGGCCAGTGCTTCTGTATCGAACATGGCGGGTCTAGAACTAAGACAGTAGACTGGGGGCTGCCCGATCTTTATGTCTGGAATCAGATCTTTCCAAGAACACTAAAAATAACCCTTAAAAAAGAAGGAATATGGAGTGAGGAATCTCGCCGGGCTGTGAGGGCTGGGGAGGGGCTGAGGGCCTCCAATCCATCAGAGAGATTTCGCCATCTGTCCAGGAGACTGCTTGAGGGGAAAGAAAATTCTTGACTCATTCCTATTTTTAACAGTGTTTATCTTCAGATCCAGGAGACGCCAAGGGATAAATCCGCCATGAACGCGCCCCTCTGCCCTGTCGTTCTTATTTATGTGATCGGGCTCTGCCCTTGACCCCACGAACCGGCGCTTTCCACCTCAAAGCCCACGGCAGAGGACGCTTCTGGTTGCAAACACGCAGGCAGAGCTCCACTTGGTGTGTCCAGCAGACACCTGCCCGGTCGGGGCCTCGTCACGCTCATTTCGGTCACCCTACTGGTTTCACCATTGCCAGGACCTGCTCCTTCACCATGACCCATGCCGGAATACCATGCCCCCCACACATTAACCCCACCACATCCTCACCCGGATTCCTGCAGCCACCGCCAACCAACTCCCCTTCATCAACTGGGACCGGCCCTGGGGCCACACGGAGGAAACCCGAACACCTACCTTGGGAGCTGAGCAAAGCCAAGGTGTGTCCCTGGGGTCTTGGAGGGGTGGAGCACCTGGGCTAGGCCGGAGGGTGGAGTGGGTGAACGGCCAGGAGAAGGCCAGAAGGACAGTGTCTCAGACATCGCCCCCTGTGGCCTACTCCCCGGCCACGGGCCTTCTCCCTGTCTGGCTCCAGCAGGGGCTCCGGAAAACCTGCAGGATTCCAAGTCTCCTGGCCACGGGCTGCCCGGGCATTGCCTACACAGAACCATGGAACAAACCTGCAAGCCAGGCCTGCAGCCTGGCTCTTTGACACCATGCAAAGCGCAAGCTATCCGGCCGTGAGCTTCCAGTGCCCCGTGCCCTGAGGCTGCCCTGCTGACAGCTGCTCTCCATCTGCCCCCACCCCACCCCCACTGCAGCTCTCCAGGGGCAGGCAAGATTCCCAAATCTCATTCTTAATGGAATTTTGACCCAGGCGATGGCCTTCGTAGGAGTGGGGTAGGGCCGTGTCTGAGAGCTGAGAAGTGTGTGCTGATGTGCCCCTCTGTGCTCACACACGCACACATCTGCCAGGGGGCGAGCTTTCTACCTGGGCGCTCTGGTGCCAAGATGGAAGTTGGGGGAAGTGGAGACCCTAATATCTCTGGGACCCCACAGACACAATTTTTGGGTCAAGAGTAAAAAGCGCTTGGCCCTGTACTGCGGGTCCCCGAGCCCTCTCTTGGTCAGCCCCTGCTAGGTTGCCTGGGCTGCCAGGTGACATGCGTCAGGGGTGCTGGCTGCCAGAGGGATGGGTGAGGAAGACCAAGTCTTGGGTTCTGGGGTCATGCAGAGCTGGTCTGGAAGGCCCACGCTGCTTTTACCCGCTCTGTGATTCTGGGCAGCTTGCTTCCCCTCTCTGAGGCTCAAGCTCCACTCCCACGGACTGTGGCTGGTTACAGGCGCCCCTGGGAGGAGTCGCAGGGGCGGAGCGTGCAGCCCTTAGCCAGGCTGGGCGATCTGTCCTAGTGGCACCTGGGCCAGTGGTGGTAATTGATATTATTATTAGGTGCCTTACACACTTAGAACTTCCTTTAATTTTCAAAATAACCCCGTGGGAGGCTGTAACAATCCCCACTTTATGATGAGAGAGCAGACGCACAGAGGTCAGAGTGAAGGGCTCAGGGCCCTCAGCCCCTGAAGGCCAGTGTGGGGCTCATGTCAAGACACAATAGAACAGCAAATGAGCAAATGGACAAAAGGCCGGCAAAGCCCCCTAGCTCAGTGCCCGGGTGTCCAGCCTTGAGCTCTAGGGAGGCCCAGCGGCCCCATAAGCTCTGTCCATGGATCTGCACGGTGTCAAGTGTGTGGCCGTGAGCCTGGCTTCGGAGTTCTAGGCTGGGCGGATCCTGACTCCACCACTGCCCAGCCGTGCGGACAAAGCGCTCACACTCCACCTCTGGAGATGCGGTTCAGAAGCCACTTCCCGGGCCGAGGCGAGGGGTCCATTTCCGGAGACGGTAGCGAGGGGCCAGCCTCATGCTCGGCAAGGACGAGGGTCCACATAACGGGAGCCAGGCAGGGTGACGCCACAGAATCTGGACGGCGCCTGGCTGGTCTGACTCGGGTAGGCCAGGTCACACGCCCAGGCCAACAGGCAGCTGGTCACAGAGTTCTGGGGGCCCTGGAACTGATGGACAGTTTCCTTCAGGAAAGCTGCCTCTGAGGCCCGTTGTGGGGGACAAACTCCTGGGAGCAGGTCAGGGACAGGAAGATAACCAGCCACCGAGCTGAGGGCCCAGATTCCACACTCGGCAGTGCTCTGGGCCCAGCACTCACCCACGGGCTGAGAGCTCCCTGCAGGCGGCTGGGGGTCCTCCGCACCCCAAATCCTCGGGGTCAATGAGTGAATGACCTCAGGACCGCCTGTGAGTAGTATGTGACAGACTAGAGCTCCAGAATTTAAAGGGGTGTCTCTCTGGGCTCAAGGAGTCAGGGGGCGGCCGGGGTCAGGAGCAGCCCCCTTTCTGTCTGCGAGGCTGCTTCTCAGGGGGTCCCTCCTGCCTCCGTCCGCTGCAGGCAGCCTTCAGGACTGCTGTGGCTGCGATTCAGCTGGTGTTTATCCTCTGTGGGCACTGCGCTGGGCCCTGGCTCTAGAAGCTGCTTCTGTCCTCCCCCGTGCACCAGGAGACAGGTGCTCTCATGGCCCTCATCCACAAATGCGCAAACTGAGGCCCAGAGAGGCCGAATGGCTGGGGCAGGGTCCCGCAGCTGCTGGGTGGCGTGGTGCTGCTTCTCTACTCCCGACCCTGGTTACTGCGGCCTGTGTTGGCCGGTGCTTCCCTGGAGTGGCTCATTTCACCCCATCCCCCGTGGGGAAAATGCTCTGTTATTATGCAGTGCAGGTGGCCTCACACAGAGGGGAGGGGGGCTCACCGGGCTGCAGAGCTAGGAAGTGGGGCCCCAGGATTCACGCTGAGCCGTCCAGCTCCAGCGCCAGCCTCCATACCTATGTGCACCTGCCCGCTCAGGCCCTCTGGGGCCCAAGCCAGGATAGAGCCCAGAGGACCCGGCGGGCATGGGGCAGCCGTCTACAAGGATTGAAGACTTGCAAGGTTTCAGGGCAGAGCACCCAGGATCTGGTCGTGCCTTGGAGATGGGGTTAGGGCTGGGATTAGGGTCTGACGGGGAGGCAGGCCCTTTACCAAATGGCTTCTGCAAGAGTTGAATCCCTGCTGGAGAGGCA
This sequence comes from Ursus maritimus, assembly GCF_017311325.1. Classification (NCBI taxonomy): domain Eukaryota; kingdom Metazoa; phylum Chordata; class Mammalia; order Carnivora; family Ursidae; genus Ursus; species Ursus maritimus. The sequence continues at coordinate 78,413,306 of NW_024427107.1, forward strand.
GGGAGAGCTGGGAGGCCCAAGGAGAGTGTGTGTGGTCCTGCAGCCTGGGGTCCTCAGCCCCTGCTCAGCCCCTGGCCCAGCAGCCCCTGTGGTGTGGGGAAGCAGCCCTGAGCTGGCCCTTGGGTGGAGGGAAGGAGCCAGGAGGCTCCCAGACATGGACAGGCTCCTCTCCCTGGGCTCCTGCCTCCTGGGGCTGCTTCCCTATATTGGGGTGGTGGAGGGGGGCACTCAGGAATATGCTTCAGCCCTCTCCTCCAGGGGTCCTGGGCTCTGCTCCCTGGGTCTGGGAGATGCTCCCAGCCAGGCCTCACAGCAGCTCCCCAGCGCCGCCCCTGGGCACCGTCTTTACCCTCCCAGGGTCTCTCGAGCCCCCTTTCCTCTCCTCAGGGCTGCCCGTCCGGGCTCTGAGCCAGGGCACAGACCCACAGCCACTGCATCCTCTGTGTCTGGGTGTGGGTGGAATTGTGCCTGGCGGTCAGCTGCTCGGCTGGCTTAGATGCGGGGGAGCGGGAGCAGACTGACGACCCCGAGGCCGCCAACAGCGATGCGGAGAGTGAGTGAGGGAGTGAGTTCTCCAGCGTGGCAGCCGCAGGATGCTGCGCTTTGATGCATAATTGCTGCTTTCCTGCCTGCCGGCCATTCAGAGCAGGAAAGCGAAAGCTTCCTTCATTTTATCTCGGGCAAGGTGGCAGGCTTTTCTGAGATCACAGTAAGGGCGGCAATTAGACCCCAGCCTGGGGTCGGTGCGGCAGTGCCAAGGGCTGGCGCACCGCACGGGGCTCAATAGCGCGGGACGGCTTCCCTGCCGCGTGCTCCAGCTCTTCCCTCTGGCCTCCTCTGCATTTCAGGAGGCAGGCAAGGGGCTGGCCTGGCCAAGAAGGGCCTTCAGGCGCTGGGGCCCTTGCCCTGCCAACCCCCGGCCTTCCCGTGGCTTCCACGTGGCCCACCCCAGAGTCACTTCTGCAGCACTTTGCGCCTGCCCCGCCTCCAGGCCTGCTCACAGGTGAAACCTGACTGGTCTGCCTCCTGGCCCCGCCCCTTCCGGCCCCTCCCATCTCCGACTCGCGGGGTGTTAGGGCTCAGGTTCCCGACCTGGTGGCTCCCTGGTTCTGTCCCTGGTGCAGAATGGTCTCCCTGCCGGTCTCCCGGCCACTCTAGGGGCTCTGTCTGTGCCCTCCTTCCACCAGGATGCCAGTGTGGCAACTCTGACCATGAACCCCAGACTCCCACGGGCTCTTCTCACCTCTGGGCCCCTGCTTGTGTCCTTGAGCTGCCTCTGTGCTCCAGCCGCTCAGCCTGTTCCTTTGATCCCTGGGCTTTGGGGCCTCTTCCCCTGGGTCTGAGCACCAAGCTGCCCCCTGGTGCCCTGCCATCAGCCCATGTCAGCCACCAGCCCCTCCCAGCACCTGCCTGTCACTCCCTGAATGTCACTGTCCCATTTTTACTTTCCTCACCTCCTGAGGGTCTGGAGGACAGGATTGTCACCTCCTTCATGGCAAGAGAGACCCCCTGGTGCGTGAGTATTCACCTGGGCGTGTGTGCTGACACAGCAAGGGGGGGGGGAGGACGTGCAAGTGTGCTGTGCCCACCTTGCCATCTTGGCTTCTGGCAGCCAACCCCACCCCTTGTTCTGGACCCATGTCTTCCTTCCTGCTCTCAGGGTGAGTCTTCCCTCTCTGTGGTGAGCTGAGGCCAGACTCTGCCCAGCACTCAGCCCAGGAGCCTGCTGGGCTGTCCAGGCAGGAGGGCAGAGGGCACCATTTGGAAGGATCCCTCCCTAGGAACAAAAACAAACACACAGAAAGGAGGCATGCAGGGATGGCACACTGAGGGGTGCATGTAATCTCTGGTGCTAAGAGCATATGCAGGCAGCCCAGAGTCTGAAAACGAGGCTGTGTTGGGAAGGGTCTTGGTGACCCTCCCAATAGCCCCTACAATGGGGACTGGGCATGCCTTTGTTCACTGATGTCACTTAGGAAGTATCTACTGTGTTCTGGGGCCAGAGACCCAGCCATGAAGAAGGCACAGCCCCCTGCAGGAGACAGAAAACAAGCAAACAGTGGCCCAAGTGTGCACAGCGAGTTCAGGACCTGCCGAGGAGAAACATCGACCCGGGCTTCCTGGAGGAGGTGACACCCGCTAGAGTTATAAAACATGACGTGAGGAGGGGTTTTGGCAGGAGCAGAGCACAAGGCAAGGAATGGCACAGGTGCTGCTGGTGGGAGTCTGTGGAAATGGAGAGGGAGGGCTTTGCAAATGGGCAGAGGCTGGTCATGGCAGGCCTCATGTGTTGGCATCCAGGCAGTGGCTAAAGAAATAAGTTAAATCTCTTTCAGGAAAAGAAACAGAACAGTGAACAGAGCTGAAGCTACAGGGGCACTGGGCTCAGGGTTCAGAAATGGGCAGCGGGGGCTGGATGCTCGGCTCCCACAGGTAAATGGCACTGAAGGTCTCTATGTGACAACAAGTCAAGCCAGCTTCTTGGCTTGAAGCCAGGGCTGCCCCTCCCTGTGCCTCCCCACCTGTAAAAGGCAGCAGCAAACAAACAGAACAAGACTAAACGTAGCCACCTGGGGCCATGGGTGGGCTAAGGGAGGCAAGTTTGATGCAGAGAAAGACTCCACCAGGAGCCCAGCCCCAGAGACTAGGAGGGGACCTGAGGGACAGGAGCCCCTGCTGTCAGGACCCTAACTCTGTAGTTCTGCACGGGCGTGCCCAAAAAGTCAGATAGTGAAAGAAGAAGAAAGAGAGTAAAAGGAAAGTAAAACAAGCAAACAAGACCCTGCTCCTCTCTACGAGCCTGCAAAGCAAATTCCAAAGTGTTCAAAGGATGCGATGCTCATAAAAGCAGGTCAAGATCCAGAGTGAGTGGCTCTGGACAGAACAGATGGGGGTGCTGCCCTGGCCCAGGGGTCAGAGGGAATGAAGTGGGGGGACTGCAGAGGATTGGGGGGCTCAGTGACTGAGGAGAGGTGGGGAGGAGGCTCATGGATGTGCTCTCGTGAGAGTAGGACAGCAACAGAGGGCTAGGTGTGAGTGGGAGGTTTGGTTTACACTGCAGGGCTGCCTTTCTGCCCCACTCCTAGTATTTCCTTAAGATATGGAGACCTGAATGATATTGGGAAATCAGAAAAAATAACTGAGTATGCTCTTTGCCTTTCTTTTGGGACCATTCTCTGTTTTCCTTATGGTACCTCTTCCCCAGTGGCCTTGTGGTTGGGAAGTGTATCCCCTGGGGACAGTGCTTCCTGCAACACTGGAGTCTGCCTGGAGTCTGCCCTACTGCTAGACAGCAGCCCCATGGTGCTCTCAGCAAGCTTCACCCTCCAACTCAACCTTTCTCAGCAATAAAGATGATAGTTTGGTCTCCATAAGAAAAAAAAAAAGTAAGTGGAAATATCAGCAATAGGAATATGAATTCACTCCAGATAAAATTAATTTTATAGAACAGTCTGAGGAAGACTTATGTTCAGGTTACTTAAAGAGATTAATGAAGGTACAAATTCTTATTAAGAAAGAACAAGAAATTATGGGGGGAAAAGCAGGAAAGAAACAAGATCATTTGGATATGTATAACCAAATAAAAATCCTGGATATAAAAAAAGAAAGAGTCATCAAAACTGAATGCCATAGATGCCATAAACCTCAGAAGGGACATAACACAGAGAGAAGTAATGAGTTGGATGCTGGTGCTGGAGCTCACCGACAGCACATCACAGACAAAGAGACAAAAATGAAAGAGCAGTCAGCAGGCTTAAGGAAGAGACGGAGGCCCTGCTACTGGATGACATAGTAGAGAAGCATGTTTTGAAGAGATAATGGCTGAGAATTTTCCAGAACTAAAGAACCACATTAGTCCTCAGATTAGAATTGCCCTTAGAGAAACTGAGCCAGATAAAGATGCCCCATCCGTGGCACATTGTTGTGATAATTAAAAATACAAAGGATTAGCTATCAATCTTCAAAGCTACTGGAAGACTTCTGCTTCCAACAAAGACATAATAACAGGGGCTGGATTTACTCCAACATGAAACAAGCCCCAAATTAGAAATAATATGGGACAGTGGCTTTCATTACACTAGGCATCAGGCAATGAGGACAATGGCCCCTGAGACATGAGAGACTAATGAGGAGAGCCCTAGAGTTGTCCCAGCTTGCAGCCCTGAGTCTCTGGGCCATACCAGAGGATGGGAACTCAAGCAGACCCTGAGTTGGGTAAGGGGATAGGGAACCTGGGGAGAATTCCCGGGAAGAGGGCCAGTGAGGAAAAGCTGCACAGAGAGGGATGTCTGGGGGCTGCAGAGGGTCCCCTTAGGCACCAGCCAGGTACTCATGAGCGTGCATCTGTGAAGAAACTAACTGAGGCTGGATGGGATGAAATCATGCCTAACACTCACACCAGCCAGGCTGGATGACCTCATGACTCACAGGGTGTTGGGTAGAGTGCACACAAGGGCCTTACCTCTAGTGTGGGGGACAATTAGCCATACACTGAGGACTTCTCTCATCCTGTCCAATGGTTTTGAAAAGACCTGAAAATATCTGTTTCTAGGTAACTTATCTATATCCCAGAAGAAAGAGGAAATATATTTATAGGAATATAAAAATACCTGGCACTTAACAAAATAAAACTTACCATGTCTGACATTCAATAAAAAACTACCAAGCATGAAGCAAAGTGGGAAAATATAACCTATAACAAGAAGAAAAAGATCAATCAAAGTCAATCTAGAACACAGGTGTTAGAATAAGCAGATAGGACATGAATATGTTTGTGTTCAAAAATTTAAGTAGAAATAATATATATGATTTTTAATAAAAGGAACAAAAAACTTCAGTAGAGACATGGAAGGTATAAGAACAGGACTCAAATTAAACTTGTAAATATGGGGATTTGGCGTGTGAGATAAATGCACTGTATGGGATTAACAAATTTGGACTGCAGCAGAAAAGATGAGTGATCCTGAAGACATAGCAAGAGAAACCGTTCAAACTGAAAATGAAAGAGAAGAGCTAATTTTTTTTTAAATATGAAGAAACCGTTAGTGAGCTTTGAAACAACCTCAGTGGCCTAATAGGCATGTAATTGGAGTCTTTCAAAGAAGGAAACAGCAAAAATATTTAGAGAGATAAAGTAAAAAAAAATTTCTAAAGAGGTATAATACAAAACACTTACAAACTAGATTAAATTAAAGGCCATTAAAACATTTAAAAGGATTTGAGTCACATGAAGTATGTTTTCTGACCACAATGGAATTAAACTGCAAATCACTAATAGATGTTTGAAATATCTCCAAATATTGGATAATTAAGTGAGTCACTCATAAAGCATGCGTGGGTGAAAGAAAATATCAAAAGGGAAATTAGAAAGTATTTTGAACCAAATTAATATGAATATGCAATGCCACAGAATTTTGGGGGTGCCATCAGAGCAGTATTTGGAGGACTTTGTAGCAATCGTTGCCTACATGGGAAGATAAGAAAGGCCTGAACTCAGTGCCTCCGGTTTCACCCTAAGAGAAGGGCAGATTCAACCCAAAGCAAGCAGAAGAAATGAAGTGATAAACAGTAGACTAGAAAGCAATGAAATAGAAAATATGAAAACAATAGAAAAAATTGCTAAAAATCAAAAGCTAGTTTTTAGAGAAGATAAATTGTGTTTACAAACCTCGAAGCAGACTCATTAGGAAAAAATGAGGTAAGACAGAAATTACATCAGGATTCTAAAAGGTGAATCACTACAGACCCTACAGACATCAAACTGATAGGAAGGGAATATCACAAACCAATTCTCACCAATAAATTTGAGAACTTAGATGAAACGGACAGATTCCTTGAAAGACACAAACTCACTCAAGAAGAAATAGATATCCCAAAGAGCCCTGTATCTATTAAGGAGATTGAATTTTTGGTTAAGCGTTTTCCCACAAAGAAACTATAGTCCCGAATAGCTTTTCTGGTGAATTCTACCAAGCACGTAGGGAAGAACTAATGTCAATTCTATACAAACTCTCAGAAAATTAAAGAGGAGGGAATACTTTCTGCTATGGACTGAATATTTGTGTCCTCTCCAAATTCACATATTAAAGCATAATGCCCAAGGCGATGGCCTTTGGAGGTGAGGCCTTCAGGACATGATTAGAATGTGAGGATGGATCCCTCATGAATGAGGTTAGTACCCTCGCAATAGAGACCCCATGCAACTCCCTTACAGAGACCCTCTCCTGCCATGTGAGGACAGTAAGAAGGACCAGTTATGCACCAGGAAACAGGTCCTCACCAGACACTAAACTGGTTGGTGCCTTGCTCTTAGGTGCTTCCAGAACCGTAAGAAATAAATGTTTGTTGTTTACGAGCCCCCACAATGTGCAATATTTTGTTATAGTAGCCTGAGCTGACTAAGACACTTTCCAGCTCATTCTGTGAGACCAGCATTACCCTGATACCAAAAACAGACAAAGATACTGCAAAAAAATAAAATAAAATAAAATAAAATAAAATAAAATAAAATAAAATAAAATAAAATAAAGCCACAGGCCAGTATCTCTTATGTACATCGATGTGTAAGTTCTAAAAGTAATTGTGTCAAATCAAGTCCAACAATATGTCAGAAAGATCATGCATCATGGCCATGCAGACATCACCCACCAGGAGTGCAAGGCTGATTTAACATTTGCAAGTCAGTTAATTTAATTTACTGTATTAACGAACTAGAAAAAGAAAAACTATATGATTGTCTCGATAGCATTTAACTGAAAAAAAGTATTTGACAAAATCCAACACCCATTTATGGTTAGCAATTGTCAGCAAATAAGGGATAGAAGGAAACTCCTCAACGTGATAAAAGGCATCTACAAAAAACTTGTACCTAACATCTTTCTTAGTGATGAAAGACTGCATTTTTTTGTTTTTTTGCTAAGATGAGGAGCAAGACCATATTTATTCTCCTCACTTCCATTTAACATTGTAGGGAAGTTTCCGTCAGTTCAACAAAGCATAATAAAGAAATAAGAGTCACAAAGAAAGAAGCAAAACTGTCTTTATTCACAGAAAACATGATTTTTTTTTGGTAAAAAACTATCTAGTGGCATCTATAAAGCACCAGAAAACACAACCCTGCTGGCACTGATGACGGAGTTCAGCAGAGTTGCAGGGAACAAGATCAGTGCGCAAAAACAGTCGTATTTCTACGTATGAGCAAGGAACAGTAGGCAGCTGAATTTAAAGATACCACGGTGAATAGCATTAAAATTATGAAACACTTAGGAACAAATCTAGTAAAAGACACGAGAGACCTGAACCCTGGGAAGCCAGCGAACATTGCTGAAGGAGATGTGAGACCCGACTAGATGAAGCAACATGCCCTGCTCATGTGTCAGAAGACCCAGCACTGTGAAGATATTCATTCTCCCAGGATCAGTCTGATTCAGTACAATCCCAATCAAAATCGAAGCTGTGTTTTAAAAAAAGAAAAGGACAGGGGCGCCTGGGTGGCACAGCAGTTGGGCGTCTGCCTTCGGCTCAGGGCGTGATCCCGGCGTTATGGGATCGAGCCCCACATCAGGCTCCTCCGCTATGAGCCTGCTTCTTCCTCTCCCAATCCCCCTGCTTGTGTTCCCTCTCTCGCTGGCTGTCTCTATCTCTGTCAAATAAATAAATAAAATCTTAAAAAAAAAAAAAAGAAAAGGAGAGATTCTAAAATTCATATGAAAATGTAAAGACCCGAGAGTAACCCACACTGGTGAGAAACGAGAAGATTGGATTAGATGCGATCTGATTTCAAGGTTTATTATAAAAGCACAGCAGTAAGATTGAGGGATTGTTGCAAAGTTAGACAAACACCCCAACAGAACAGAAGAGACGCGTACTCATGAGGGCTGATTGTTTCAACAAAGGCACACAAGCAGTTTAGAGGACAGGAAGGTCTTTTTGACAAATGGTGCTGGAATAATTAGATATCCATATGCCAAAAGGAAAAAGAAACTCAGTCTATTCTTTGTACATAAAAATTAATCTACAATTGGGGCGCCTGGGTGCATCGGCTCTTGGTTTTGGCTCAAGTCGTGATCTCAAGATCATGGGATTGAGCCCCACTTCGGGCTCCATGCTCAGCACAGGGTCTGCTTGAGATTCTTTCCCCCTCCATCTCCCTCCGTCCCTCCCCCCATTTGTGCTCTCTTTCTCTAAAATAAATAAAATTTTAAAAAATTAATTCAAAATGGCTCATGGGCCTAAATATGAGGGAGAAATATACAACTCCTAAAAGAAAGCGTGGGAACAACCTTCGTGGCCTCACGTTGGCCAGAGATGTCTCAGCCTGAATGCCAAAAACCTAACAAACCAACCAACTCGACTCTGTCAAGATTCTGAATGACACGGTGGAAGGAATGAAAGCACAAGCCACAGATTGGAAGAAATGATCTGTACATTGTGTCCCTGATAAAGGACTTTCATCCGGAACTCTCCACGCTCAGTGAGAGGAAAGCAAACAGCCCAATAAAGCGCTGGCGTTTTGAATAGACAGGCAGCCAACTTCAGTCAATGGCAAAGAAGCACGCAGAGGGATACTCAGTAGCATCCCAGCCCCAGGGAGGTCTCCTGCACCTGCGGGAACGGTTGCAATGAGAAAACCCATCACACCAAGCATCGGGGAGGGTGGGGAACAGCTGACCCTCATGTGCCATGGATGGGGACGCACGCGGGGACAGGGACGCACGTGGGGAGGGCCACTGTGGAACAGCAGTTTGATGGTGTGCTCGAAGTCAAACATACCCCAGCCGTTATCCCCCAGGGAGAAGAGGCCTGTGTCGAAGCCAAGCCTTGCTGGTGAACGTTCACAGCAACTTTGTTTCTAAAAGCCGCCAACTGGAAACAGACCGGTCTGGTCGTCCTCAAGTGCCTGGGCATGAACAAGCCCCACCACGTGATGGGACGCAGCTCAGCAGCGGGGAGGAATGGACTTGCGATTCAAGCAACCACACAGGTCAATCTCCCCACGAGTGTGCTGTGCGGGGGCGGCCAGATGTGGAAGGATCCTGCAGGACTCACCCACGAGGAAGGGGTTTCGCAGTGGATAATCCACAGAATATCAGTACCTGGAACAGAAAGAACGCCTCCAAGAAAAAGACAGAAAAACCTTATAGAAAGATGGATAAAGAGTTTGAATAGTCAGCTCACAAAAGATGAAACAAAATGGCAAAGAAATAGATAAAAGAAGCCCAATCATTAGCCATCAGAGAAATTCAAATCAAAACCACACTAAGATACCACCTTACGCCAGTTAGAATGGCAAAAATAGACAAGGCAAGAGACAACAATTGTTGGAGAGGATGTGGAGAAAGGGGATCCCTCTTACACTGTTGGTGGGAATGCAAGTTGGTACAGCCACTCTGGAAAACAGTGTGGAGGTCCCTTAAAAAGTTAAAAATTGAGCTACCCTATGATCCAGCCATTGCACTACTGGGTGTTTACCCCAAAGATACAGACGTAGTGAAGAGAAGGGCCATATGCACCCCAATGTTCATAGCAGCATTGTCCACAATAGCTAAATCGTGGAAGGAGCCGAGATGCCCTTCAATGGATGACTGGATTCAGAAGTTGTGGTCCATATATACAATGGAATATTACTCAGCCATCAGAAAGAACGAATTCTCAACATTTGCTGCAACATGGACGGCACTGGAGGAGATAATGCTAAGTGAAATAAGTCAAGCAGAGAAAGATAAATATCATATGGTTTCACTCATTTATGGAACATAAGAAGTAGGAAGATCGGTAGGAGAAGAAAGGGAAGAATGAGGGGGGTAAACAGAAGGGGGAATGAAGCATGAGAAACTATAGACTCTGGGAAACAAACTGAGGGCTTCAGAGGGGAGGGGGGTGGGGGAATGGGATAGACCGGTGATGGGTAGTAAGGAGGGCACGTATTGCATGGTGCACTGGGTGTTATACGCAAGTAATGAATCATGGAACTTTACATCAAAAACTAGGGATGTACCGTATGGTGACTAACATAACATTTAAAAAAAAAAAAAAGCAGCTCAATCTCACTATTACCTGGGGAAATGGCGGTTACTCCAAAGACCTACATTCCACATCCGGCCGGCCGGCAAAAGCCAGGAGTCGGCCCCCAGCCAGAGATTCCAGGGCGCAGGACCACGGGTCTCTGAGCCGCTGCCGGGAGAGGGCCCTGGCACCGCCATGCGGAGATCAAGGCTATCGGTGAAGCCGCTCATGGCCTACGCCCAGCAACGCTGCTTCTAGAAAATTCCCCATGACACACATGGAGGCGCATACGCCTGTCGTGAGAGGCTGGTGCGCACACTGCTCCCTGGTCAAGAGAAGGCCCGGTGTCGGGAGGTTAGCGTTCGAACTGGAGCCGCCCTCGTCCACGTGGTTAGCTCGCCAACACGAAAGCTGGGCAGCGGGCACACTATCTCCGTAAAGTTTAAAACCCTACGAAAGAGCACATTACGTATTGTTTATGGGCACATAAACATGCAGTAAAATAGACAATGCTAGCGCATGATAAACATCGAATTCCTGCTGGTGGTTGTCTCTGGAAGGGGATGCAGGGAGGTGGGAACGGGGAGGGTGACAGAGGCAAGGGCCACCTCTGCTGTGACAGGCCAGCACCGGGGGTCCCCGGGAGGCCAGACGTCTAGCTAGGTGCCTTTCAGAGCAGGTGACAGTGGCCTGGGGCCCAGCCTAGAGTGGATGGAACAGAGCAGGGCAAGGGGCTTCCTGCGAGGAGAGACTCCAGGTGCAATTCCCTGGGGGCGGGACACTGGACAACTGGGGGACAGCAGGGCCCTCTCAGGTGACACACAGGGGGGCACTGAGGTATCCCTGACGCCTTGGATTTTGTCTGGAGGCCAAAGGAGTCCCATATCAGGGATATGGAGGAGGAGGGGGTGAGGGTTGCCGCCCAGGTTGGCTGCTGGTGTCCCCACCAAGAGGGGTCCCTCGCTCCCGTCAGCCACTCAGCTGGCTGCACAGGCCCGGGCTCTGCTGGCTCTGCTACATGCACAAAGCCTCTGCCCTTGGGGGCCTGCGGCGGGCGAGCTGCCCCTTAATGCCTGTGACTCGACAGTGCTGCTGCCTTGCTCCCGGGGCGCTCTCTTCTTCCTTCCTCCTCCCCCACGGAGACAGGTCCCAGGTTCGAATCCCGCCTGCAGGCAAGCCATGCACGGGGAGGGTCGTCGCCGGGGGACCACGCCTTGACCCTGAGGAACGGCTGTCCTGGCTCCCCACTGCTTCCACAGCCGAAAAGGGAGCTGCCTTCCCCTCTTGGCACACCCCACCAGCCTGGCCTTGCCAGACCAGACTGGAAGACCCCGAAACTGTGCCCCCTCCCAGCTCTGTTGGCACCCTGACCTCTCACAGTTCTGGTGCTGTGCGCTCCCGCAAAGTCAGGCCCCAGGGACTGCAGACCACATGCTTCGACTTTACCCAGAGTCGGAGGAACCCTTTCCTCGCCTCTTAGCCTCTGTACTGCAGGCCGCCAGGGTGCTGCCCGGGGAGGCTGCTTCCCACTCGGCCCCCTCCCCTCGGTACCACCCGATGCACTTGTCACATGCACGTGTCCCCACAAAATGTCCCACTGTTCACGCGGTTTCTGTTTTCAAATCTTCCTATTCTCTGATCTCCAGTTGATGCTGCTTCAAAGACGTTTCCGTGCTGTGGGTGGACAGTGCTGGCAGCTCTTCCGTGCACAGCCCCTGCCCTGCACCCCGCATTGTACTCATGCATCCCCTCTAGGGACTCTGGCTGTGTAGCCACGCCCTCGAGCCACCGCCTTTGCCAGACGACCTTGGAGTGCCTTCCTCTTTGGCTCTGGGCTGCGCTGGCCACGAGCAATGGGCAGTTAGCAGAAGTGGGACACGGGCTGGTGCGTTGGGACTCACTCTTTGCCCTGCCCACCAGCATGAGGAGGACAGGCCCAGGCGGCGACTGAGGCCAGCTGGAGAGTGGGGGACATGTGGGCCAGAGCTGCTTGCCGGTCACCCAGTCCAGGCAGGGCCCCAGGGGATGGCAGATTCCGGAGAACACTGGTTGGGTTCGTGAATGCAGCCGCTCCATCCCGCCTCCCCATGCCCCACGTTGCTGCTTGGAGGTCTGGGGGCCCCTGGTGGAAAAGCTGATGGAACTCTGGGTCATCTGAGGGGTCACCTCCTCCAGGCCCCTGGAGGGTCTCTGCAGGAATGGAGCTGGGTCGGGAGCCCCAGCCCACACGGAGATGCTGCAGGTGCACGGGAGCCCTGCCCCCATGCCCCAGCCCACGCTCCTCCCAGGCGGCCGTTGTGATGGGTGCGCGTCGCCCGTCTGCCCGGTGCTCCCCAGGTGTGACAAACACGGTGAGGCATTTCTGTCTTTACCGGCCGTTCAGGGACTTCCGGCTGCAAATGTCAACTTCAGCCTTTGCTCATTCTTCAATTGTCTTAACCCTTGTGTTTTACAGAAGAGGCGGCCCGGGCTCCCTGAGGGGCAGGGTGTGCCCGGGATCACGGCCATCAAATGCAGGGCTGGAGCAGAGCCCTGCCATCAGGACGCCTAGCGCCTCTCCTGCCCCATGCGCTCCCTGGCATGTGTGAAGCGGGGTCCTCCTGGAGCACGCCCCCCCAGCCACGGTGCCCACAGGGCACACCAACGGCCTGGTGCGTGCTTCTCTGCTGAGCTGTCAGTCGGGCTGGTAGCTGTTGTTGTGATATCTTATTGCCACAGACACATGTTAGATCTCAACGTCAGCAAAAAGAGCGAGGGAATTCATTTATTATTAACTTATGATGGATGTAAGACTGATTGCATTGCAGACTCTGGGCTTCAGGGGAGAGTGGGGAAAACACGGCCACTATTCAAGGCCACCTGTCCCCCCACCCCCCGCCACCGAGGGTGGGGCTGGCTCACAGGCTGGACATGAGGAGCTGGGAACTAGCTTCCCTATGACGTCTGCTGCCCAGCCCAGTGCAGGCAGGCCCAAGACCCCATCTCATGCCTATGGCGAGGCCACGGGATGGTGACACTAGTCCCAGCACGGCAAGGGGCCTCAGACTGCCCCTGTTGATTGGAGCCACCAACCCTGAGAAGCACATGCTGTCCTCACCCCATTTCTCCGGTGAGGGAAGTGGAGGCCGCCAGCTCCTTGCCTGGTGTCCTGCCATCTCAACCTGGGACGGCTGCCGCCACATGCACATGAGTGCCCAAGAAACAGGTCACCTTGTCTTCATCACCCTGGTACCCGTGGCCCAGGTGAGGACACGGGGTTGGAGCCGGGCAGCGTCCATTCAAGGTCACCTCAGGGGGGACTGAAAACACTCACTCCGTCTCATCCACCCCAACACCACACGCCTTCAAAGCGGGTAGGCCTTCCGCCTGGTCTCCCGAGCCAGCCCGCATTCCGTCCCACTCCATTTGATGGGCCCCACTCCTCTCCAAGGCCCAAGAAGTCCGCCAAGCTGGAGCTGCCTGTCCTGGCCCAGCACCTGTTGCAGCCCGCCCAAGCGAGGGGGCCTCGGCTGGAATAGGGCCGCAGGAGCGTTACACAAACCTAAGGCTGTGTGTGGGCTTCGTCTGCCTGAAGCCACCTTGGCCCCTCCAAGACGGCACCTGGAGTCCTCCAGGTCTACTTGGCTCCTGGATGCTCCAGGAGGTGCACACCTGGCCCAGGTGGGCAGGGTGGTGGAGGCAGGCACAGGGCTCCTGCAAGGGGGAAGGCACGTGGAGGAACACTGTCCCTGAGACCCCACTCTGGGTCTGCGTCTCTGGGCTGGACTGTGGGGAGAAGGCAGGAGTGGGTGCAGGGCTGGAGCTAATGTGAGGACCACAACACTTGGTAACCGAGATAAAGGACCTTTTAATGCTATGTTTTTAAAAAATAAAAATAAATGCAAAAATATCCCTACGGAGCAAAATACTGTTTTAAATCAGTGCACCATCCGACTGGGCTGGGGTTGGAGGGAGGGATGCACGGTCCTCATTTATGAATGTAGGTATTTACTTCCCCATGGATTCCTTAGTGTGAGTTTTTGTTTTAAAATGTTGCATCAAAAGACTGTTTATCTGGATTGCTGGGCATTTTCCATGTGACTCTCCCTGATCCCAGCTCCATGGGAATCCAATCTTTATTTATTTAAACTCTTGATATTTTGTTTACCTTGGATTTGTTTGCATTATTTTTTAAATATTGCATTAAAATAGTATTTATCCTGATGGCTGAGTTTCCTGGCACCCCTTAGGTTCTGTGTCCACGACGAGTGCCTCACTTTCCAGCCCTGGGAGAGCTGACATGCCAGCTCCCAGCTGTCGAGGCCGGAGCAGACCCCGGGTGTCGCCCTCCAGCAAGGCTGGAGCCCTGGTCCTGGCTGTGCTCTGCACTCTGGCCTGCCACCCCTCCCGCCACCCGAACCAGGGGAGTGCGGGCTGCTCCCCTGGCCTCGGTATCCTCACTCATACGAGGCGGTCTTAGCCTCCTTGCTCAGCCCTCTAGTTCTGGTGACAGTTGAAGGGCACAATAGCTACTTTAGAATGTGAAGAGCTTTCCAGCTCAGAGACGAGCTCCGTGTGATTTGGGGCAAAAACGCCCCTCTTCACAAAGCAATTGAGGGGCACGTGCATCCCAAGGGGGGAGCAGCACTGGTACTGTAAGGTGAGAAAGGCCTCGCCTTCTCCTCCTTTGGGCCCTCCACGGGCATCGTAGCTGCTAGCCCTGCCGCGGCGTCCTCTGCCCTGGCCGCGGGTTGCCCGTCGCAGGGGCAGGCTCAGGGCAGGCCCGGCTCAGAGGAAGCCCTGGACCCATGCTGCCTTTGGATTAACTGTCCTGTGCTGCCACCGCTGCCTCTCTCCCTGCGGTCCCCCGAGAGCCCCTGCTGCCCGCCCCGGCCCGCCTGCACCTGCGGACCCGCCCCCCCCGCCCCCGCCCACAATTCCTTCCCTGATTTCTCCGTCTTCAGGGCAGGCCTGCTACAAGCCCACGAGCCTGATAGATACGCTTGAATGTGTCTAATCCTCGTCAAGAGACCAGGAGCTGAATTAAACGGAACAGATGAACTAACCGTTTTGGCAGCACAGAGGCCTTATCTGCTTTTGAGAAATGGGGACACTGAGGTTCGCAGCTCATGGCCGGGCAGGGCCTTGCGCCTGAGGTCCTGACCCCCGTCCGGGGTCCGTGCTGAGGCCCTGCGGCACCTGCCGCCTTATGTTGGTGCAAGACAGAAGAGAAGGAGTTAAGCAGAGAGCTGCCTTCCCCAAAGCAATTAATTACAGAATTGGAGAGGTAGGCCCAGACAATTACGTCCTAGACAAAGGAGGCAGAGGGAGGCGAGGGTAATAACTTCAGAGAGCCTCGCTGTGAGATTAATAAGCATTTGGCATTTGGGCGGCAGGCCGGGATTCGGGCCACTCTGCCACCAGGCCCTGCTCCATGCTGCCCCCTGGGAAATCCAGGGCACAGGTCACGGTTACCGTGGTTACCTGACCCCTGGTGGCTTCTGCAAGAGGGGCTGGGGTCCTGACGCTTTCCGAGCTCCAGGCCAGACCCCCGCCCCAGTTATGCTGCCCCGCAGAAGAGGACGGTCCCGGGCCTGGGCTTGCATCCCCACTTTGCCACTTACAGGCTGCTGTCCCGCGACGAATGGGATTCTTGTCTCCTTCACCAAGTGACCATGATCACGCTGGGCTGGCCGGCAGCACAGGGACAAAAAAGGGACGGTGGGACAGGCCCTCCTCGAGTGTGTGGTGCAGGGCGAGGGCTGGGGTCCTTCCCTTCTTGCCTCTGCAGCACCCCCAGTGGCCTGGCACCTGGCAGGGCCTGCCCTCTGCCGCCCCCTCCAGTGCTGGCCAGGGGGGCCCGGGCTCTTCCATCCTGTGTGCACCTGGCCCCCCGTGCCACACCACAGGGTGACTGTCTGCTCCACCTAAAATGCCTCTGTGAGGGGAAGGGGCTTCCTAAGGAGAAGGCAGTCCAGCTTTGGGAAGAGTGGGGTCGGGAGAGTTGAATACATTCACTCACTCACTCATTCACTCACTCACTCATTCATTTGCTCATCCGTCAGACAGCTGCGTCCCAGAGCCAGGCTCGTCTGCCGCAAGGTGCCTCAGTGGACCAGCCCAGCCCTGGGCCCCGGCTTCAGGAAACGCACCTTTGGGACAGGCACGCATGACTTGGGAGGCTGACAAACATACTCAGTTGCATTTCAGGAAAGGGACAGTTTGCAACAAGACTCAGTAGGTCAGGGCAGTGAGGGCCGAGAGAGCAGGGAGACCCTGAGTCTTGGTGGAGGGGGCACCTGTGCCATGGACGTAGGTGAGCACCCTGGGGGAGTGAGGCTGCATGGCGGGGGTAGGAGAGGCCAGAGCTGCATGGCGCCTGGGTCACTCCCTGCCTCACAGGCCGAGGGTGCTTCTGGGTGGCCAGGTCTCTGCCATGCGAGGACAGCAGAACAGAAGGACACCTCTCCAGGGCCAAGGACCTGCGGTCCGGTCCACAGAGCACTCCAGCATGAAGGCGAGGTGGGGGTCGGGAGAGGGGGTGGGACCTGGGAGCACCTGTGGTCGGAGGCACCCCAGCAGTGCCGTCCTCCCAGGGGGCCTGGTGGACATGTAGCTGCCGCAGAGCACGTGGGACCTGGGTAAAGGGGGACTCGGGGGGCTCGGATTGGTCCACCCGCATGCGGGGCCGAGCCCGGAGCTGCAGGAAGGCCCCGATCAGTGCAAACCAGAGAGTGGGGCACATGTAAGCTGCAGGAGCACTGAGAATGGCGCAGTGGGGTGACCTGCTCACCCCAGAAATCGCTGCTCGCCCCAGGCCTTCTCCACCCCCACGCGAGCAGTGCGGCTGGCTGACTGAGAGACTCTGGTCTGAGGGGCGCTGCTGGCTTTCCTCCCCTGGTCCCGCAGAGGAAGTTCCAATCACAGGGTCTGCACTAGAGCGCTCCCCTTGTCCCTTCCCTCGGGCACGTCCCAGTGTCCCTCGCAGGGAGCTGTGGCCACTCTGGCCAACGGGGTCCAGCCTCAGGGTCCGCAGACCCCGCTCAGCCCACACCAGTGAGGGGAACAAGGCCCTGATTGTTTCCCTGGCTGTGAACCTCACAGGGTTGCAGGAGACCCCAAAGGACAAGCCGGATGCAGCCCCCCCAGGAGACCCCCCTGCATGGGGCCCTGCCCTGTCCTCCAGCCTCGCTCGTGCCCATGGAGGGGCCAGCCACAGAGAGCCCTGAGTCCTGCACTGGCCACAAGCTTTGGGCCCTGCAGGAGCATCCTCGTGCCCGCTGGCCCGCCACCTCCCCCCTCCCCCACAGGCGTGCGGGGGCGAAATTGCCGTTCCCTGCGCCACTCCTATCTCTGTGCACCAGATGCGTGGGGAAGCTTTTAAATACTAAATGGAAAGCCTCGAACCGCTGGACTTCTGCAGGCAAACGCCTTTAATTCTTCATTTTCTCCCCGCCGGCCCCACCCTCATGGGCCTTGCTTTCTGGTTAATTAGGGGAAAGAGAAAATTGTGACATCGACGCAAGGGCATCACCTTCCCGATGTAGTGAAAGCAGGGAATTAATCCCGGGCCCAGCCTGCACGTCCTGGGCAAATCCACTTACAGATTTGCACAGCTGCAGAGAAGGGGCGGGGAGGGGGGGCTGCGGCCTTCCAGAGCCAAGCGGAAAGATGAAGGGAGTGTCCGTGTCCACAGCCAGCTCCCGGCCCCCTCCAAGAGGCCGGGGGACGGAGCAGAGGGTCACATGGCACCCCTCCCCCAGAGCCTGCTGCTGCTCAGGGCTGGAGGCAGGAGCAGTTTGTGTTCTCGGTTCTGGAAATCTAAGAGCTGGGAACAGGCCGGGGGCAGGGACAGCTGGGCGGCTGAGGGGGTGGACTTTGAAATCTATTCATTCACTCATTCACTCACCCATCCATCCTTTCATTCATTCATTCGTTGGACACACACTCCCCCAAGGCAAGGCAGGGTTCAGGCTCTGTTGTAGGCCCAGGGCTCGGGGCCAAGCAAGACCCACATGCTCCCTGCCTGCTGCCCTGGCCAGTCCCCGAAGACCGGCATGAGTGTGATGGCTGCACACCTGTAGCGTGTGCCCTGGACTGCCCCCGGGTTTGGCCAGTGGCCTAGCATCCTGGCCCCTCCCTGTCCTTGTCCCTGCAGTGTGGGAGGTACAGCTGCCGTGCCTCGTCCAGTCCCCAGAGCCCCGTGACCCCCACTTCTCCCAGAGGACGTCGAGGTTGCAGCCCTGGCATGAGCCTCCCGTCTGAGCACCATTTCCTCCCTGGCCCGGAGGACACACAGAGAGGACTGTTCCCAGCATGGGCTGTGTCCCCTCTTCTCCCCTATCCTGGTGGCAGGTCCAATTCCTGGGGCACCATGCCTGTTCCCACAGGAAGTGGGTGGTCTTTCTTCTGATGGGGATGAAGCCACCCCTGAGGGTCTCTCCACCTCCCCACCCCTGGATTTATCCACTCACGAAGCTGTCTCCCCAGTTACCAGGCTGTCAGCCGCATAACCCACAGCTCCGCCCCCTCACGGGTCCCTGCCTCAGTGAGGGGCTGTCGAGTTCATGGCTCTTCCCACCCCAAAGCCTTGGTGGGGTGAGGATGGTGGACAGGCATGGGGCCTCGATCTGACCCTTGCTCTGCTCAGCTAGTGCGGTGGCCTGAGCAAATTAGCCCCCGGACCCCAGTCTCCCTGTGTGTGAATGAGGTTCAGGCTGGACGGTCTATCCCTGCCTGGACAGTCTGTGACTTTGCAGTCTTGGGCTTGACCCTCCAGTCCCCAGGGTCCCCACCTCTGCCCCCACTTCTCTCCTGGCCTCAGAATCGCTGTTCTAGTTTTTGGTTCCAGCATCATCCCTGATTCAGAGGCCATCTCACACGCTGACCTACTTGTGGCCAGTTGGCCGGGACTGCTGCCATCTCAGGGATTAACTGGGGCCAGGTCCAGCTTCCCAGGTGGCCACCCCACCCGGCAGCAGCCTGAGACCTCTCCCTAGAGCTGCTTGATGGTCCTCAGGAGGTGGCGGCTGGCTTTCCCTGAGCCAGTGATGGACAGAAGCTGGAGGAGCCTAGAAGCCGGTCACCACATCCAACCCAGCCAGGGAGTGGGAGTCAGCTCTGTCTCTCAAATGTAGGAGCAGCCGTGTCACCCGGCCCCCAGCCGGCCCTGAACTCCGTACCCTCCGGATTTCTGCACCCCTCCCCTCAGCTCTCCCCCTGCTGTCCCCATGCCTCCCCCTGCCTGGCTCTCTCCTCCTCTGTTCATGGGCGCAGCCTCTGTCGTGTCTATCTGTCCATCTGTCCGCGTGTCTCTCACTGGTCAGCTTTCCCGTGTCCTACTCCACACCCAGAGAGACACCGTCTCTCTGCAGTTTCCCGGGTCCTGCTGTACTCCTGCCACTGGGGTGGGGGTGCCCTGCGGTAGAGCATTGGCCTCCTTTTCCTGATTGAAAACCGGCCTCTTCAATTGCTAATTGTTGAAAGGAGGAAAATAGAGGGGAAGAGGAAATCAACTGCAGAGAAACTGGAGGGACCATCAGGCCACTGCCCTTCGCAGGCGAGATGGTGAGAAATTGAGAGCTGTGCATCAGCCCCAAGGGGACCCGTACCTCCTCCTTTCAGCCCGGAGCCTGACCGCCTCCTGAGTGTGAGCCAGACTCCCCTCCTGGCCAGCCTTCCTGTTCCACGTCCCCTCCCAGGAACCCCCACCCCATGCTGGTGATGGGAGGTAGCCACCCTCTCCAACAGGGGATGCTGGAGACTCACCTGTCAGGTGGACAGTTGACCCTCGGTGCCCCGAGATGGAACTGCTGACCATGGCCCCACCCTCACCTGGTCTGGGCCCAGACTCCTGCCCCTTCCAAGCAATGGGCAGGGGAAATCCCCCCAAGTGACCTCAGAGGACACTCGTGGCACCTGCCATGGCCCTCACTCTCAGGGTCGTCCTGGGAGCAGCCAGGTCCCCAAGTCTGAGAAGACCTTAGACGCTCAGATCTGAAGATGGGGCAGGGAGGTCCCTGCTCACCCTTCCCAGGTCCCCAGGGCCCCTGAGAGCAGCAGGTCAGGCTTCCCTGAGATGCCCTCCTCTCCATGTCTGCTCCAAATGTCTCTTCTGCTGAGAACCGCCCCCTCACATCACTCCATCCCTGGCATCACAAGGCCTTGACCCTCTTGGGACCCAGACAACAGGGTCCTGGACTGCAGGGTGGAGGTAGAATTTCCAGATAAAATACAAGATGCCCCATTAATTTTGAGATATACATGGATACTTTTAAAAGTATAAGTATGTCCCAAATATTATATGGGATATACTTATACCACAGAAATGTTTTCAGTGTTTCTGAAGTTCAAACTTCACTGGGCATCTTGTGTTTTCATTCATGAAATTTGGCACCCTAGACAGAGGTGAGGGGATGAGGTCCCACCTCTTGGAGGGCAGCAGCTGCGGTCCTCCTGCGCTGTGACTGTGTTCTGGGACACAGGCTCCCCTGGCAGCCAGCACCTGTGCCTCTGTCCCAGGCTCCTGGACCGGGTGGGTTCACTGACTCCCGTGCTCCCCCGTGGGAGCGAGCCGGAGTCTGTTCCCAGACAACTGGCTTGGTTTTACGTGCTGGTTTGTCCCTGTCCCTAGACTGTCCCCGGGAGCGCTTCTGCTGGGTTTCCTGGAAACAAGTCCTGACAAATCTCCGGGATCTTAGGGTCTGCTTCTGGAGAACCCAACGCAACACTGGGCACAGACATCAAGGCAGCCGTGGGGTCCAGTCGTGGAGCTGGGTGGGCAGCGCAGCCTTGGCTCGGCCTGAGACGTGGCTGAGCCCGGCCCACGTGTGCGAGGGGCAGAGATGGTCTGGAAGTCTCCGTGCGTCCTGGGCAGACAAGCCCTGTCACCATCAGCGTGTTTGGGTCTATCAGGAGTGGCCAGCCCCCCTCTGGTCTAGGGCCCAGGTGTCCGATGGAAGGACGTTGGGCTTTGTACAGAACAGTGTTCATCATTTCAGATTTCGGATGCGCAGGGGAGGGGTTGAGCCCGCAGAGGAGCCCCTGAGATGAAAGCATCTGTGGGGAGGGAGAAGAGAGCTCACCCCGCGGCAGGCCCGGCACAACGCTGGCTGCCCGGGAGCTCCGGGCGCGGGTGTGCCCTGTGAACCCGAGAACAAACCCCGAGGACGATCTTGCTGGAAGCACAGTACCCTCCCCTGCAAGAGCGCCACCCCAAGAAGAAGTGACCAAGACGCGGGAACTGTGTCAGCGAGAACAGCCAGCTAGGTGGCCGGTCCAGCACCGGACTGCGGAACGGAGTGCGGGTCTGGTGCAGAGAGAGCAGAGGCGGGTATGGGGGAGCCAGACGCACAGCTCCCAGGACACTGGGAGGGGAGGGACAGGCCAGTGCGGGAAGGGCTGTTCATTGAGCAGACGAGGGACGAGCCTGGGAGGGAACCCGTGTCTGCCCCCAAGCCGGGGATCTCCGCGAGCATCCACACCACGGCTGGCCAGCAGCTTCAGAACCACCGACGAATGTTCTCAAGCGCGGGCTCAGGACACGCAGGGATGCATGAGCCGGGAGGGAGCCCAGGAATCCGACCTTTACGGGCTGGTCCACGCTGGCATGAGTCACGTGTGGACAGGGAAGCTCAGTCCCTGCCCACGTGAGCTGTGGGGGCGTGCGAGTGTGCAGCGAGCGTGTGTGTCAGGCCTGTCGTGTTTTTGCTGCTAGGTATGGAGCACCTACTATGTGCCAGGCCCTGTTGTAGGCACTGGCAGACATTCCCGGCCCCTGCGGCTGACCTCCAGCAGGGAGGCCTCAAGCAAGAACAAATGCATGAAACGTCATTTCAAACATGGATTTCATTCGGTTCCTTTTGAGGATCCTTGTTTTCTTCTCTGTCTGGTTGTCTGCCCCACCTGCCCCTCCTGCCCGCACCTGCCCCTCCTGCCCCCACCTGCCCCTCCTGCCCCCTCCTGCCCCACCTGCCCCCACCTGCCCCTCCTGCCCGCACCTGCCCCTCCTGCCCCCACCTGCCCCTCCTGCCCCCCACACTGCCCCTCCTGCCCCCACCTGCCCCTCCTGCCCCGCCTGTCCCACCTGCCCCTCCTGCCCCCACCTGCCCCTCCTGCCCCCACCTGCCCCTCCTGCCCCCTCCTGCCCCTCCTGCCCCGCCTGCCCCGCCTAGCCCGCCTGCCCCTCCTGCCCCCACCACTGCCCCTCCTGTGTCCCTCCTGCCCCTCCTGCCCCCACCTGCCCCCACCTGCCCCTCCTGCCCCGCCTGCCCCACTGGCAAGGTTAGGGCCATCCCTGCAAGGCCGGCCGCACACAGGCCCCCACACCGAGGCTGCACCACCTCATTTCTGCTTCTGGGGAACACCGTGTTGTCACTGGAGCTGCTAATGGTCTTATTTTCTCATTTGCTTCGTTTCCTGTACACTTGGTGCTCATCCACCTGAAATCCTCCTCCAGGTGTGTAAACACATCAGGACGTCTGAATATGTCGGGGCCCCTAGCGCCTTCGTCTGGGAGGGGGCCTCTGCGCTGCCCAGCGTCTGCAGACCCCTCTGGGGCCGGTCTGGGACCCCCGCCAGCCTCGCCTTGGGCTCCGCGTGGCTCTGTCTTCTTCTTGACTCCGAAGGAGTCGTCCTGGCAGAGCGGGTTCCGCTGGAAGGGCGTGTGGGGTCAGCATCCTGATGTCGCCCTCATTCTAAGTGGGTAACCTGGCTGGAGGGGCCTCGGGTGGAACCGGGCTCCCCCGAAGGTGCGGCTGTCGTGTGGTTGTCTTCTGGGCCCAGCCCTGCCGTGGAGACGGCCGATGACATTTTGATTCCTGGTATTTTGCACAAAGCATGTTTGCTCATTGTTTCTTGCCCTCTCCGGGAGCGGGGTGGATTTTCTCCTTCTCCCTGTGTTCTGAGCCGTGACTGCGTGCCTTGCTGTGGGCCGACTTCCGTCCCTGGTGCCGAGTCCCCCGCAGGCCCAGCGAATCCAGACACCCGCGTCCGTCAGCTGCAGTGCCACAGCAAAGCACACAGACCGGGCGCCTTTGACTACAGGACTTATTCCTCACAGCCCCAGTGGTGGCCGAGAGCCCGGGACCCGGAGGCCCCTGTCCCGGCGTGTGGATGACCGTCCCCTCCCTGTGTCCTCACGCGGTCGTCCCCGGGTGCGTGTCTGCGTCCTGGTCTCCCCTCGTAAGGACACCGA
Organism: Ursus maritimus; assembly: GCF_017311325.1. Taxonomy (NCBI): domain Eukaryota; kingdom Metazoa; phylum Chordata; class Mammalia; order Carnivora; family Ursidae; genus Ursus; species Ursus maritimus. The sequence continues at coordinate 78,436,485 of NW_024427107.1, forward strand.
TCAGCATGGATTAGGGCCCCCAATGACCTCCTCTGCCCCAATCAACTCCACAAAGACCCATCTCCAAGCACGGTCACCCTCTGAGGCCCTGGAGGGAGGACTCGGCATGTGCACTTGGGGACAAGGCTGGGCCTGCACGGTGTCCCTCCACTGGGGACAATTTAGGAGTTATTTCTGGGGTAGTTCCTCCCCTCGGCTCTCCAAGCTCTCTCTGAAACGCCTGTCACCAAGACCGCAGTCCTCCTGGATGGGCCCTTTCTTTCCTGTGAATGTTCTGTGCTGGCGAAGGCACCTCTGTGCTCGGCCAGCCTGTACCTTGGTTTTGTCGCCGCTGACGTGCTTTCCGTCTCCCTGAGCTCCTTTTCTCCCGGCTGGTGCCATTCGTAGCTTCCTGCCTGTGTCTCATCCGAGCCTTTGAGGATACTAATCCTCGTTCTGGGAGGCCTTCATCCACCTGCACGGTCCGTTTCTTCCAAGCTGCTCTTGTCTGTGGGGGTCGGGCTCTGTTTCCCACGGCAGATGCTCCCCTCGGTATTGGGGGACCCCAGGATGGGTGCCGTGTGAGGTGAGCGCCCTCAGAGCCCGAGCAGGGGCTGCAGGTGGGCTGGTCCAGTTGGGCCATCTCCTGGGGGGACCCCGAGGCCATCACCTCAGGTCTTTGATCCAGGCTGCTTGGGTTCCCGGGAGGACCACCCCCCAGTGCGCTCTCGGGCTCAGATTGGGTGGCTGCATGCTGGCTCCCGCTCAAGCCCAGGTTGTCGGCCAGCTCTGCGCCTGGCCAGGTGGCTGTCGCCAGGACAGACGCGGTCTCTTCCACCCTCCCCAGAAAGTGAACCGCCATCGTCCCATGGGGTGCTTGAGGGGCGGTCACCCGGCTTCTTGAAGGTGGATGGAAGTCTGGGCTCGGCTGCCCTGGAAGCAGACTTGCCGCAGACACTGCCCCATTTGCTGCCCTTTGCTGCCCCTTGGGGACACTCAGGGCTTTGGGTAGAGAGTGGAGTCTTAGTGCCATTTTCCATCCGTTAAACACTTTCCAGAATTTTGTGCTTTGCACAACTATCTTATAAACCAAAAACTTCTGTACAAAACTACAAAATTAAGTCTTTTCTTACCAATGCACACAGAAATAGAGTACTTACGAAATGCTTTTCCAAAGGTTTGTTTCTCTTTTTTCACTGTCCACTAGGGCAGCTGTGTTACGGCCTGATGCCCTAAGGCAGGGTGGAGGGAGGGACAGAGGCCTGGGGAGGAGCCTTGGCTCTGGCAACAGTGCCCTGGACACGGGCAGGTGTGGGGCTGGTCCTCCCCCCGCATCCGGTTCCAGTGGCACGAGGTCCAGAGGGCCCTGGGCTTGCCGGACATCACACCCTCCACGTGTGACAGAAGTGCAGAAATAATCCTGCTTCTGTCTCCAGACTCCTTTTTAGGTCTCTTTTCCTGATATCCTTCCACTGGGTCCATTGCTTGGAAGCTATGGTTGCTGCGGCCGTGAGTGTCACACCCTCACTTTCTGCAGGGAGAGAGGAAATGAATCCACTCAGCTCACAAAGAATGGGGGCTCCTCCACCGAATCCCATGCCTCAGGATGGAAGGGTCTGGGGGATGGTGCGCCCAGAGCCCTGGCTGCCTGGGAGGGTGTGAGCGATCCCCACCCTGCGGCTGAGCCCCACCCTGCCCAGCCCGCCCGGGCCCCCGACACCCCGAGCCTGCTGCCTCTTTCCAAACCGGTGGCCTGATGCACTCATTCTCACGGGCGTCTTGGCTCCCACGGGTTCTCTGCAGCAGCAGCAGGACGTGAAAATTCCTCTGACTTCCTCTCCCTGGGGCAAGCTCTCTGCAAGGTGGGGGCAGGCACTGTCTGGTACACTCCCCTCCTCGCCTCGGCTGGGACCCCAATTCTGAGCGCCCAGGTGGGATCCCACAAGTCCCCAAGGCCACACGAGTCATCATGGTCTGCTTGCCTGTTTCCCACTAGATTGAGAGCCCGGAGCAGAAACAGTACCTTCCCGTTCCCCAGGTCCTGATGCGGTCAGGGCACAGCGCATGGCAGGCGTTTGTCACTCTCGCTGCAGACATCTTACCACAGACTTAGGGGCTTGAACGACTCAGCTGGGCTGTGTTCTCATCTGAGGCTGGGCTGGGGATGGACCCTCTTCCAAGCTCACCCAGCTGTTGGCAGGATTCAGTTCCTTGTGGCCAGAGGCCACCCTCCGTCCGTTGCCTCCCCGACAGGGCCACTCACTTCATCAAAGCCAGCAGGGGGTCTGCTGGTGAGGCCCCGTCACTGTCTTCTGTAAGCCAATCTCAGAAGTGACAGCCTGGCATCTTTGCTGGCTCCTGCTGCTTAAAGCAAGTCCCACCTGCACTCAAGGCCTGAGTATAGGACCCTGGCATCAGCAGGTCCCTGGGGTCTGTGGTCACTGCTCTCCGGATACTGACTGAGAATAGGGAAGCAGGTGCAGGGAAGCTGCTGGGGGAGGCGAGGGGGGCTCTTGGGCACTGCCCAGTGTCAGGAGCAGGGTGCTCTTCCTGCTCTCCAGCCAGCCGCGGGGGAGCACAAGTGGGCATGGCTGTGGGTCAGAGTGAGGGCCCTGTGGGCTGTGCTGCCAGGATGTGTTGGGCATGGATCCTTCTGGGAGCGGGAAGAATGTTGGTAGGGCTGTTGGAAGGTGTGTTTCGTGGGTTGTGACTACGGGGTCGCAGGCCACGTGGAGGATTCAGCCCAGACAAGAAGAGACAGAGTTGGAATGACATTTCATAAGCTGCTTCTGGCTCCGTGTGAACAGATGGGAGACGGGGCCAGCTGTGTGTGGCATCTGCTGTGCAGGTGAGCGCCAATGGACATCTGTGCAGGCAGCCCTGCCAGTGGACGTGAGGGAAGGTCAGGAGGGTGGGCTGGCTGCCCGCCATGGAGTGAAGGGACGCTGAGGGCCAACACCAGGCAGGGCTCCGGGAGGGGCCGCCATGTCTCCAGCCGTGGCTGGAGTTCTGACCACCGTCTTTAGCTTACTCCAGGCAGAAGGATTGCTGGGGCCTCCGTGTGGTGTGGCTGCCAGACTCGGATTCCTACACAGGGCTTCGGAGCCAAAAACTCCGAGGCTCAAACACTGTCTTTCCGCCCACAGGATTCCTTCTGCATCATTCTTAGCACAGGCAGGGAGATCGTCTCCAAGGGGGGTTGAGAGGTGAGGACCCAGGCCAATGCCTATGCGGCCAAGGGCAGGACCCTGTGGGGAGAGGTGGTGGTGGCCGGGACCCTGGCCCCCATCCCTGGGGGAGGGAACCACGGGGCAGGGGAGGGGGGCCCTTCCAGGAGACTTGCTGCAAAGAAGCCACAGGTGGTTAGACAGGAGGGCGGTGCCTAGCTGTGCAGAGAAGTGTCCTTTCTCTGCCAAGGGAAACAATGATTGTCTTGTCCAGACCATCCCACTTCTTGGCAAGTGCATCCTTCCATTCTGTCTCGATGCCACCACGAGATGCTGTCTGCTCTCCTCACGGGCTCCCTCCTATTTCACTCTGTGAACCACTGCGCCAGGCCTCTGGTAAGTGATGGCGACATGGGCATGACAACTCGGCCTTTAATGGCATTTATTTTTCTTTCCTGGGCAAACTCTGACATATAAAACTCAATTTTATTTTGAAGAAGTCAAGCGACTGCGTGTTTGTTCAGACCCCTTCCAGAGAGGTGCCTCCCGCTCCAGCCTTCGTCAGCTCGGCGGGAAGCTCAGCAGGGCCGAGCTTGCGGGACGCTGCGGGAGGGGTCACCCAGGAGCCTGACTTGGTGGGGAGGGGCTTTCTGAAGGCCCAGGAGTCGGCCCTTTCTGTCCCTGGTTGAGATCCTGACGACCCGCTGAGCTTCAGGCTCCCTCCTCAGACCCCGGGCGCCGACCCCCAGGCCCCTCCGCACACAGGCCTGGTGCTGCGGTGCTCCTTCGGCACATCTGGGACCAGCTCATGTCATCCTCTGGGATCTCAGTTTCCCATGTGGCCACGTGGACGAGGGACGAGCCCACACGTCGTGTGATTGTGCCAACACACAGGTGTCAGCCCAGACCCGGGTGCCAAGGCTTCTTGCGCTTCTTTCTTTCTTTCTTTCTTTCTTTCTTTCTTTCTTTCTTTCTTTCTTTCTTTCTTTCTTTCTTTCTCTTTTTCTTTCTTTCACAGAGAGAGACAGACAGCCAGCGAGAGAGGGAACACAGGCAGGGGGAGCGGGAGAGGAAGAAGCAGGCTCCCAGTGCAGAAGCCCGATGTGGGACTCGATCCCAGAACGCCGGGACCACGCCCTGAGCCGAAGGCAGACGCTTAAGGACTGCGCCACGCAGGCGCCCCCGGCTTCTTGCGCTTCTGTTGGGTTCGCCTGGAGCCCACAGCACCGTCACCGTCTGCCCTTCTCTGCGCTGACCCCGCACCCGTGTCCTCCACCGAGGACTTGCCCTGCCCCTGACGGTGGGGTGCGTGGCCCCGCCCACAGGGGCCGGCCTTGCTCCTGGGACGTGGCTGGGGCTCTAGAAGGTGGCGCAGGGACCCCTGGCGGCTTCTGGGCGGGGCCTCTGCAGACACGTGCGTTCCCTCCCAGCCCCTTGGAGATGATGCTCCAGGGAGGACTCCGGTCTGCGTTCCTGCCGCAGCCCCGGGCCTGGGAGAGAACACCAAGCTGCGGAGATGTGACGACGGCAAGGGGAGGCCCAGGAAGACGCAACAGCGAGCAACGGGTCTTGATGGGCCTCTGGAGCCCCTCTCTTGCGGGTGATCTGTCAGAGCCACGCGAAGGTGACACGGAGAGAAGCCAGGCGATCATTGATCCCTGGAAGAGGAGTAAAATCAGAATATCTGCCCGTGTCCCGCCCTGACAAGTGTGCCTCTTGCTCTCAGCAGGTGGCTGCATTTCTGGGGTGCAGGGCCCCCCAATCCCCATGTGACGTTGGAAGAGGCCAACTCTACTCACGAACGCCCATTTCCAGTGGAGGCTTGGGAAAGAAGAACCCTGTGCTGGGTTTTTAGGGGAGCATTTTATCGGCTATTTTATCATGCTGATTGATGATTCACTATTTTACTTCATGGCAGGTTTTTAGGCACTTTCAGCGAAGGAAGGATGGATTTGCGCACTAAAAGATGTCGAACCCACACCCTGTAACCAGCCTGCTCTTTCGGCAATGTGAGGAGGTGGCCCTTGCCATGGTGGTGACGGTGGTCACCGGGGTGACGATGGTGATGGTGACGATGACGACGGGTGGAGGAGGAGGCAGCTGGACGTGCCCACGGCAATGCCCGGTTGTGCCTTTGCTCATTCTGTTCACTTTGTGTGAAACCTCCCTGCCTCCCACCACGTATGTCACCTCCACCAGGCAGTCTGCCATGACTTCCTTGGGCAGTGCCTCTACTCCGCTCTTGTTCTCCTGTATTTGAAGGACTTATCTTGGGAAGCCGAGGGTTATCAGGGCAGACAACTGGCCCCAGGTGGCCTGGGTGTGATTGGGCTCCTGTAATTCTCAGCTCTAACCTTGACCTTGTTACCTAGACTCTTTATGCCTCAGGCTCCTTATGTGGAAAATGGGGACAATGATCCCCATCACTTGGGGTTACGCGTACAAAGGGGATAATGTCTTTAAAGTGCTTAGTGCAGCTCTTGTCACAAAGCAAGCCCCGCTGAGCAGGTGATTGGCAGTGGTGGTGGCAGGGCTGGCGTGCGGCTGGTGTCCCTGTGCTCCTGGGAAGCAGCACTGCCCGTGCTGGCATCCACACCACGTCCAGGTCCACTCTGGTGTGGGATAGACGTCCAGCGTCAAGCAGGCCTTCCCCTGGATGACTTGACCCTCACTGTGCCCGTGTCCTGGCTTCACTCGCTTTGTACAGGTGAGGAAACAAAGGCAGAGCAGTCTGCATGGCTTGTCCAAGGTCACACGGTGAATGGGGCCCCGCTGGGAGGACGGCCCGGGCACCTGCTCCCCAGCTTGCTCTCCCTCCGCCTGCAACAGGGAGACGGTTGACTCCCTGCCTGCCCAGCTGGTATCTTAATGAAACATATTTCATGGAAAATTGTAGATGGATGACTTGGGCATTCTTTCTAGAAAAGCTGTCAGTTCAGATTAGGCTCCAAGGGGTGACTGCACAGTCAGAGGGTGTCACTCAGAAATGATAATGATGTTGGCATTTCTGAAGGCATCCATTATGTGGAGAGAAACAGAGGGCAGGCCCTTCCCGGTTGGGGTGGCAATGGTGGTGAGGGTGTCGTCACACTCCTCCTCCGTCTGACCAGGAAGAGAGCCCTGGGACCCCAGAGACACTCGGCAGTGCTGACACGGGCCGTGGACTGTGCTGTGTGCAGTCCCTTCTCCTCCCCATGGCCGGTGGACTGAGGAGGAGCAGAAAGCACCTCCTTCCAGAACCCCTCTCCATCATGGCAGCCTGAGGTGGTCGGGCTGGGCTTGTGGGAGAAGACAAGCAAGGAAGCTGGACTTCCCTGGGGCAGTCCCACCGGCCCCCTTTGGCATCCCCAGCTATGTCTGATGTCTGCCCTATTCCACCCACGTGGGTGGACTTTCTCTTTTGTTTGCCCAAAATACAAGGAAAGCTCCAGCTTCATTTGTTTTTGAAATGGTGATCCTTACAATTGTATAGAAAAAGCTGTTACACTCACTCAGTCACTTAACAAACAGTAGTTGACCGAATGCTAAGTGTAGCACGTTTGTAGAACACACAGCAGAGAGACTAGACCCGCAGGAAGCATCAGGGAAGGCTGCCTGAACAAGTGCCCTTCAGCGAGGGTAGAAGTGAGGGAAGAGTGTTCTAGGCAGAGGGAAAAGCACGGTGGAGGCCCTGAGGCTAGAGGTGCATAGCTTTTTCCAGGAACTGAAAGGTAGAAGTGGTCAGATGTGACATCCAAGGGAAAAGCGGGGGGAGGAGGAGAATGTGGGCAGACTCACAGCTTCCCCAGAGCCTGGATCTTTATGGCTTGACAGCTGAGGTCAGGTGATGCTCCCTGTGGTTTGGCCACTTGTGTTTTCCTCGGTGGATGCGCTCTTTTCTATACCTGTTGACAGCAAGACATAAAGAGGCCTTGGGCCCTGAATAAAGACCGCAGCTTCCCCTTCAATGGCAGGCAAACAGCAGTGGCACCGACTGTCTTGGACACAAAGTTGTGCTGTCCACTGCCCGCTGCGGGGAGAGGTGGCAGCCGATTGCTCACTGCTGTGCCCTTGGCGGACCCTGTGTTCCACCAAAGGGAGTTGGCTCACCCTGTTCACCCTTTCCCTGGGGCAGACCTCATCCAGTGACTGGTCCAGGTGCAGTGACTTTGTTTTAGTTTGGGACAACTCTGTAGGGCCACCTCAGCACCAAATCTCCCCCTGGGATGAGCTAAGCCTCCATGGAAGATGCCAGCATTAGCCTCTCCTTCTGCTCAGTCCTGCTTTTCCCACCCTCTTACAGGAATTGTCTGCAGTCCACACCTCAAGTTGCACACAAGCCTCTGTCTCAGAAGCCATTCCTAGGGAGCCAACATAAAACATTCATTCTTGGGCAAACCAGAGGTCTCAGATGCAAGAGAAACCAAAGTTGATGTCAAGCAGGCAGACTCAGAAACCAACGGCAGGTTCTTCATCGGTGGAATGTGCCATAGGTGGCTGTGTGCAGGGAGGGGAAGGGGCAAGGGTTTACGGCAAGAGGATGGGCCCAGATCCCAGAGAGGCAGTGGTCCAGACCTTACTGTTGGGTCACAAGTGCATGGTTTGTGGTCACGCTGAGCTCAGTGACATGCCAGTGCTCCTGGTGATGTCAAGATGGTGGTGATGATGGTGGTGATTATGATGATGACGGTGGAGGTGATGGTGGTGATGGTGGTGATGGTGGTGGTGGTGATGGTGGTGATGATGGTGATGGTGCTGGTGGTGATGGTGATGGTGGTGATGGTGATGGTGGTGATGGTGGTGATGATGGTGATGGTGGTAGTGGTGGTGATGATGATAGTGATGGTGGTGGTGGTAAGCATGGCGATGACAGTACCAGTGGTGGTGGCAGGGCTGTAGAGGTGACCAAGGGGATGACACACACATGTGTATGATGCTGAGTGTTCCTGGAGTTCCTGGAGTTCCCAGCTCTTCCCTCCCACTCTGCCAGACAGAGTGTCCTTTCCTTGAGAGAGCAGAGGCTCTGACCCATCAGCAACAAGTGGATGTTTGGGCAGCAGGAGGAGAGGAATCCTCATTGGTTACGTGGTTTTCAGCCTCCCCCACCTCCAGTGGTGACCCCTGTAGTCTCTGCTGTGTTTCAGGGCATTTCATATCCTGCTAAGTGTAGATTAACTGGTCCATGAGCCCAGGCACAAGGGGGAACCCCTTGGTCGGGATCCATGTGGAGTCTCGTAATGCTCTCAGCAGGATAAGGCAGAGGCAGGAGGAATGAGCGGTTTGGGGCAGTTCGGGACAGAGCGGGATCTGATGGTGGAGGTTCAGCTGGTTGTACAAGGGATGGTGCTAGAGGGCTGTTCTCGCAAGGGCAGGGATCCAGGGCTCAGCCAGAGGAACAGATGCACGTGTGAAGCTTGGGGTGAGCACGAGCTCCTGTTGCAGGATTTGTTCCCACACTCAGGGGGAGGGCTGGGGGTAGCCGGGGGCCTGCCATGGCAGACCTGCAGGGCTAGGAGCCTGAGGGACAGCCGACAGGATGCCTGGGTGGCTGGTCTCACTGGCTCTGTCTCACTTCACTGTGGTTACTTTTCTTCTCATGGGAGCCAATGTGGCCCCTGTTGGGAAAGGCCCCTTCCCTGGGCAGGCTGCATGGAAAGAAGGGGGGCTGAGAGGTTGCGTGGCTGGTCTGGCGTTGCTGGGGACCTGCTGTCCCCCCTCTCGCATGGGAGCAGCCGTGCCTGCAGGGCCACTGGGCCTGTGCTGCGCATGTGTGGGCCAGTTGATGGAGGTTTGGAGCCAACCTCTGGTTTTTACTAGTGAGAGAACTCACCTGGAAAACTAAGGCAGGGCCGGTATCTGGCTGAGGGAACATAATCTGGTACTGGGGGAGATCGACTCGCTTGCTCACTCACTCACTCATCAATTAGAGAATTGTCCCATCAGAGCCCAATTTAAGGTCTCCTGCCATGGTCTGTGTCATTATAGGTGCTGCTTACTCTGTGAGCCAAGCAGGGTGCCGGTCTGGGGTGGGGGCTCAGAGAGAAGCAGCAAGAAGCACAACTACGCACGGCACAGAGCACGTGAGGTCACAGGTGGCCTGGGGGCCGAATTGTGTCCCCTCAAAGTTCATATGTGCAACTTCTGATCTTCAGCAGCTCGGGATGTGACTGGAGATGAGTCTTTACAGTCGTGATTAAGGAAAAATGAGGCCACTGGGGGCCTTGATCCAATGTGACTGGTGTCCTCACAAGCAGAAGAGACCAGGACACAGACACACAGAGCGGACGCCCATGTGAGGACATGGGGAGGGGACGGTCATCCACACGCCAGGAGAGAGGCTGCAGGAGGCCCAGCCCTGCCCGCGCCTGGGTCTCCAACTCCGGCCTCCAGGACTGGGAGACAGTAAATACCCGTTGTTTGAGCGCCCGAGCTGACCGAGACGGCAGGCTTCTCTGCGGAGACAAACTCTGAGCTGAGGTCTGACTGGTAAGAAGAGTTCGGGGTGAGCCCCCCAGGGAGTGGGCACAGCAGGTGGAGAGACCCTGAGGGGGCAGGGCCGGCGTGGCAGTGCCAGGGCCTGGTGTGCTGTGGGAGGTCGGTGTGTCTGGGGTGCTTCTGGGTGTGATGGGACACCCCGAGGGCCTTTGCTGAAAAAGACAAACGTTGACAACAAGCCCCAGAGAACCAGAAAGGATTTAGTCATGTCCCTGTCACCCCAAGTGAAAAAAATCCCTTCTTGGAGGCAACCAACGGTCATAAATTGGGGAGAAATTAGTCCATGTTTTATACCTTTCTACATACAAGTACCATAAACAATATGGTCTATTGTTTTGTGTGTTTAAACATTTACATAAATGGGATTATGGTGTAAGTAATGTTCTGGAATTTCTCTTTGTACTCGGCATTTTATCTTCAAGATCCATCCGTGTTGATAATATAGGTTCATTTTACACATTTTTAAGTGCTGCCGTGTATTCCATCACGTGAAGATATTTAGATGTGCACTTTCATTCCTACGCCGGTGGGCATTTGGCTTGTTTCCAGGCTTTTCTGCTGCAAACAATGTCACAATGAAAAGGCTGTCCTTTGTCAGCCTTGTTGCGTGTCACGCTCGGTTCTAGTAATTTTTAAAAATATTTTATTTATTTATTTATGAGAGAGAGAGGGAGGGAGAGAGAGAGCGTGTAAGAGCAGGGCTGAGGGGCAGAGGGAGAGGGAGAGAGAATCTTAAGCCGACTCTGCACACAGTGTGAGCCCGACGCAGGACTCGATCCCATGACCCTCAGACCATGACCTGAGCCGAAATCAAAAGTTGGATGCTCAACGGACTGAGGCCCCCAGGCTCCCCTGCTCTAGTAATTTTATGTACATCTTCTCATAGAATCTGCACAGTGACATCTGGAGGGGAAGCACCCATTTCTCAGCTAAGAAAACTGAGGTGCAGAGAACATGCTTGGCTTGCTTAGAGAGAAATGGCCAGGAGACAGCCCAGGAAGCCCACCTGGGGTCTGGGCCTTTGCCGGGCTGTTGTCCCGCCTCCCGCCCCTGATTTCCATAGGGTGCACGCAAGGAGGAGGCCTGGCAGGCTCTCGCGCTGCTGGATGACACCAGTGCTTGAACCATAGCTCGCGCTCACCGACGCAGGCCGGACTGCCCGCACCCCACACACTCCTGCCGCTTGGAATTGTCAGACTTCTGGGATTTTGCCGTCCCCCTGGATGTGAAGTGCTATTTCAATTAATGCTGAATTAACCATCGCATACGCGTGAACAAGCATTAATATATATTTGTGATTGTGACTTCCTCGTTGGTGAGCTGCCTGTTTGTGGGCTTGGCCTCTCACTGATTTATAGGTGTTCTTTATGTATTCTGCGTATTGATCCATTATTTGCTATGTTGTGAAAGTCTTTTGTCAGGATGTCACTTATCTTTTAACTGTGTTTATGGTGCTTTTTCAGAGAAGTTTCATATGCTGATATATCCAAATTGATCATTTTCCCCTCTGTGTCTCCATTTTTGTTTCATTTTAGAAACTGTTCTTTACCGTGAGGTCATAGAATCTGTTTCCATACTTTAAATGTTTTACAGTTTTGTTTATAACTTAGATGTTTATTTTCCTGGATTTTCATTTTCCTCAATATCTCTGGCTATTCACCCAGGTGTTATTTGTAGTTTGACATTAAACTGAACATGGGGTGGCTGGTCACGGGCGCGCTCTTCTCACTCCATATCTGAACGGAAATGCTGGTCAGCTTCATCGTGAAGGACGAACTTCTTGCGGGTTCAGGCAGAAACTCTAAGCACCATCACTGCCACACCAACATTATCCAAATGCTTTCATAAAGGCACGAGGAGTCCATGTGGCCCGCACTGCTGGAGCCCTGGGGCCGAGCCTGCAGGAGACGTGCCCCAAGCAGCCTGGCTGAGGGACCGGTGGGAGTGGATGGGAGAGGTGGTATAAAGGGTGGGCCTGAGCCACGGAGGTCCTCTGGGGATGGCTCAGCCCAGTGCAGAGGCCCGCTGCAACAGGTGGAGAGCAGGGATTTCGAAGGTGTCCGGGCTGGGTGCACACTCAGCCCCTGCCCCTTGCAGACCGCACAGCCACACACGAGGTCCTCAGCCGGCTTAGGCCTCAGCATCCTCCCCCGCACAGTGAGGTCACAGGAACTCCCCGGCACCATCCTCAGGGGCAGAGCACCTGGTGTCCAGCTCTGCAGGTGCGAAGGGCTTCCCCCATGGCCGCCCTATCCGATCTGTGAATGTGTGGGCTTCCCCGGCAGTAAAGGGTCATCCCAGAAGCTGGTAAGAAAGAAGAGTACAGGAAGGAAAATTCCAGACCCATGCTTCCCTCTCCTGGACCTGCCTCTCCTCGGCAGAGCTGGCGAGCAGAGGGCTGGTGTTGCCCCAGTGGCTGGGAACTGATAGCTGAATCACCTTTGCTGGGGGGGCGGGGGGTGGCCTTGCAGCTGGGGGCAGACAGCAGGGCTCCTGACCTTCCAGACTGACTCCCAAGCAGCCTGTGGACTGGGTGGGTAGGCAGTGCACAGAGGGGCCAAGGGGAGGGGCCCCTCTCTCAGCTGTTTCTGCAGGTGGGAGCCCGACGTGCGGAGGGCCAGACACTTGCCCCAGGTGGCGGGCTAGCGGGGGCAGCGTGGAGCCCAGATCAGCAATAGGGCTGGTCGAAGAGGGACCCGCCGGCCCTGGCCCAAGAGCCTGGAGAGAGGCAAGGCTGTGGGTCAACCCTGTCCTCTGCCAAGTCCTGACCCCAGCAGCTCTAGCCGCAGGGCCTGCTGTGCCTGCGGTCACAGGAATGCTTACTGCTCACCTGCTTCTGTTCCTGCCTCGGTAGATAGACAAGGACCCATGTCTTCCAGCCCAGCTTTGGGACATCCCTGCCCCTCATGAGCCCAGCTCCTCGGGGCCAGAGTAACACCCCCCCCCCCGGTTTACCGTCATTATGCTCCGTGCACTCGTCGGGACACCAGGAGACCCCTAGAGAGTGCCCATGCAAATGTCTCAGGACACCCCCTGCCAGCGCTGACCACCAGGCTGGCTTCCCCGGCTGGGGCTGGGAATGGTGTCGCCACCCGTCCCTGTGCTGGCTGTGACCCCCGCCCCCAGCTCAGCGCTGACCCCAGCTGCAGGCTGACTCAGTCCCCACCACTCTCCCCCAGGGGCTTGCACGGCAGGACAGGCTCCTTTCAGGGCGGCCCCTGGGAGCCTGACTGCCGGGGATGCTCAGCTCACCTGTACTGGGTTTATAATGGTCGACGGGCTCTGGCAGGAAAACAGACACGCGGGGCCTCCCTGAGCATGAGGGGCGAATGCTCCTGCCTGAGAAGCAGCTGCTTGTCGTCAGTGCCAAGCGGGGCTGCTGGCGGCCCACCTGCACAGCTGATGCATCTATAGTTCCACAGCCACGCTGCCATGCCAGGTGCCAGCTGCGGTCAGGGGCACGGGTCACTCAGAGGGTCTCAGGGATCAGAAGCCAGACCCATGTTCCAGGAAAGGCAACCGCGGGCTCACGGGCCCCTCCTCTTGTAACCCTGTCTTCCTGCCTCTAAATCTGTCCCCTCCTCGGGCCCCGGCCTCTTCCATGGGCCTGACCTCCTTCTCCAGGGCCAGCAAGAAGGAAGCGTGGGGTTTGGAGTGTGTTATTCAGGACTCTTCTGGTCTCGGGGCACAGAAACTCATTCCACCAGCCTCAGGCTCAAGAGGGAGGACTGGGCACCCCAGGACATTATCATCGCTGCTGTTCAGCTGGCCTATCATCTTCCTTCTGAGAGCAGGCTGGGCGGCTCCAGGCCTGCACCCAAGCGCCTCGGCCAGCCCCAGGAGAAGACGTTCCCTGTCTCCCCGTGCTTCCAGGATATGTCCCAGGGTGGAGTCCTACCGTTGTCCCCAGTCCAGGACGGATGATGCTGAATGGCCAGCCTGGGTCACGTGCTCGCTCCTGGTGTTGGGGGTGAGTGTGGCCATGTCCCAGAGCTCCCTGTGGAGGACAGTTGGGAAGGGGTGGGGCCCCAGGGCAGCACCAGGTTCCCCAGGACAGCGCCAGGGTCCCCAGGGCAGGGCCAGGTGTCACCATCGGGGAGGGGAACGGATACTGGGCAGCCAAGTGCTGAGTGAGACCCGCAGTGCCAGGGCTCCTGCTTTGCTGCTGCCCTGAGGACAGCGACCTCCAGGCGTGTCCGTGCTCTCCTTTGAACATGGAGCTCCTGACGTTCCCCCGCAGTGCTGTCGTGAAGAACACAGATGCAAATATTTGCAACGCCCTTGGCAAGCTCTAGCAGGCAAATGGGGTAAACAATGATGGGAATAACAGTAATTCCAGGTGTGCCTGCGGTGATCTTGAAATTTAAAATGGTGTTAATTTGGCAAAGGGAGTTGACACCTGTATAAGAGCAGAACCCAGATAACCAGTCCCCCGATCGTGTGCACGCAGTGACCGGGAGGGCAGGGGGCAAAACCACCAGCCTCCCTTCTCCTGATGTAGAAGAGGAAGCAGAGGTTCGGAGAAGCCCCAAGAGGTGGGCAGAGTCTCCCGAGGCTCCCTGCTCCTCCACTCCCTCCTGGGCTTGGGAGCACTCAGTTTGCTGAGCACCTGTTTGCTGAGCACCTATGGTATGCAAGGAGCTGTGGTGAGTATTTTGCCTAACATTATCTTAGTTAATGCTCTCATCAGCCCCACCCAGTAGATAGAATGTCAGCCCACTTTTCAGACGGGGAAACGGGGGCCATACCTGTGCATTTCCTGGCCCCCCAAGAGAGTGTCTTCTTCAGCAGGACCCGCTGAGGTCCCTGGTCGTGTGGCCTTCTCTAGGCACCAGCTTAAAAGTCTCATAGAAGAGGCAGAGCTGAGTTTTTACGCAGGAGCTGTGTGACCTTGCCTAGGTTACCCCACCCCTCTGAACAGTAAGTGTGTCCTCATCAGCAGAGTGAGCTGATCCGTCAGGAGCCTCGTGATTGCTGCTGGGAACAGTGCCAGGAGGGTGCCCGGCAAGTGACAAACTCGCCACTGAGTGAGAGGGGGAAACTTGGGTGTGATGCTCTATGTGGGGGTGCAGAGGGTGCGGAGAGCACAAGACGGGCGTGGGGGGCAGTGGGGGTCACACTTCATATGGATTGTGAGGGGGAGGCCACCAGGTGGAGGATATTCCAGGGAGCAGCAGCCCAGAGGCCAGGAAACTTGCCGGGCGGTGGAGGTCCTGAGTCACCTCATGTGGTGGGGACAGGAGGCGTCCAGGAGGGTGCAGGAGACGGGCAGGTAGGTTCCGGTCATGAGGTGGGGAGCCTTGAATGCCAAGACCAGTAGTGGAGCTCTGGAGTGTGAGTCCCTGGAGCTGCAGGGGTTCACCTGGGCGTATGAGGGAGCGCGGGGCAGGGCAATAGAGAGGCCGCTGCAGTGGGCCAGGTGGGCCAGGCCAGGCTTGAGCACAGGCGGCGGGGATAGGGGTGAGGAGGCACTGTGTGGTCTCATGAAGAAGGGCCTCCCGCTCTCCTCCTCTGGCTACAGCGACTACTTCCCGAAGCCCACCCTGACCTTCTGTTGCTGTGCGTGATGGAGAAGGGCCCTCAAGGATGAGCTCTTGAGTCAGCCATATCTGACCACCGGTGAGGTAGGGGCCCTGGGTGGGTGTGGGGCGTCTCAAGGGGTCAGCTGGACAGAAAGACCCTGGAGGAGCCTGCGCTAGGGAGCTGGCAGAATCCCTCCGAGGGTATAGTGTCCCCACTGCCCCCCACTGCCCCGTCATCTCCTCCTGGGCTGTGTGGTGTCTGGACACTTGGGTGCCTCCAACTCCCTGCACCTTGTGGGTGTCGGGCACCCCACTGGGGGCTCTGCATGTATGGGTGCTGCTCTCCCTAGTGATCCCAGAAAAGGATCCTGTCACCCATTTCATGGATGAGGAGACCGAGACTCAGTTTGTGAGCACCCCCACTTGGGCTCCCCGAATCTGTGGTCCGCTCTGGGGTGTATGACGCTGGTGTGGGGGGCTGGGCCCTGAGACCAGATGCACTTGGGCCCTGGTGAGCGTGGGATGGTGAGGCCTGGGGGATTCCAGAACCCCATCCCTACTGCGGGACATGTCTGCCTCTGCCTGATTCGTTTGTGGTCCTTGGGTCTCCTTGGGGCAAATGGTTCCAGACCGGAGGCTGCATATGCCTCAGGGTGGGGTCTCCTGGGACCTTGGTGGGGGCTGGAGACTGGGGCACAACCATGCACGGGGAGGGCCAGGAGGCTGGGTGTGGGCATGCCCAGGGCAGAGGCAGGGCAGTGGGGTAGGAGAATGCACAGGTGGGCCGGGGATGGGTGTGAGCATGCAGGGAACTCTGGTGGGGTCCGGGGTCCTCAGTCACAGTGGATGGGAAGCGTCTCCCCCATGCTGAGACTACGGACCTGGGCTAATGAGGGGCAGACTTGGGGACCAACAGTGAGCAGGGAGAGGCAGGGAGGGCAGCTCTGCAGGGAGCAGAGTGGGGGGGCGGCGGATGCTTCAGAGTCCCCAGATCGCATGATTTCTGTGGCCCGCAGATGTTGCAACTCTGGGCTTTTACTAACTAAGACGCTAGGCTGCAAAGATGGTGTCAGAGATTAGATGTATTTATTTTACCCCAAACTTAATGGGAATAAAATTTGAGGTGACTTCTAAGAGTCTGAGCTTCTGAAAGGGTGCATTCTTAAAATTCTAACACCCTAAGCTGATTTGGGGGGAAGATTTGATGATTCCGTGCTTCTGAAAGCCTGTGCTTCTAAGAGCCCCGCACTCTCTAATTCCGTGTCTTCTGTGAGGCCCACGGTGGCCGAGCGCGGCTGGCGTGGTGAATGGCGACAATGCTGGGCCTGATGGGATCCTGCTGCTAATCTCCCCTTTGAGGGGCTTTGATGAGCTCTGAAGGCGGACGCTCAGCTCCGAGCACAGCTGCTTCAATCAGAGGGGAATTTTGCTGAGCACCAGGGATTTGGAGGCTCAGGGGAGAAGCTAATAGCAGCTGTTTTCTGGAAGGCGATTAGAATCTGGAGGAGGAGAGAGAGGCGTTAATAAAGAGAGAGGTGTAAAAGCCCACAAGTAGTCCCACCCCCAGAAAAATGGGCACGGAAGAGCTGGGCTTGGCCCTCCCCTTGGCACATGTGCGTGACAATCCCCCTCCTACGAGGCCTCTGAATCCCTCCCGGGGACCCCTCCAGAGACCCCTGCAATGGCGGTCTTTTAGTCTGGCAGAGCAATCCATGTGGGCGTGCCCTGAGCTGGGGCTCAGCTAGGGAGCAGTCTCACCACCCCCTAGCACCCCTCCCCATCCAGCCTTGCCCTCGGACAAGGTGCAAATGGGCTCTCCGCATTACCCATAAGGGGTGGCCTGCGTGGTGGGGTCTGGGGGGAGACAAATCAGGCAACTACCTCAAGTGTGGATGAAATGATTCTCTAGAATTGAACTTAAGTGGGAAGTGTCAGCTAGAGAGGTTCTCTGTACCTGAATCTCTGTGGTTTTCATGCATGTATCCACACTCATTCATTCATGCATGCACACGCTCACACACTCATTCATTCATGCATGCACACACTCACATATTCATTCATGCATGCACACACACTCATTCATTCATGCACACACATTCACACACTCATTCATTCATGCACGCACACGCTCACACATTCATTCATGCACACACATTCACACATTCATTCATGCATGCACATACTCACACACTCATTCATTCATGCACACACACTCACACACTCATTCATTCATGCATGCACACACTCACACACTCATTCATTCATGCATGCACACACACATTCATTCATGCACACACATTCACACACTCATTCATTCATGCACGCACACACTCACACACTCATTCATGCACACACATTCACACATTCATTCATGCATGCACACACTCACACATTCATTCATGCACACACATTCACACACTCATTCATTCATGCATGCACACACTCACACACTCATTCATTCATTCATGCACACATTCACACACTCATTCATGCATGCACGCACACGCTCACACACTCATTCATGCATGCACACGCTCACACACTCATTCATTCAGGCATGCACACACTCACACACTCATTCATTCATGCATGCACACACTCACACACTCATTCATGCATGCACACGCTCACACACTCATTCATTGATTCATGCACACATTCATGCATGCACACATTCTCTAATGCATAGATTCATTCCTTCATGTACTCCGGGCCAGGGACTGTGCCAGCATAATGAATAAAGACTCCAGTGCTAGACCTCCCCATACTCAAACATGTCACGTGTCCCAGGTGGGGTGTGGCTTGGGGGGGGGTGCCTCCATTCTGCTAGCAGAACCATGCACCATGGAGCCCTGCACTGGACAGGACTGAGAGGAGAAGGTGAGAGGCTTTCCTACTAAGAGTCTCAAGGAGAGAAGGAAGCAGTCATTGCAGAGCCTGGAGCTTGTCTGCCTAGCCAGGCCTCCCAATCCTTTGCTCTCTTCCTCTCCCACATAGAGCTTTTTTTTTTTAAGATTTTATTTATTTATTTGAGAGAGAGAGTAAGAGAGAGAGAGCATGAGTGGGTAATGGGGTGGAGGAGGGGCAGAAGGAGAAGTAGACTCCCCACTGAGCAGGGAGCCCGATGTGGGGCTCAATCCCAGGACTCCAGGTTCATGACCTGAGCTAAAGGCAGACACTTCACCAACTGAGCCCCTCAGGTCCCCCCCCAGCTGGACCCTCTTGACCTGGGCCTGGCCTGAGACAGGAGGTATTTAAGGACTTCAGAAGTGTCCTGTCAACTCCCCAAGGTCAAGGATTTGTCAAGTTGGTCTTGAGTTGTAAGCATCCTGCATCATTCCTGGCCACAGTAAACGTTGGATGGTGCACGAAAGCCCCTTTTGGCCAAGTGTCCAGAGCTTCACTCTGGTGCCTGGACATTGGTGTAGCCCTCAGCCTCCTTTCTGTCCACTTGGCCCTAACCTTGTAACCCTGAGGGGTTCCTGTCTCCCAATGGCACCTAGTGAGTAAGAATGTCCACCAATGCAGGCTCGGGGTCCTCGGGCCTGTGGACCAGCCTCCCGGAGCTGGACACCAGCCCCATGATCCACCCACTTGCCCAAACCCATGCTTGCCTCAGCCCAGCCTGCTGTGGCTGCCTCACCCCTTAGACACAGTGTCCCCTCTTTTCTAAGGGATGAACTCCAACATCCCAGGCTCAATCCACTCGCTTTCTGGAGCTGGATGTAACTGGATGTTACAGCCGGATGGCCTGGTTTCATTGTGTCTGAAAAAGAACAAGGACCCACTCCTCGTCACCTTCACCCTGTTTCACTCATTGTCTAGCTTGAGAAAATAAAACCGCGGGATCTGTGCTTCCTTGTTTCTCTCTCCTTCCCTCTGGCCCCCTCCACAGTGAGGTTAAATGAGAAGGAGCAAGGTGCATGGGGGTCACCTGTCTGGGATTGCAGTGGCATCGAGACTCCCTGGGCATGAAGCTCTCTGGCAAGGGGAGATTTGCAGAGGCCATCTGGCCACACCGCTTACCCCACGCAAGAAGTGGGCCATCCGCCACCTTGCTTCGGCCTCGGTTGGGAGTCAGGGTCTCAGCCTACAGGGCTGTCCTTTCCACGGTAGACAACTTCGTCTGCAGGGAGGTCTGCAGTGCATGCCACTGACCTCCACCACCAGCCGCGTGCTTACGGGGAGAGGGAGGGTAATGAGCTGTAAGCACCCTATGGGGTTATGGTGTCGTGCGGCAGGCAACACGCCCTCCACCTTCCCGCTGAAGCCTGGCTCTGCCCTTGTTGGCGAGCCCACAGCAGGAAGGTCATGCCCGTCTTCTGGGCACCGCACCGTGAAAGGGAAGGAGAAGCACGTTCCACGTCCCTGATCCCAACAGAGAGGGTCTGGGGTGGGAGGAACCAGCTCAGGTTTGCTGACTTCTGAGTCTGAGAAGGGATGAGCCTTTCGCCCTCAATCTATCTCCCATCCAGCGCAGGGCAGAGAAACTGGAGTCCACGGTTGAGCCTGAGCTCTCTGTCTCTGCACACCCTGGAATTGGGGCCCAGAGCCCCATCTTCTGTTTGAGCATGTCCAGAGCAGGGGCTCATACCCTAGCTGTCCATCCCGAGCAGCTGGGTGGGTCCCCGCACGTCACCCGGACCTCGTCCAGCCGGGGGTCTGCCCCTTTAGGAACAAAGAGCCCTTCTGAGCCTGAGAGGCCATGAGACACCCTCCCTCCTCAGCCCTGCTCCCCTCTTCTGCAGGGACCCCTCTCTGGACAGAGAGTACCAAGAGCTGGAGCTCCTAGAAGTGGCTGCTTCAGATGCACCCACAGCATCCGGGCTCTGCATTCTCTCCTGCATCGGCCGAGCTGGAAGAGCAGGTGTTTCCAATTAATTGGTGACTTTCGATCCCCCGGGGCTGTGGCTCAGTGCGTGTGGCTCGGTGCGTGCCATTCACTGGCCCTGAAGCCTGCTCCGGGCGCAGGTTCCCGGGGCTGCCGCGCGCCCAGGCTGCAGCCTCTCCCTCTCCCTGCCCTCCGTTTCCAGGGGGTCCGCGGTGTGCGGGAGTAGACCCACAGCAGGGTCACAGGGCAGCGCTGGGTGTGGGTCCCCGACAGGGCTGAGACACCAAGCAGTCCCTTGGTGAGGGGGAACCATCCTGCCTTACAGGCCTCGGGGGCGGGGGCCTTGTGGCTGCCTCAGTGCATCTGGCCCTGGGAGGGGGGCTCTGGCGGAGGAGAAGGGGGAGCGGGCCTCACGCAGCCGCTTGGCAGACGTACACTGTGCAGCCTTGGTTCCCTTGCTCGGCTGTCAGGGCGTCAGAATCAGCACCTTCCAGAATGGAGTAGGAGGAGAGGCCACAGAGCTCAGGGCTTCCCGCCGGCGCACCTCCCCACTCCGCCGGCCGCTGGGCAGAGGGAGGAGGCACAGGCCGCCCCGCTTTGCAGAGCCCCAAACACGGGTCCTGGGGAGGCGTCCTTCGTCTTTAGTCTCCTCAGCGTCCGTGTGCCTGCGGGAAGGTGGGGCAGAGAAGGGCTGGGCCCGGAGCGGATGCTCCGCGAACATGGCGTTGGCTGCCGGCAAGAGTCCTGGCATCGGTGTCAGGCTGTGGCTCTGGCCGCTGGGTGATGCTCCCATTCTGCAACAGAGAATCCTGAGGCCCAGGGGCCCCACCTTCCAGGCTCACGCAACCCAGGCCCCGAGAGAGGTCCCGTCCTCACCCTGCGGACACGGCCGGCCCTTTGCCCCACTCATGTCAAGGCATCCATTCAGTGCGCTGACCTCGCACTTACCAAAGGTTATCTGATCCCGATGATGCCGCGGGTGCTGTGGTTGGCGGAGGCAGAGAGAGAGGGGGAGCCCTTACCTCCTCCCTGTCTGGTGGCAGAGGGAGGGGAGCGGCCATGACCTCCCGTGAACAGCCTACAGAGGGACGGTCTGCGTGACAGAGTGAGGGCAGGCTTCTCTGGGAGGCTTTCCCGGGGAGTGTGCAGTACAAGGAAGGGAGGGCATTCCCGGGGCAGGGCAGGGCAGGGCAGGGCAGGGCAGGGGAGCCCCCGGAGGAGCACTTGGTGCTCAGAGGCCTGGAGGTCACACTGCTCAGCCGCTTGGCTGCGAGGCTGTGGCAGCAGCTGACGCGGGACAGACGTTGGTCAGCAGGTCAGGTCGGCCCTCCCCCTGTGTCTCTGGGCAGCCCCAGGAGGACAGGGACAGGGGAGGGGCCGGGGCAGCAAGTGGCCGGCTGGCAGGGGGGTGGTAGTCAGGATGTCGAACAGAGATCCTGGAAAGCGGGGTGGGAAGCAGGGGATGGGCCTGAAGGACGTGTGGGAGCTGGGACTTCATTCTACTGAACAGGGACCCACTTCGGCGCCCCAGGGCCCGAGTCCCAGGATGGACTTGCCGGGCCGATTCGTGCTGGGGGCTGGTCAGGAGGCTGGAGACAGAGCGGGAGCGGGTGTTCGAGCGAAGGAGCAAGCACACGCTTGGCTGCTGCGGGCATAGGCGCTTCCTTCCCACCTGGAGCCCTGGGGAGCACAGGAGAGATGCAGGGTGGATGGCCGGGCTCGGGGACCGAGCCTGCGGCCCCAGTGTGTGGGACTGGCTGCCACAGAAGCAGGCAGGGGAGGGGACAACCGGGGCCAAGGCGGCCACCACTTCCAAGGGCCCCTCCAGGGACGTTGGGTGGAGATGGAGTGAGAGCTGGAACTGGACCGTTCTGGGGGTGATGGAGTGGGGCCAGAGGTCAGAGGTGAGGGCTCAGGGTGGCCGTGGGGGTTGCATAAAGCCTCCTACACGTAGAGACTGTATGGGCAGGAGGGCGCTCAGAGCTTGGGGCTGGCCATTCGGGTCACTTGTCCCACTTCACACAGCTCGGCGGTGGGGCACTGGAGGCCAAGCCTACTTTGTGTATTGTCCCTAAAATGACCCATTCACACGATGGCCAGGGTGACCTTCCCAGAGCACACGGTGCATCCTGCCAGACCAGCGTCCACACCCACCTGCTTTCCAGGGTCCCCGGGGGGCTCTCTGTGCTCAGCCCCCTCACCTGATGGTGCCAGCTCCCCCTCCCTCCCTCCCTGCCTCCCTGCCTCCCTGCCCTGCAGAAACCACACTCCCTCGGGGCCGCTGAAGTGGGCCTTTGTGGTGCTCACCAACCCCGAACCCTTGCCTCCATGTTGGGGTTCTGTTTTCCTCCACTACAGGGCAAGGTCTATGGGGCCAGGGCATCCTCTCTCTCATCTGCCCAGGACAGTGCTAAGTGAGCCCGGGGGGCGGGTGAGTGGGTGAGTAGAAAGAAAGACAGATTGGTAGATAAAGACAGACAGAGACACGGAAATAGAGATATGTACACACGGGGCAGAGTCAGAGAGGTAGGGATAGGAAGAGAGACACCCACAGAGGCAGAGGGGGTGGAACCCTGAGCTGGAGAACTCTCACCGTCTGGTGGTGAGAGTTTCTTGTGGCCTCCTTGTTGTCTGGCCACAAGGCTGAGCCCTGCATGTGACCCTCAGGGTCAGCAGACCCGTAGGCTCTGTCCCGGGCCGAGTGGGCAGTGGGGTGGACCTGGACCCAGTGGCGTGGTAAGGGTCCCAGTAGGGCCAGAGCAGGGAGAGAAGGAGCAGCTCAAACACTCCGCCCTACTGGGTTTCTGGGTTGTTCCTGGACACTCGTGCCCTGTCTGTCCATCCCAGGCCTTTGTCTTGATGCTCAGGACAGGTGACTTTATTTGCATACATCACAGTGTGGCCACACCCCTGCTTCCCTGTCCTCATCCGCGTCATCACTGACATTGACGATATCAACAGCATGGCGAGGGAGTCACCATCCCCCCGCACCAGATTGCTCGGTGCCTGACCTCCCAGGTAGACAAACCGTGGGTGCTGGGGCTCCAGACAACGGCTCCTGGGGACGCTTTTGCCTTGAGCTGTCCGGTCCCCAGCAAACACAGTGAAGTGCTCACCTGGCTACCTGCAGAGCAGCCCTCCCCCCTGGTGGGCAGCCCTCAGGAGATGGGCTGGGTCTCCCTGGTCTTGTCAGCAGCCCTGCAGGTTCTCAAGGGGGCCCGGGAAGTGGGCCCCTCCGCACTGCCAGTTAGCACTGAAGATGCTCAGAGCATATGCTGTGCTATTTCTGTTTTTCAATAAAATCAACATTAAAATTTTTTTTAACAGAGCACCAGGCACCACTGAGAGCAATTAGTATCACATCACGGACCAAATGGTGGCTTCGCAGAGACACGCAGACGCAGCTGCCTCGTGCTGCATGCCCTGACGTGTCCTCCATGATTCGTGCACCTGCGAGGAAGGGAACCGTGCCTGTCAGGCCAGGCCAGGCACTGTCCCCGCCGGAGTGCTCGGGAGGGTGGGGCCCTGCCTGCTACAGAGCCGGCCACAGCCATCTTCTGATCTTTCCCCCAAGAAGCAGCCAGGGAAAAGGAGGGGTCACAACAAGGAGCATTCAGGGCTCAGCCCATGACCAGGGATCAGGACAAAACCTGCAACAAGAGGTAGGGGTTCAGTCTGTGACCAGGGATCAAGCCTCAGCCCATGTGACTAGGGATCAGGAGCACGTCTGACCAGAGATCAGGGCTCATGCCAGGACCAGGAATCAGAGTTTGGTTTGTTATGAGGACCAGGGCTCAGGCTGTGAAGGATCAGGGGCTCAAAGTAAAACCTGGGTCAGGGCTCAGGCTGTGATCAGGGTTCAGTGTATGAAGGATTCAGGCTCAGTCAGTGGTCAGGATCGGGGCTCAGTGTGTCTCCTCCTCCACTTTATCTCTGACACCTCCTGCCCTGGTTACGTCCCAGTCACACTGGCCTTCCTCCTCATCAAGCTCTCCTGGTTCAGAGACCTTTGCAATTTTTGTTCTTTCTGCCTAAAAAAATGTATTTTCCCAAGTGACTGGATCTTTCTCTTCTTTACTTCTCAGCTCAATATCAGGTCCTTCGAGTGACCCGCCCTGTCCCCCCAAGCACCCTGTTTATTTTCCTTAGGGCAGTCATCATAATCTGATCACAGAAATCCTTAAAAAAATGTAGGCTCTCTCCCATAGGAAATGGATGCTCTGTCTCATAGGAAACGGGGTGCTCTCTCGCATAGGAAATGGATGCTCTGTCCCATAGGAAATGGATGCTCTGTCCCATAGGAAATGGATGCTCTGTCCCATAGGAAAGGGTGCTCTGTCCCATAGGAAATGGGGTGCTCTGTCCCATAGGAAATGGGGTGCTCTCTCCCATAGGAAATGGATGCTCTGTCCCATAGGAAACGGGGTGCTCTCTCCCATAGGAAATGGGGTGCTCTCTCCCATAGGAAATGGGGTGCTCTCTCCCATAGGAAATGGATGCTCTCTCCCATAGGAAATGGGGTGCTCTCTCGCATAGGAAATGGATGCTCTCTCCCATCGGAAATGGGGTGCTCTCTCGCATAGGAAATGGATGCTCTCTCCCATCGGAAATGGGGTGCTCTCTCGCATAGGAAATGGATGCTCTCTCCCATCGGAAATGGGGTGCTCTCTCGCATAGGAAATGGATGCTCTCTCCCATCGGAAATGGGGTGCTCTCTCGCATAGGAAATGGATGCTCTCTCCCATCGGAAATGGGGTGCTCTCTCGCATAGGAAATGGATGCTCTCTCCCATCGGAAATGGGGTGCTCTCTCGCATAGGAAATGGATGCTCTCTCCCATCGGAAATGGGGTGCTCTCTCGCATAGGAAATGGATGCTCTCTCCCATCGGAAATGGGGTGCTCTCTCGCATAGGAAATGGATGCTCTCTCCCATCGGAAATGGGGTGCTCTCTCGCATAGGAAATGGATGCTCTCTCCCATCGGAAATGGGGTGCTCTCTCGCATAGGAAATGGATGCTCTCTCCCATCGGAAATGGGGTGCTCTCTCGCATAGGAAATGGATGCTCTCTCCCATCGGAAATGGGGTGCTCTCTCGCATAGGAAATGGATGCTCTCTCCCATCGGAAATGGGGTGCTCTCTCGCATAGGAAATGGATGCTCTCTCCCATCGGAAATGGGGTGCTCTCTCGCATAGGAAATGGATGCTCTCTCCCATCGGAAATGGGGTGCTCTCTCGCATAGGAAATGGATGCTCTCTCCCATCGGAAATGGGGTGCTCTCTCGCATAGGAAATGGATGCTCTCTCCCATCGGAAATGGGGTGCTCTCTCGCATAGGAAATGGATGCTCTCTCCCATCGGAAATGGGGTGCTCTCTCGCATAGGAAATGGATGCTCTCTCCCATCGGAAATGGGGTGCTCTCTCGCATAGGAAATGGATGCTCTCTCCCATCGGAAATGGGGTGCTCTCTCGCATAGGAAATGGATGCTCTCTCCCATCGGAAATGGGGTGCTCTCTCGCATAGGAAATGGATGCTCTCTCCCATCGGAAATGGGGTGCTCTCTCGCATAGGAAATGGATGCTCTCTCCCATCGGAAATGGGGTGCTCTCTCGCATAGGAAATGGATGCTCTCTCCCATCGGAAATGGGGTGCTCTCTCGCATAGGAAATGGATGCTCTCTCCCATCGGAAATGGGGTGCTCTCTCGCATAGGAAATGGATGCTCTCTCCCATCGGAAATGGGGTGCTCTCTCGCATAGGAAATGGATGCTCTCTCCCATCGGAAATGGGGTGCTCTCTCGCATAGGAAATGGATGCTCTCTCCCATCGGAAATGGGGTGCTCTCTCGCATAGGAAATGGATGCTCTCTCCCATCGGAAATGGGGTGCTCTCTCGCATAGGAAATGGATGCTCTCTCCCATCGGAAATGGGGTGCTCTCTCGCATAGGAAATGGATGCTCTCTCCCATCGGAAATGGGGTGCTCTCTCGCATAGGAAATGGATGCTCTCTCCCATCGGAAATGGGGTGCTCTCTCGCATAGGAAATGGATGCTCTCTCCCATCGGAAATGGGGTGCTCTCTCGCATAGGAAATGGATGCTCTCTCCCATCGGAAATGGGGTGCTCTCTCGCATAGGAAATGGATGCTCTCTCCCATCGGAAATGGGGTGCTCTCTCGCATAGGAAATGGATGCTCTCTCCCATCGGAAATGGGGTGCTCTCTCGCATAGGAAATGGATGCTCTCTCCCATCGGAAATGGGGTGCTCTCTCGCATAGGAAATGGATGCTCTCTCCCATCGGAAATGGGGTGCTCTCTCCCATAGGAAATGGATGCTCTGTCCCATAGGAAATGGGGTGCTCTCTCCCATAGGAAATGGGTGCTCTCTCCCATAGGAAATGGGGTGCTCTCTCGCATAGGAAATGGATGCTCTCTCCCATAGGAAATGGGGTGCTCTCTCCCATAGGAAATGGATGCTCTGTCCCATAGGAAACAGGGTGCTCTCTCGCATAGGAAATGGGTGCTCTCTCCCATAGGAAATGGGGTGCTCTCTCGCATAGGAAATGGATGCTCTGTCCCATAGGAAATGGATGCTCTGTCCCATAGGAAACGGGGTGCTCTCTCCCATAGGAAATGGGGTGCTCTCTCCCATAGGAAATGGATGCTCTCTCCCATAGGAAAGGGTGCTCTGTCCCATAAGTTGTGTCCCAGCCCAGGCTGGGGTGTGCAGTGGTCACGGGGCACAATGGGGTCCAGCCATCTCAGAGATCCCGTATTGTTTACTAAAACAAAAAAAATTGTGAAACATTGTATAAAAAATAAAAGTGGAATATTTCCAGTATGTAGCAAAGTACAAGCGAGCACATAATGGACACTTTCACGTTTACCCAAAGTGGGCAGGTGTTAGCTGTTCACCCTGTTTGCTTTCAACGTTTGTGAAAAGTGGCTGGGGAGAAGCCTTCCTCCCTCTGCACAGGCTCCTGCTGTCCAGAAGTCAGCGTGTGCTCGTGCACAAACTGCAGTGTTATTTCATGCACTGCAAACTTACACACAGATGCCGTCCTGCATACATGCTTTTGTTACTGTTTATTTCCTTTTCGCTCGATATTACGTCTTGGAGATGCATCCGTGCTGATAGAGACAGACCTCGTTCACTCATTTTAACTATTGTTCTGTATTTCGTTGTATGAATAACCAATATTCACATTTCCCCAATCAGAGATCTTTCTGGGTTGCCATTCTCGCGTAATAAATAAGCCTCTGAGAGCGAGCTTCGTGAACGTGGGCAAGGTCACCCGCAGGGAGCCACCCAGAACGGAATTGCTGGGTCATTTCAGGAGCTCGAGCAATCTCGGCTCCGGTAGGAACTGCCAAATTGCTCTCCAAAGTGTTCTAGCAATTTACCGCCCACTAGCGATGGTAAGAGTTCCTGTTTCTCCACGTTCTGGCCAACGTTTGGTGCTATCAGACTCATCAACATTTGTCGGGTGATGGACGTGGAATGGTGTATCGTTATGGCTGTATTTTGCTTGTCCCCGATTCCTGGCAGGGTGCGCACTCCCTCACGCCTCGCTGACCACTTGGGTCTCGCCTGGCTGAGGACTGGTCCTCTGTCTGTGTTTCTATTGGGCTATTTACTGCTGATTCGTGTGTTTATTGTATCGTCACCACCAAGATGCAATGAAAACATTCTCTTGTGCTTTTTAAAATGTTTTACAGTTTTCCATCTCACATTTATGTCTTTACTCCATCTGGAATTTATTTTTGTGTTTGCGATGAGGTAGACATCTAATTTTATCTTCTTAGTCATGTATTTTTTACTGGGAGTGGCACGCACTGGAACAGAATTTCTCAACATGGCTTCCCAGGCTCTGCGAACCCCGGAAGTCAGGAGAATCATAAGCAAAGTTGTGTGCGTGTCTCTGTCTCCACACATCCTTCTGCCGAGGGTCCACAGACCTCACCGGATTCTCTCAGCTGTCAGTGACCCTGAATAATTTGAACAGCTCCGTGCCCAGAGCCACTGGATGGGGAGGTGAAGGTAGGGGTGAAGATTCTGTATCTTTCTTTTCTCAAGATGCTTCTTTTGACATTGTCCTTCTTGGGTTTGTTCCCCTTAGGAGCTCACCTGGAGCCATTCAGCACACCTGGGGCCTCCTCTTGCTTGGGAAGATGATGCCCTTCCTTCATCAGAGGAGAAGGAAAGTGGGGGTATGAGATGATGGTCTGGGAGAAGCCAGCCAGGCAGGGCCGGTACTTCTGTCTAGGACACGGGCTCCCCGGGCTGGGCCTGTCCTGGTGGGGGTGGCGGATGGAGCGCACGGGGATGGGGAACCGGTGAGAAGCCTGGCCCAGGTGCCTGTTGAGAGCAGAGCTGGGGCGACGGCTTCCGTCCACTGTTCACGCTCATCCAGGCTGATGTCAGGCCGCATGATGGCTTGTAGGCTTCCACATTCAGGGCCCGATGTTTGGGGGGTAGAGACCCCTGGGGCTTCGGCTTGCAAGTGGCGCCCAGCCCCAGTGATGCACCATGAGTATTTAACAGTCATCTTAATTTAAAGAAGTCCGATTTAGCAGTAGTTTCATTTTCAGTTAGTGTGTTTTATGTCTGGTGTAAGAACCTTCTGCCCGCACCAGGTGACCGGGTTTTCAGTCCCGCTCTAGCGCTCTCGGCCGGTGGGAGCGCGTGGGGGTTGCCTAGCTCCCGCAGTGCAGACCGCAGCTAGAGGGGCTGTTGGTGCTAATGAGGTCACGAGGTCACGCACACCCACGGCCTGTCCTGCAGGCCAGGGGACACGCGGGTGGAAGTGACAGTCTTCTTAAGGAGTCACATCTCAGCTGTGGACCCACTATGTGTCAGGTCCTCGTGACGGCCCTCAGAGCGGGCGGGGCTGCCATCTGGGGGCGGGGCAGGGGTCTTGGGTGTGACCTGAGCGGGAAGCTTCTGCAGGAATGGATTTGGCCTCGTGAAAGGAATTCTGTGCCGAGCCCACCAGGAGAACCAACCGGGGACTTTGCACCCCGCACATGACGGCTTTCCAGGAACGGCCGGTGCCGGGCCTGACGGGGCCGGTACAGAACAGACAGAGCCGTGAGGTCCTCGGGGCGTGCTGTTGCAGGGTCCCCCCGGGGCAGGCGGGCTGGCGCCAAGGAAGGAAATGCCTGTTTGAGCTGGAGATGCAGCTTCTGCCTCGGGGCAGCGTGCGTGTGTGTTTAACTAAACCTCTGAACTTACAGGATTCTCAGAGCCGCGGGCAAGGTGCGACCGCGGCCGGAGTCCCCGTGCATCTCGCAGCCGGCTCGCTCGGCCGTTAACATGGTACACGGGCGTCACCGTGTTGGCACAATGAACAAACCGGGATCGAGACGTTATCAGGACTACGGTCCGCGGTAAGGTTTCCTTGGTCTCTGTCCCGTGTGCCCCCCGGTTCCAGGTCCCGCCCGGGATGCCACCCTGCCGCTCACCACGGGCCTCCTTTGGGCACTAGAGTTTCTTAGACTTCCCGTGTTGCCAATAACCTTGGCAGTTGTGAGACGCGGTATTTCGTGGATTTTTCCCCACTGGGACATGCCCGATGCTTCTCTCATTTTCAGACGGAGGTTCTGAGTGTGGGCAGGACGGCCGCGGAGGTGAGGCGCCACTTTCCTCACACACAGCGAGGCACCTGCTGTCACGTGACTTACACGGTGAGGTCGGCCATGGCCGTCTGGCTCAGTGGTGATGGTCACATTGTTTGTCCGCAGTCGGGGGCTCTTTCCCATTTCCAGACTGTCCGCGTGGGAAGGAAGACACCGCGTGCAGCCCAAGCCCGGGGGAGGGGGTCACGGGCCCCCCCGTGAGGGCAGGGTATCTACCTACGTTATTTGGGATTTTCTGGCCTGGGAGCTTTGTCTGTTCTTCCTCGTTTCCTTGTTTATGCCCTAGTTTATTTCTGTCTATACGGCCCCGTGGATATTAATTTTGCACTTTGCGTTATAATCCAGTACTACCTGACTTACTCCGCTGCTGGAGTCGTCCCTGCTTTGGCTGCTGGGCGCCCCTCCAGTTGGCTTTTGCCCCATCAGTATGTTTTGGTCTGAACGTCTCTCACTCTCCGGCATGCGGGATGCCCCACGCTCACTTTGCACATGTTCATCTGGTCCGGGTCCTGGACTCGGCCGTTGCTCCAAGGCGCCCCGCTTCTCCCGGTTGCAGGATGCTGGCGGCCGAGGTCTGGGTGCCGGGTGTGCCTGTCGCTACCGGGCTGTTCACTGCTCCTCGGCTCCCAGCCGGCAGAGCAGGGACACGTGCGTGTGCATGCTGACCACGTGTGCACACAGACCTGGGAACGTTTCTGTATGCAGCTCCCCGTGTCTGCACGAGCTGGACTCGAGCTCACCTGACGTTCCCACTTTGTGCCGTCGCCGGCCCCGCGCGGCTCGCTCCAGCCCCTCCTGCTCACCCGTCCACTCCGCTCACAGGGAGAGCCCTGGCTCCCGCCACTCGTATCAGCTCACGGAGGGGCCCGGCCCGGCCCCAGCACAGCGGCTTCGGCTGGTTGACTCAGGCCCCCTGGAGACCGCATTCCCTGCTGGAGCAGAGTAAACGCGGCACCCCTGCCTTTGGCTGGAGACTTGCTCCCTTCCAGGTTACTCAGCTGACATCTCTTCCACCCCCTCAGTCAGGGGATTTCATATATTTGTCATAGTTGGGTTGTTTTGATGTATTTTTCATTGCACCCTGAGATCCCCTGAACTTCTAAATATTCTTAAAATTTGTGGACATTACGGCTCGCTCTCGGGGCTGTGAAGTTCCCCGAATTTAGACACACACGTGGTAAACACATCACAGCCTCATGTGGAATAATTGCCACCTGTGCTCGCCCGCTACCCCCCTAACCCCTCTCCCAGAGCCCCTGCAGCCACTGACCTGTTTACCATCTCTACAGTTTTGTCCTTTCCAGAATGTCCTATAAATGGAGCTGAACAGCACAGAGCCTTTCACTTGCCGTGTGTGGTCGGGCGCGACAGCTCTTTCTTTTATCACCGACGAGTAGCTCGCGGTGCACATGTACCAGTTTGCTCATCTGTTCACCTGCTAAGCACAGCCCAGTTCCTGCCTCTTTTTGACGATTACAAATAAGATACTACAAGCATCTGCATGCAGGCTTTTATGTGGATATACGTTTTTCAAATTAGTTGGGTAAATACGTATGGGGATGATTCCTGGATTATACGGTAAGACTGTGTTTAACTTTGTAAGAGGTAGGCAAACCATCCTTCACAGAGGCTGCATGGAGCAGTGGATTTTTCTCTTGTTCCTTTGCTGTCCCTGCCTGCAGTCGACAGGGAGACACGCAGGGGTGGGGCCCTCCGTCTCTGTCTTTGTGGCCACAGCTCTCACGGTCCTGATGGAGAGGCTGTTGCAAAGCGCGGGGAGGAAGGAATACCGAGGCGCATGACTCATGGTTGAGATCTTTGATTATAGAAGCCATCCCCTCTCTGTCCCCCACGCCCTGCCTTCCGAGGATGCCGGCCAGCGACTGACCCATAATGCAGGGCTGCAGCTGGGTGGCACGTATCTTTAGGGAAAGTCGAGTAGGCTGGAACCTTTGTCGTCTGCAGGCCACTCTGTGCCCAGGCCGCCTGAGCATGCAAACAGCAGAAAGTCCACTGCAGACCCTCCCAGGCTGTGTCCCACCCCGGAGAGCCTGGCAGGAGGGGGAGGGCGCGTGGACGGAGGAATTCCCAGATTTCCCACCCATGTTCGCATCCTGTATAATCCTCTCCCCTTGTGTACGACTGGGGGTTTACATAGGAGGGGGTTTGGTTGTGTTATATGGTGAATGGTGAGGAGCTCACTCCCATGTTACCTAAGACTGGACTGTGGCCCAGAGAGGAAGCCTCTCCTGCCAGCCCGGAGGGAAACAGACACACCTGGGTCAACGGGCACCCGAGGGGCCGCAGGGACCCCAAACCACAAGGAGCTGGATTCTGCCAATGATGCAAATGAACTTGCAAGAGGGGCCGAGCTCCAGAGGACACAGGATCTGGCCTGATGAGGCCATGAGCAGAGCAGCCCACACGCTCCCTGGATCCCTGACGCAGGGGAACGCCGAGGTCACAAACCCGAGGGGTGCTAAGCCACTCCGTGTGTCAACATCCATTCTGCAGTGATAGGTAATCAGTGCAGAAGGTCCCAAGCCCTCCCTCTGCCTCTGCCCCCAGCGGCTGCCATTGGCCCGCGTGCGACGGAAGAGAAGGAGGACCTGAGTATAACCGAATATGAAATTGGGGAGAAACCTGAGTCCGTTTCCACGTAGAGGCTCACCTCCCTTCACGGAGCTTCCCAGACGGTGTGTTTCCTACAGACTGAAGGTCCTAGACGTCAGCAGAGGAAGTCCCTGCAGATGTGGTGCCAACAGCAGGAGAACCAGAATCCCGAGTGGAGCCTGGACGTGGCCCACACTGCCGCGATCTCGTGCTCGAACTCACGGATGAGGAGGTGCCGCTCGGAGGAGCAGAGGACGTGCTTTCAGGAGATGGAAGCTGCTCCTGGTGAGGGTGCTGTGAAGACGGGAAATGACAACAGAGGATCTAGAATATTCCATGGCTCTAGATGGTGAGGCGGCAGCAGGGTTTGAGAGGACGGATGCCAGTTTTGGAGGAAGTTCTGTGCATGAAATGCCGTCAAACAGCATCACACGCTCCAGAGATACTGTTTGTGAAAGGAAGGGTCAGTCCATGTGGTTAGTATTTTTAGCAATAAAGTATCTCTTAATTCAAGCATGTACACCGTGTTTTCGACGGAAGCTGCTGCAGGCTAGAGCGTGGTGTAAGCGTAACTTTGATCGCTGCTGGGAAACCAGACGTGCATTGGACTCGCCTGACTGTGGGGTCCGCTTTATCGCGGCCTCCGGAGCCCCGCCCACACTATCTCCGAGGTGTGTGTGCCTATCAGTTCGCCCCGATGTCGAAATGAGCCCCCAGTGTCACGTGTGCATGGAAGCAGCCGACCACCTTGTGCCGGCCTCACTGCCACTGGCTGGGGATCCCGAGGGGCTCTGAGAAACGCCATCGCCCCGTGCTGTCATTCAGAACACACTGCCAGGTCTGAAGAGGCTCTCATCGGTAAAACATTTCACGTGGGAATTAAACCGGACGCTCCTCCTTGCCCTCGACAAGCTGTTATTAAATCAACAGCGTATCTTCAAATCTGGCAAACATAAGAGTCAAAATATTACACTTCCCGAAATAAAAGAGTATATGAAATTTGTCTACAGAACTTAATGTGCCAAACCTTGTTCCCCCACATCCGAGTTACCCCAAATGGAGGAAAGCACCCTCCTCTGGCCTCCTGCTTCCTGGTCTGCAGCCAGACAGCGCTGCCCAGCGTTGGGCAGAACCGCAGGGATTTCCTTCTGCATCCTCGGCACGGACTAAGCCTGGGGGCAGCTGCAAAGCTCCAGGACCGCAAACCCCCCCGGTCCCTGCTCAGCCCATAGTTCCTAAGAACCGTGTGGCCACGCAAAATCCCGGGGTGGGGCTGCTGCTTTCTGGGACTGTCTGCATGTCCCAGCCAGTACCCCCAGGAAAACAGGGCCCAAGACCGTGGTGTGGAGGTAGAGGGTTCTAGGAGATATCATTCTGGGGGACAAGAAGGGGACACTGGGGAAGGACAGGGAAACGGATAAGCCCTACGACGGTGCACAACTGAGCTGGTCCCCGCTGGAGGCCACAGAGGCTCGGCCCAGCCAGGACCCTGGGAGAGACCTGTGCAATGGGGCTCAGAACTGTCCCCCGAGGGATGGGAGAGGGACGGTCGCACCCTGGCTCTCCTTCCCCACGGGGCACACGCTGTCCCCTGGGTGGTTGATGCACTCCCCTCCAGGTCATGCACCCCCGAGTGCCTGGCAGGGTCCCGCTGCCTCCCCACACCCAGGAGTGTGAGCGTCCAGGGCGGCTGGCACAGACCTCTGAGGTCCTGGAGGCCAAGGGTGGCTCCTGCGGCCTTGAGGGAGTCTGTTTCCAGCCTCTCTGCTGGCTTGTGGACGGCTGTGTTCACGTTCACATGACATTGTCCCTGTTTGTCTGCCTTTAAACTTCCCCTTGTCTGAGGATGACCGTCAAAGTGGATCAGGGCCGTAAGAAGCACAGGGGACGAGGGACGGTTCACGGCACGTGTGTGTCTTTCTCAAAGCCCGGGATTGCAGTTTACGCAGCCACGCAGCCTCCACCCTCCTGCAGGGCTTGCCCGGGGCCCACCCCACGTTAGTCCTCTCCAGCCTCACAGAGCAGAGAGGCTGCCGTGGTCTCAGACGTGGGGAGCAGGAGCAGCGACTGGAGTCGTCTCCCCCGTTCAGCCCCCAGCTGGGCCTCTGTCTCATTTCCCGTAATTCCGGAATGTGGCCTTAAGTGCTCGGTGATTTCCAAGTCGTTATCCTTTGCTGTGGGTGGAGGGGGCAGAAGGTGGAATGTGTGCGTGTGCATGTATATGTGTGTGTGAGCGTGTGTTCACGTGTGTGCGTGTCATGTGCATGTGCGTGTGCGTGTAGGGGAGGCAGGAGACGATGGAAAATCTGCTCCCGATTAGTCAACTCTCCATCCCAGTCCTTCCTTAATGAGACGATTAGATGTTGTCTGAGGAGGAGAGTTTAACTTATTTGTGGCCATTAATCCCCCCATGTGCTCGTGCTCCTTCCGGAGGGCTCCCAGACGCTAACATATGGGCTTTCCAGAAGGGCGGGCAAGGCCTAGATCTGCAGACACAGCAGCTGCTGCCTCTTCATCGCCCCCGTCACCACAGCCATCACCTGCCTGTCACCTCCACCAGCAGCCCCCGGCAATATCTCAAACACAGTGACAAGATGGGGTGCGTAAAACATGCCTAGCCTCGGAATTCTGGGGGTCATGGGGGGCCGTGGGCAGCTGTTGAAGGACTCCCATGCTCCGGAGGCTGGGAGCAGGGCAGGCGCCCACATCGTGGAGCCCCACAAGCAGGGGTGCAGCAGGACCATGTGGGGCTCATGCGCGAGCCATGAGTGCCACTTCGGGGAACGGAGTGCTTGTGGGGGTCAGATGGGAGGAGGCTGGAAAGGCCGAGAGCAGGTGCTGACCTGAGTGGGGAGCAGAGTCTCCAAGCCCGTGGAGCCCGGGGGCAGAGCCAGCGATCTGACTCTCTGGGGGTCTCTCCTGCTCTTGTTTCCAGCCTGGGTCCCCGTGGGCCACGGGACAGTGCAGGCACGCAGGACAGCCGCGCTCCAGAGGACCTTGGGCGTGAAGTGCTGGAGTCCCGAGGAAAGGCAGATGGAGTTTAGAGTTTTGTGTTCACATCTCTGTCTTTCAAATGAAATCAGCTCCCTTAGCACAGGGCTTCCTGATGCTTGTCCTGACGGGACACGTTAGGAGTTGTGACAATCTGTCCAGCACGCGGTGGCAGCAGGCTCGGGCGGAGTCAGCCAGCCGCAGTGGGGCACTGACACCTCTCCCACCGGCGCCCCAGCACGCCCGCTAGTACCAGGACTGTGTCTCTAGCTCCCTGTCCCCAGAGCCTGGCCCAGCAGCAGGTGCAGAACCTCACCCAAATCCCTGCTGCTCGGGGCAGGGGGGCTCCTGTGTCCTCGGTGAGTTTCGCAGGAGCAGGAGGAGGCAGAGCTGATTTCAAGCTTGGATTTGGGCTGCTGGAAACCGACTGGTGCCGTTGTCACAGAGATCTGAGGCAGAATTCGTCGGGGAGAAAATAGGAGGAATGCTATTTTAGTTACTCTGAGCGACACCTTCACGGCCTCATGTGTTTGAGAGGCAGTGGGAGCACCAAACAAGGTTGGGACCGACTCCCTGGACACACAGGTGGTAGGTGGCAGGGGGGAATGGAAGCGGGGCAGGCAGCCCGAGAGGCAGGCAAGGGGAGTGAAGCTCCAGTGGGAGCGGAACAGGGAGAAGGATCCTGGAGGACAAGGGAGGGAGCGATCCAAGCGGGCGTGAGGCGCGATGACAAAGCAGCCTGGAGGGAGGGTCTGCGGGGGGCCGGGGGCCAGGCCGACCCGCAGCAGCGGCAGGGGTGACAGGGACCAGGAGCCAGGCCCCTCCTGAAATCGGGTGCCGAATGTGCTCCTGTAAATTGATTGAAGCCGTGAATGTTGTAAGGGGAATTGGGTCTTCAAGGGAAGCATATGGAAATGTCTTTTGTGAATAATGCCTCCCAACCTCCTCAGAACTTTGCAGATGCATTTCCCTGCCCTTTATCAGGGAGAATGTCCATAATAGCTGTGCCAGAAGGCAAGGCAGACATTATGATTTCCATTTTGGAAATGAGAAAGGTGGCTTTGGTGACTCAAAGAGCAGGCCGTGCGAGGA
Source organism: Ursus maritimus (assembly GCF_017311325.1). NCBI lineage: Eukaryota > Metazoa > Chordata > Mammalia > Carnivora > Ursidae > Ursus > Ursus maritimus. The sequence goes on from NW_024427107.1 coordinate 78,472,790, forward strand.
AGGTCCCCTTCTGCTCCCGTCCTACTCGTCAGGCGTGCTGCATGCGGGGGTCCTCTCCCCCTTCTCTAAGTCCTGTGCGGACCTCTCACCTCTGCTGGGCTCTGGGGTTCGGGGCACACACGGCCCTTCCCCACCCATCCCTGCCCCCGGCCTCTCTCAAGGACGCTTGCACCGGCCTCCGTGTACCCTCAGTAGGATGACCCTCGGGCTTCCTAGCTCAGCTGATATTTAACACATCTCATGCAAAACAGGCCCCCTCTTTCCATAAATGGTACAGTGCAAGCTTCCCTCAAGGCCGTCCTTCCAGCCCTCTGCTGTCCCCCATCCACAGGGGTTCGGCACTCCCCCCGACTCGTCAACCCCCCCCCACGGTGACCTCGGTGCTCTGCCGACTGAGGCCAGCCTCCTGCACAGCCCCCCGGCTTCCTGCAGTAGGCGCTGTGGCCAAGTGGAGAGCAGACACCCAGAGGAAGGAGGTCAAGGGTGTTGCCAGCAAGGAGGTGGAAGGGACGCAGGATGGCAGGAGAAACAGCGAGGGCAAAGACAGAGTAGGACTGAGCGAGCACGTGCTAGAGCGGTGAGCAAATCAGATTATCCTCCCCAGGCACGCAGAGGAGTTGACAGCCGAGAGGGAGTGAAATGTGGGGACAGACCAGGAGGGAGACGGCTTTGAAGGGCAGAGGAAGCACGTGCATTTAATGCGTAAATAACAAAAACCCTTCGTCTGTTCATTTTAACGAGACTGGCTGGTGATGAACTGAGTCTGTTCTCCCACCAGTTACACTCGATTTTGGCCAAACGGGTTGTGAGTCAGTGCGGCAGTGGAACCCGCGGTGGAGACTTGACCAGCCGTTCAGCCCACGTGGGGTCGGCAGTACTCTCGGCGCCGGTGAGGCTGCGGAGGGCGGCTGTATACATCAGCTTTGTGATTCTCCTGGTAAATAATGCATATGAGTCTGCACGGCGGTCGGCAGAAGGAGCTCCTTCAGGGCAAACTGCTCCAGCCAACAAAGTCTCATAGGACAAGGAAGCGCGTCTCGGAGGAGCAGAGCCCCGGGCTTGCAGCCACACGCGCCCTGCCCAGCCCGATGGCTCCAGAAAGTTGGTGTCTTAAGGGCGAGGGAAAGTCAACACAGAACAAAGTGGGCGGCCTTGGCCAAGCCACTTCGATCCCTCTGGACCTCAGCGTCCTCATCTGTACCAGGGGGGCGGGGGCGCGTCTGGTCCCGGGGAGGCTGTGAAGGTCAAAGGAAGGTTAAGTGTGGTCTTAGACTGTTGGGCCGCTGCTCCTCACGCTCTGGAGGCTGCACGTCCAAGACTGAGATGACGGCACGTTCGCAGTCGAGAGAGCGTCCTCCTTCTGATTCGTAGACGTCGGCGTCTCGAGCTGCGTCCTCACGTGGAGGAAGGGACGAGGGAGCTCTCTGGGGCCTCTCTCACAAGGACACTGAAGGTCGTGAAGGTCTGCCCTCAAGACCTCATCACCCCCCATTGGCCCCACCTCCGAGCACCGTCCCATCGGGGGTTAGAATATCCTCATGTGACTCTGGGGGCGACATGGACATTCAGTCTGTAGCCCATGTGTCCGATGCGCGGCGGGCCGCTAACATCGCAGCCGTGTTGGCAAGGGGGTGGTGTGACCCTTGGACGTGAACTCTGTGTCTGAGAACTTTCTGCCACTTCTTCGCGGCAGGTTATCGGTTTTGCTAGGTCCAGAGTGGCTGCCAGGTCGTGTGGGGGCGAATCATGAGTGGATCCGTTCCCTCTCTTTCTGTGGGTTCTGCACGTCACGCCACTGTGGGCTGCCCAGCGTGCACACACTGCTCTGCAACCACAAAGCTACTGAAACCCCACGTCACCCTTCCCGGCTCACCTGGATGGTGCGACAGGAGCAGGTAGCCTCGGATGCCCCCGGTGCCCCTGGAGGGGGAGAGAACTCTTCCCCGGCAGCCACACCATGTGAGCTCCAGGGGGAGCTGATGGCCGAGTGTGTGTGTGTGTGTGTGTGTGTGTGTGTGTGTGTCTGACGTGCCTGTGACGATAGCACCCTTCTTCACGGGAGGGATGATTTGGGTGGCCTACTCCTGGCCACACAGCCCCCTTCATCCCTGTCTATTCCTTGGCCTTCCTGGGGATTCTTTAGGTGCCAAAAATCTGCCCAGTAACCTCGTCTGGTGTGTGTCAGCCAACCCATGCAGACCAAGCTCTCAACCCACAGTTTCTGTTGCCGCCACCAGGCATCCCTGCCGGTGGCTCCTGCTCGGGGGCACTCCTCCAGTGGGTGGTGTCGCCAGCAGCGTGCCCAGTCACCAGGCGCATGACCATGGGGCCTGCGCTCAGCGGTTCAGGGGGATGCGTCCAGCAGCCTGCGAGTCGTGGCCATGAGGTGCCGTGCAGGCCGGGGAGAGTGGGCACTGCCGTGGGCTTCGGTCTGCACAGACCCTTCCCGTGGCAGGTGGGTGCTCATCCTGCCTGCTGTTCTCCGAGCTTCCTGCATCCGCCAGTAATTCAGAAACATTCCCAGACATCGTGACTTAGAATAGTTCTTCTGCTGCGCTCTCTCTTCCATCCCTACAATCCCCACTACACCCCATGATACCGTCCCCCTGTTCTTGGGGGTTTCGCTTCCACGTTGTTATGTTTTCGTTATTTTTCTCTTAGATTTCTGTTTGGGAGGTTTCTAGTGACCCATCCTCAAGCTCGGTGATTCTTTGCTCGACCACGTCCGCCTGCGGAGGAGCCCGTGGACGGCGTCCTCCATCTCTGCTCCGCGGTTTGGATTTCTAGCACTTCCTTTTGCTTCCCCCTCAGAGGTTCTGTCTCTCCCTCACAGTACCCGTCGGTCTTAAGGTTGTCTACTTTTCCCGTATTAATTATAGTTATTTTAAATACCCTGCCTGATCATTCTAACAGCTGCGTCCCATCTGAGCCTGGTGCGGATTATTTCTTTGTTCCGATGTGTCTTTTCTGGCATGCCTTGTAATTTCTTGTGGAAAGCCTGGCGCGTAGTAACGGGCACAGGAGCCGAAGCAGAGGGGCCTTCGTGGTGAGGACTCATAGCCCTGTGGCCGAGAGCCAGTAAAGGAGTGGGGGCTGCTGCGTATCGATTGCTTTCCTTCCCCTTTTTCCGTCAGACCTCCATAGACACAAATATCCATTCCACAAACACTCCCCGGGGCCAAGACGTCCTCTAGGCATGGGACTTGGTGACCACGGGGAAGCCGTGTCCTTGCTCCCTCCAAGGGCTCACCGGCACGTGGAAATACGGGGTATGCTCCACTGTATACCTGTAACTTGTACTATGCATGAGCCGGATGAGAAGATGATTCACTTCCCGGACGACAGCGGAGGAGATGGGCACAAGGTCTGCAGTGGACGTGACACTCGGACGAGGCACTGAAGGCTGTGTAGGAGCTGTTCAGGAAGCAAGAAGACAGGAAGGGCCTTTTTCACATTCTGTTTAGACTGAGAAGAAATTATGACGTGATTCATGAGAGCTGGCGCCGGACAGAAACTCACTGGGAGAAAGGGAGGTCCCGTTTTTGTGTGACCCACAGGGCACATGCCCCCACGGTTCAGGGGGACATAATCTGCCGGTCCCCACTGCGTGCCGGGAGCCTGGCACAGAGCAGATGATAAATGAGTATCATGAAGTCTCAGAGTGGAATTGAAATTGATTGAATTCAACGTTACAGAAGCAGCAGAGTGCGGGGGCCACCCCCCAGCACACCCCCCAGCCCACCCCCCAGTGTGGGGGGTCTCCCAGGAGGGCAGGGCCTCAGCAGGGTCTCCCAGGAGGGCAGGGCTGCCACAGTGTGGTCTCCGTGGCCCCCTCCCCGAATGCCCTCCCACAAAATATCCCTCTGGGGAGACATACGCACACCGCTTGGGGGCTTTCTGCTTAGGTGGGTCCGACTCTGAGGTGCCCGTCTTATGGCCCAGAGAGGGTCCCGGGGGCAGGTGTGACCGGCCAGGCAGCCGTGCAGCTGGGCACCCATGAGCCTCTCTCCCTGCCCCCGCTGTGTTGGCTTCCCCGGGGTCTGCGAGCAGGGGTGTGGCAGCAGTGCCGGCCTTGTGCCCTCCTCATATGATCAGGCGGCCTCTTTCCTGCTCTGCCTCTGGCCTGAGACTCAGAAAGGCCTTGTAGCTCTTTGGCCTCCCAGGTCCTCCCTCGTCGGACGGAGACAACCATCGGCACCTGGGGCCTCACTTGCTGTCAGTGGCCAATCAGCCACCCGGTGGTGTTTCTGCCCTGGTTCCTCCCTCCAGGACCGTCCTCCTGGGGGGGACACAGGAGCCCTGGCACTCGCTGGACGCTTCTCCCAGCCCTCACTGCCCTCTGCCACCGTGTCAGTGTTTATCAAGTCCGCCGGGGCTAAAAACGTGCACGAGGGATTAAATCACTTTAGCTGGGGCCTGGGTGCGGGCCGCCGCTCGAGCAGCCTCGATGTGTCCACCTGGGTCTGGGCATTCGCTGCCATCACCAGTTCATGAAGTGTCTGCCGGGATTAGTAAATCCCTTCCATTTACGTACGTGGGAGAAAACGTTTAATAGCTGCCACGTGAAATTTGCAAACTGTGCTCATCCGAGGCTGATTAATAAAACACCGCGGAAAACCCGTCAGTCATTCTGGGATTTGAATTAGCGCCGCATTCCACTTGAATCGCCCTCTCTCCCAAAGCTGACGCGGCCGCATCTCGCTGCCTGCCCTCTCGCCTTCATCCCTGTTCCTTTCCTCCCGATCTCTGTGGTTCAGTCGCTCCACCGGGGAAGCCGAAAGGGAGAGCGATGAGGTTGTTTGTGATGCCGCTTATCTCCGGGAGGAAGCCTGTCCGCCCCCACGGCCCTCGGCGCCGGCGTGAGTGGGGGCAGAGAGCTGAAAGGAGCAATCGTGCCCTGGTGGGCCTTGTCCGTAACAGGGGTGGCGTGCCTTCCTGGCATGGCTGCTGTGGGCTGAACGTGGCTACAGTCTGGCAAACAACGAGTGTCGCGCGCTGTGCTAAGCAATCCACATGTGTTGTTTTATGTGATTATTACCATCACCCAATGGGAGTGTTTCTGTTCTCTGTGTTCAGATGAGGCTCCGGGGTGTAAAATAATCTGCCCAAGGTTACCCAGAAAGAAGAGGGGGAGCAGGCATCTGAACTTGCTAACATGGCAGGCACTGCTTGGGGTCTTCTGATCCCACATCCCACGTTACGGATGGAGGAATGAGGCACAGGAAGCTGCTTTCCTAGCCGCATGCTGGTCAGGGCTCTGGGACCGAGCCTGGGTCTCCCACTCCTTGGAATTCATCACCGGCAGATGCTCACAGGGGCCCTGTGTGCTCCGAGCTGCGTGCCAGGTGTGCAGAAATAAACGTGAAGCAGAGTCCCTGTCCTCAATACATGGTCCGACATCCAACAGTCATTCAACAAGCAATTCCGTGAAGCTCCATTAAGGGTCCCGTTGGGAGAAGGTCAGGCATTGCCACACACTGATACAGAGAACAGCGACCTGAATGTCGGCTGGGGGAAAATAAGCCTTGTCCGGACCCTCTCATTGCGGCCCACTTACTTCTCCCGGGCATCACCCAGGAAACAGATGTAATAATGCAGAGCCCACCCCCAACAGGGTTCTGTGAGGATCGGATCTGGAACAACTGCACACGGAAGACTTTAGGAGGAGCTCAGCCCCAGACATGTGCGATGGGGCTATCTATCCAACCCTGCAGATGCCTTTGAGGGCAGAAGTGTCGCACGTCAGCAGGGCAGCATGGCACCCAGTTGCAACCCACCCACTCAGCTGGTAGCACACCCAGAGCCCTAATTGTTAACAGATTTTGCATTATCCCTCAAATTACACACCCATTAGCGGCAGAGTCTAGTCATGATGGAGGCGTTAAGGCGTGACACCCTCAAGTGATGGGAATTAGAACTGGTTCCCAGAGGCAGTGGGGGCTGGTGTCATGAGATCATGGAAACTCAGCACCTTCCTTCTTACCCCACCTCCAGCCAGGTTTTCTCTGTAGCGACCCCTCAGCATCAGGGAAAGCTGCTTTGACTGTCTCACTGTCTGGTTAGAGCTGTAGGTTATGAGGGGGAGTCAAACAGGAGCCCAGCATCTCAATACCCAAGAGCCTCCTGGGCATAAACACCCCCCCCCCACGGAGGCTCTCCTGACCCCCTAAGGAGACCATACCCACCCCTGTGTGACGTGTCCACCATGTCCTTCCTCTTTCATATGGGTCATGAGTATCTGTGGTCCTTGCCTTGGGGTGTTCTTTGTGAAGGGACAGGCTGTGGCTTGTTTGCTTATCTCAGGTTCCCTGCACCTGGCACAGGGTCCAGGTCATAGCAAGTGCTAGGGAAAGGTTTGTCCAATTATTGGATGACTCTTAGCTGTAATGTAGCATCTAAACTTACAATCAACATTGACTGTGTTTATGGCAAGACAAGGCAGTGGGATGAATCACTCAGTGAGTCCCACCTCTACTGATAGAAACACCAGAGAGGATTGGGCGGCTAGATTCTCCACTAGTAACAATAGCCCCCGTTCCACAAAGAACAGCCCCACCCCAGGGGCCAGAACACTGGGATGTGTTAGATGGTGCTGGTAGCTGATGGTTCCTGCCGGCACTTGGATCCTTCTCTTATTGGCCCCACAGATTCCAGATCCCTCCAACCCTTCCAGAGACACTCCACTGAAGACCAGGGTACTCTGTCATAATTTTATCTTTGTAAACTAGTGTTCCTGGTCCCAGGCTCTCATTTCACAAACATTCCTTGTGAACGTTTACAACTCAGTCCTGGCAGGGTAAACAGAGATGAATCAGCTGGAGTCCCTGCCCTGGAGGTGCTCACAGTTTAGTTTGGAAGGAAGTAATGTGCCCAAATAATTAGAGTCTAGTGTGATAAATGTGATAATTGAGGTAAGAACAAAGCTGTGTGGAAGTGAGGAGCAGAAAGTTAAGCTCTGCCTGTCAAATTGGCATGAACCTCAGAGAGGATGTAACTTCGGTGGTGAGTTTGGTGATGAGTCAGAGTTCACTCATCATCAGCCCAAAGCGGTGGAGGGATGGGGGAGCATTCCAGGCAGAAAAGACAATGTGTGCAGAAGCCCAGAGCCACAGAAGAGATTTCTGTGGGACAATAACTAATTTCCCGGGACTGGAAACTAAGCTTCTTGAGATGGAGTGTCAGACACTGTAGCTAGAGAGGTGGGTTGGGGTCAGACTTTGAAGGGCTTTGAACGTCTTACTAAGATTATTTGACTTTATCCTGTGGGCCACAGGGAGCCCTTAAAGGGCTTTAAACAAGAGGAGTGGCATGATGAAATTTGTGTTTTAGAAAGATACCTCTGGAAGCAGCTTTCCATTATTAATGCAAAGCTCCCTGCCGTGAAAGCTTAGAAGGCAGGGATGTCTCAAACCACCCTCCCTACCAGGCCACTTCCGTCCTGTCATCACGATGTGAGAGGAGGCACAGCATTCAAGACTGGAATCTAATTCTTGTTCTGTCTCTGGCTCTCTGAGTGGTCTTGGACATGAATGTGAATCTTGGGCTCCTCATCTCTAAAATCAGTACTTATCCTACCCAACTCATGGCCCATGGTTAGGGTCTGACCACGAAAAGGATGTGAAGGGTATTTTCAGTTGTGATTGGCTTTATAGATGTAAGAGGTCGTCACTTTTATTTTATGACAGTGAGGCTCTCTACCAAGACAAAGGCAAATGGATATGTTGATAGGAAATAGCATTTTGGACAGGAATGGAGCTTGACGATCATCTTCCGTAACCCCCCTTGACCTACAGAGCAGAGAAACAAAGTGCAGAGACTGCGCTCCTCCTTCCGCACCCACACACCCAAACTCCTACCACCACACAAGTCTGCTGTAATAGGAGATTGCCCAAAATAACAACTCAGTCCTGTAGGCTCCACACCCTGCTTAGGGCCTCTGTCTGTGGTGCTGACACAGGATCCCACCCAGAGCCGCTCACTGGTCGACCAGGAGCTCTGTGCAGGATTCTGCCCTTCTGATTGTATTCTTCCCACATATTCAAGGAGAAATTGCAATGAGCCCAAATGGCAGGAATACTCCATTTCCGAGCACATTAACTAGAGAAAGTATTACAACCGTCTGTTGCTCTGAACTCACTCTTCCCCAGTAGATTTACAACTCATAAACGCCACCGTCAGAGCCAAGTGTATAAAGCCGAGGACTCAGTGCACTCCAACATTAACCATGAACAAGTAGGAGGGCTTCAAGCATCTTGTATCCTAATGCCAACCCATTTATGAACTTGCCTTTCTCAGTGAGTCATTTCTCAGACCACCCCCACTCTCTCTCACTCTTCACTTGCAGCTCTCACAAAGGAAGGGAATAAACACCATTTCAATGCTGCAGCTGCTGCTCAGAATCTGCAAGAGCCCGCACACAAGGAGGGAGGAATATTGGCTTCGATGGTTTTAGATTTTTAGGGAGCAAGGACTAGGTGGCCACCATAATCCCTTTTAATAACTAAGATTCTCTGATTCTATAATCCCCATTCCTTTGCAGAACTGCTTCATCTCCCCAAGCTGCTCCTGAACCCTGATTGCAATATGGAACATCTTTGTGACTCTGGAAGTCTTTCCTGTTCCATCCTTCTCTCACTAGGACTTTGCTTCACTGCGTTCTACATCTTTAGGATATTTCCTTTTCTGAGATTTCTACCCCCAAACCATGTCTGAGGTGAATCCCAACTTTGCTGATCAGTAGTTTTGAAATTGAGCAAGTCACTTAAACTTTCCGTATCTCAATTTCCTCTTTGGTAAGATGAGGACACTGATATCCACCTCCTGTGTATAGATATAGATGAGATATTATGTAGGCATATTCTCCTATGCCTGGCTCGTAGTGGGTGCTCAAGAAATACTTCCCTTTGTCTTCCTCTTCCAAGTCAATGAGTTCATTACACAAACCCTGGTAAGGCATTAATTTAGTAACACATATGTGCATGTTCCCTTCATTTTTTGTGTGGGTTTTCTTCCTAGATAAATTGATTTATTTGAAGTGAATGTGTGGTCACTGATACCTTTTTCAAGTCCCAGGAATAACACAATGTGAAGAGCTCATTGTTTCGCCTAGGCACAGTACCATGGCAGGACATATAGAACCTTGAAAATAGTTCATCTTCTTCTGGCTAGTGGTTCCTCCAGGCTGAGAGGGTGTTTCTTCTTACTTCTCCAATTTTAGAGAGGATGTGAGGCTGAGAAAAGCCACCTTCTCCAGCTGGAACGGAACTAAATTGACTAATTTATAAGCCTGGGCTGTTGTCTGGGCTGGAGTTTCTGTCCTTTGAAGATGTCAAACAGTAATGAAATAAAGCTTCTAGGTCCCAACCAACACTAATCATTCCAGTGCTGCCGGGACACAATGAAACAGATAGTTGGTTCTTTGCCTAGCAATGCAAAAATGAAAAACTCCCTTGATTCAGGAATCAGCTGGCAAGGACTCCTAAATTAGGGCTTGCAGTAGTTCTAGGTTTGACCTTGAGCAAGTAATTTCTTTCTTTCTTTCTTTTCTTTGGGGGGGGCACACTCTGTTTCCCCACTCTCCAATACCCCAATAATCCACCACTTACATTCCAGGATTTTTCCTAATTGAGTCCTATTTCTGCCTGGTATTTGTCTCTCTATTTTTCCTGCCAACCTCCATCTCACACAGCATGGCTGCTGCTCAAATTCAGGCCTGGATCATCACTTACCTGGACTGCTGAACGTCTCCCAGATGGTTCCCATCTGTCCTGGATCTCTCACCTCTAACTCCACTCTACTTCTTGGGCAATAATTTATAAAATCCAGATCTGGCCATATCCCTTCCCTGCTTCAAATCTTTCAATGACTCCTCATTACCCAAGAATGAACCCATAGCTCTTTATTCTGACATTCAAGGACTTTCTCAATTCGCCCCACACCTCTTTATATCCAGCTTATTTCCACACTATCCCTTGTGCTCTGTAGTCTCAGGACCTTGCTACTTGTCTTTGTCACACTAACTTTCCAACTCCTGTCTTAGCATACTCCACCCCTTCTTTGTCCAGTGCTTCTCCAAACTCATCTTCCAAAATTGAGTTACAGTGCTGCCCTCTCTTCAAAGCCTTCCTGGATATTCTTAAACCAGCCTTCATACTCTCTCCACAGGACTTTTTTCAACAATAAATCTTCCCCAAAAGCCTGGCTCAAGGAACAAACCCATAAGAATGGTCAGCTGGTGTCCTGCCACACCACAGAACCCTCCATGCTCAGTGCACCAGGGTCTTCTTGCATCTGGAACTGCCATGACTGTATCGACCAGGTATAAAAGTACCCCCTGTTATTCACTAGAAGGAGAAACTCTCTCCTTGGCACCAAGTTGCTCTCAGTGTGTGCTACTCAGGATGGTCAACCACATTCCGAAGTTATTGGATGCTGTTGACAACTAGAATCATTGATAAGCCTGCTATTGCTACTATGAATAAATTATCCTCTCTCTCCTGGAAATTTATCACCTTCCTCACCTGTCTTCCTGCCTTCCACCTATTGACCTCTGACACCCCGGAATGATCAAAGATTACAGTTCCTAAAATCCAGATCTGATTATGCCCCTTACCCATACGCTTCCACATACACATTATGGAGAGAGTAGAATCCAAGTTCCTCAGCTTATCCTGTAAACATGGTCCTTCTTGATGTGCTTCCAGCTCCCACAGCCGCACACCGAGCTTCCCCCTCCTGGGATGCCACAGCTGGTAAACCACGCACTTTCACAGCCCTGACACAGGGTCTTCGGAGAAAAGGTTATCCCTTAAACCAACTGAAATTGTACTCCATTTTTGAAATGCTTTTCTCCAAACCAATCTTCATCATTTAATTATTCTTATCAAAATATATTATTTTTTGTACTTGTATACAGTTTACAAAACTTATAATGAAAATAAGCCATCTGCTCTAATCCTGCCTGCTTCCAGCTCTTGATAAAGGGGATGCCTGCTCTTCACTTCTCTGGTTTCCAGGAGAAAGACCACTCCCCCAAATACTCCTGCCCTTATTCCACCCCAAAAGATGAAATGAGGTACCTGACTGGTGGCAACAGCCATTGGTCTATCCTGTTAAATGGATTTAATCTCTCCATTAGAGGTCTTAAAGGCAGGATTTGGTCTTACACCCTCCCTTCTCCTCTGGGACCAGTGGGAGAGAGTGACTGGAGGGGTCTTGCTGTGTAGACTTGAACTAACCCTCTGACACACTATGTGAGTCTAGACTGATGGGATAGGTCAATAGAAAGGAAGTGAGCAGAATCATTTGAGCTCTTGCACCAAATAACCCCCTTCAACTTAGCACTTGTTAGTAGTATCTCCTGGATCCTTCGTCATGTTCTTCATTGATTCAGGACTTGACTGAGGAAGAGGATAATGGGTTATTGGCCTTGTTCAAGTCTTCATCATTTCCATTTTCACCAAAGAAACCATTTTCCTCACATACGTCTGTTTCTTCCGGCACTTAACTCCATTTCTGAATCACACACTTATACTGCCACTTCTTAACTTCCCAGGTTCAGATAAAGTCTATTGACTTCTAACACCAGGCAGTAAGGGTACAGCTGTCTTCTCATGTACCTGCATGCATACTTGTCCTTCCCCATCCTCTCAGTGTGGCTAATTACCATTTAAGGCTTAGACCGCCGTGATTGTGCAGCAGCTGAGTCATGCCTATTCTTCTGCATTTTTATTTTTCATGGAGTTAATAATTGTGAAATAATTTAATTTACCCATGTGCATATCCTAATTTAGCTAGACATTCTGGCAGAAACGAGTTCCACTTGACATGTTTGAGCCATGTCGGGTTATCCATCAGCCTCTGAGCTTTCTTGGAGTTGCTCCTTCTTGGCCCTTCCATCCCCCTGATTCCCTATGGAAATGACTGCTCCCTGGATGGCTGTCCTGAGCCTCCGCTACTCCATCAGCTTGGGGAACTCTCCATCTGCTTTCCACATAGCACCCCCTTAGCTAGATTCCTATGACTCCTCTTTTCACGTTTGTGTTTTATTCATGTGGAACATATTCTCCAGGAGCTTCTGAGAACACATGCAAAGAGAAAAGTATTTGAGAGCTTGAAGAAAGTCTTCACTCCATCATCAAAATGCTTTGTACATTGGCTGGGTCTACAAATTCATTTTTGTAGACCCAGCCAAATGTAAAATTCATTTTTCTTAAGAATATTCAGAAAATCTGTCTTCTGGCTTCTAGTGCTGCTTTTGAGAAGACTGACACCATTATTATGGCTGATCATTTGCTTTCTACCCTTTGTCTTCCTCCAAAGTCTTCAGGGTTTTCTCTTTATTCCTGAGAGTCTGAAATATTGCCGTGATGTGCACCCATTCACCTGGCCAGCTTTCCGGAATTGTTTCTCAGATAACCTTCTGTCGTCTCCATTTTATGCTCTTTTTTTCTAGAAGTGTCATTATTTGGACATTGGACCTCCTGAGCTGGTCACTCACTTTCCTATATTTTATTATTTTCTATCTCTTCGTTATTTTGTTTTACTTTCTGGAAAATTCCTTTAATTTTATCTTCAAAATATGATTATGAATAAAATAATTTTCTATTCTCTGATTTTTAATTTATAAGAGATTTTTTTTATGTGTTCTGATTTTTTTCGTAACATCCTAGTACTGACATGAGGTAATACCTTCCATTATTTTGCTGGAGATATGAACTTAGCGTTGTTTCTGCTTTCACTTCCGTCCATTTCTTCCTATCTCTGGTTCATTTAGTTTGTTTTGGTTCACTCTTCCTGGCTGGTTTTGGTTTCTCTCACATTTGAAGTTCTTCCTAAGATTAAGTAGCCATGGAAGTCTGCTCACTTTTTGTGAGTATATTATGAAGAGTTAACTGGATACTCAGTGTGCTTGGGCTGGAGGGGGTTTGATGTGTGGTGATAAGGAGACACAGTGCCCTTGTTATCAGGGAACCCTCAATTCCCAGCACCTGGGGGTCTCTCCCCTTCAGCCAGTGGGCATACCTAGGGAAAATGCCTCTAATCTGCTTGGGAGCAGGAGCCTGGCTTCCAGAGTCTAAGACTTAAGTGTGGAAGAAGGGTTGAGTTTACATAATTAATATAAATATCTTCAGCTAACCACCCTCCCGTTTGCAGCGAGACATTTAACCTCATTTTTTTCTAGTGTCCAATCAAGAACCCATCCAGTGTGACCGTCCCAGAAAACAAACCTCAAGCTTTCTGCTGGAGATGGATAGGTATTGTTGCCTGGTGCTTAGGAGTGAGAAGAGGGAAGACAGTAGTCCGTCTTCTGTTTATAAAGACCTTAAAACAACTTTCCTTTTTCTCAGCCTCACCTACACTCTCACTGTTCCCTTAGAGATAACTGGGGCCTCTGATTCTGGAGACCTACTAGGGTTCTATGGAATGGTTCAGCTTGTCCTTCCCTCTCCCCACCGGCAGACTCTTGAGTTCACCTGACTCTACTGGCTTAACTCAGTTACCCCGTCCTTTTCCATCTTTGCCAACTGTCCTGACATTTTGTTGTCTTGTCCCTGACATTCTCTTCATGCTTGTGGTTTTGTGCCCAATCAGTGCCTTCCCTGTTATTTTAGCAGGGCTGTCTGAGGACCAGGGTAGAGTCGTGGGTTCAAACTACCGTGGTTACTCAGGTCCCTATAAGATGTTCTATGGCCCCATTCATATCTAACGTGCCGTGATTGTTTACCAAGGAATGTCTACCCCATACCTTGCCCAATTAAATCAAGAGCTCCTGAAGGCTAAGTTCACGCCTCTCACTCATCCCCTTGTTTCCCTTAGCACTTAGCAATGTGTCATTAACATTTGTTAAATTGGACTCTAATTACACCTCACAAGCTCTTCTGCTATAGAGCCGTAAGCCGTGTAAGAAGACAAATATCCTAGGCCCACGTCATAGCACCATTTCCTGCCTTCGGGAGACAACAGGGTATATCACAGTGATCATGACCTTGGGGACTCATCCTGGCCTGGTTTGCAATGCCAGTTGCACAAATGACCTAAATCTTGGTTTTGGTGCCTGCAAAATGGGTATAATGCCTACCTTGTGATTTACTTTTTTTTTTAATATTTTATTTATTTATTCAACAGAGATAGAGACAGCCAGCGAGAGAGGGAACACAAGCAGGGGTAGTGGGAGAGGAAGAAGCAGGTTCCTAGCGGAGGAGCCTGATGTGGGGCTCGATCCCATAACGCCGGGATCACGCCCTGAGCCGAAGGCAGACGCTTAGCTGCTGTGCCACCCAGGTGCCCCTTGTGATTTACTTTTGGTAATTAAAAAGGATAATGTATGTAAGAAGGCTGCCAGGAGCACAATAAATGTCACTGTTCGTCCTGTTACACCCATTCTACAAGAGGTGAGAGGTCCGGGAATGCCAGGCATCTCAGCAGAAGCAGCAGTAGGAACAATTAGAGGCAGGGCTAGAGCCTAGGTTCCCTGATGCTTCCTGCAGACCCTCACGTGACGCCAGACTCCCACAAGTCAGCTCTCTCTAAACGAAAGCTGAGCTAAACACCTTTCCCTTCGAGTAATTTCCTTGGAAATATTTAATAGCCACTGGAGAGAGGGGAAAAGTTCAATTCTAAAGACAATCCCAGTTTATAGCTTTTCGGCTTTGGCGACGGCTGTGTGCACAGGACAGCACGACGTCCTTTCCATCTTCCCTGTTAAAGACCCGTCTTCACCAGGCTCCATGCAGACTGCGCTGGTGTCTTACTCCCAGAAATGGCCCTGGTGCCCATTTGCAAGCTCATTAACTTATATTTTCCTCATTAAGAGGAAGGGAGGGAAGTATCTGTTCAAGCTGAGTGAGCCAAACAAAAATTCAAGAACTGTGCTAGGGCCAGAGGAGGGCACGACCTTCCTACAGGAGGACAGCCTTCAAAGCATTGATGGCAAAACAGCAATAATGGTAACAAAAGCAATGGCCTCTAATTGTTAAGGTGTCACCCCGCTATTGTCTCATTCAGGCGGGTGGTGGATGAGCAGTCCCCTCATACGAGAGGAAAGGAGAGCAAGAGGGGACAGGGAAATGGCTAGACCCAGGTCTGAGTTGTGGCCCCTCTCCAGGAAGATGAACTTGAGTCTCAGAAAGGTGAGCAAGAAGCAGAAGCAGGACTGGAAGCAGTCTTTTTGATCCCATATCCACTGCAATTCCCACCCTGCCACGCTGGTGGCTGCTGATGGGCAACACAGTCTGAGCATTGTAGTTGGCAAGGCCTGTGTGTCTGAAAGCAAACATCATCTTATTGTCTTCTTGAAGAGCAACCCGCATGGCCACCAGCCTTCTGGAAAGGCAGGGAGAGTGGTTATGACAGGGGCATGCTGTATAGGGCTTGCTGTTGCAGTGGGTTTAGGAAGACACCAAGAGCAAACCCACCCTGGCTGAGTTGGAGAAAGGTTAAGAATTTGCCCAGTGACCCATGACCTGTGGGTTTACAACATCAGTGGGTGTGCCCATCATCCCGTTTTCTCTGCACTGCATGAGGGAGGACTACGTTTCCCATCCTGCCTTGCAGTTAGGTTATCACCATGCAACAGAGACCAGACATGTGGAATGTGGGCAGAAGCAATGCCAGCCACTCATGGGCCTGGCCACAAATAGCTCTCACGATGGCTCAGCCCACAGTGACAGGAATGCTGGCCCCAGATGGCAGAGTATGTGGTGGAAGGAGCTACAGCAGAATGAAGAAATGTTTGTGTGTGAGCCTTTTGGGTGTGGAGGTCTACTTGTTACTGCAGCATAGCCCAGCATCTCCTGACTAACACACAAGGTCATGGACAAAGAAATGGAGGATCTGCCCCAGCAGAGGGCCCCCATCACAGCTTTGCCAGATTCTCTTACCGGCCCCGTCAACATCCGAACCCTCCTCCTCCTGCTCTGTAAATGCCGTGTCTTCCGAGAGCCCCTCCCTGAGGCTGCCCGCCCCACCACGCACACAGGACTTTGAGTGTTCTATGATTCACTAGCAGCCCTTCTTTAACTCTGGAGGCTCTTTCCAAATGCAACCGCACAAGTACTGATGTAAAACTATTTGTGCATCCGGCTCTGTGATGAGAATGTCAACTTGTGATGTGAGGAGAGTCTTATTTACCCCTTTATTCCTGGTGCCCAGCACAGGTGAGCCTTACAAATTCCCTCACGGAGTGGAACTGGGTTGCAACAAGAACCACACAGAACAGTATTTGTAGTAAATGTTTTAAATGCACATGTACATGCTTCTTAGGCTAATTGTTAATAAACCGCATGATTTATTCACATTCAAGGAGGCTTTCATCTTTTTCAAAAGTCAACTGTATTGAGGTATAGATTACACATGACGAAATGCACCCATGTGAGCATGCACCTGGATGAATTCTGGCAGATTTATACACCTGCGTGTCCTTCACCACAACAGTGATGGAAGACATTTCCATCGGCCCCACAAATGCCCTGTGCTCCACCCCATCCATCCGTCCCACCCCCGGCAGCCAGCTCTGTAACTACACACTGGATTCACTTTCTAGGATCTTGTATAAGCGGAGCATTCAAGTGGACACACTGCTGTGTCTGGATTAGTCGGCTCAGTGTGCTCTTGAGGTTCCTGCATGTATTTATATATTATAGCCCTTTGTTCATTTTTATTTTTATTTTTTTAAAGATTTTAGTTATTTGAGAGAGAGTGAGTGAGAGAGAGAGAGAGCATGAGCAGTGGGGACGGGTAGAGGGAGACGGAGAAGCCGACTTCCCAATGAGCACAGAGCCTGACACGGGGCTCGATCCCTGGACCCTGGGATCATGCCCTGAGCCAAAGGCAGACGCTTCACCAACTGAGCCACCCAGGCGCCTCATTTTTATTTAGAAATATTTCCAGGGTATGAATATACTATACTTTGTTCATCTATCCATCTTTTTCCATTTCGATATTGGCTTTATTGAAATATAGGTCATATACCATAAGACTCACCCTTTTAAAATGTATCTTAAATGGTTTTAGTTTATTTATAGAATGGCGCAAACAACACCATTATCTAATTTTAGAAAATGTTTATGACCTTCACAGATACCCACTAGCAGTCAACCTTCCGTTCCTCTAGCCCCCAAAACACCTGTCTCTTGTGGATCAGCTGACTCTGGAGAGTTTATATAGATGAAATCATACAAAATTCAGTCTCTTATGCCTGGCTTGTTTCCCTTCACATGGTGTCTTCAAGGTCTGCCTTTGTGGTAGCAGGTGTCAGCACTTCTTTCCTTTTGTGGGCTGAGTAATATTCCGTGGTGTTGCGGACCACATTCTGTGTACCCATCCACCCGTCGCTGGACACTGGCTTTTCACCCTCTGGGCTTTTATGAATAATGCTGCTATGAACATTTTGTACAAGTGTTTGGATGAACATGTTTTTTCAGTTTGCTTGCGTGTATGTCTAGAATTAGAAGTGTTGAGTCGGATGGGGACTCTATATTTAACTTTTTGAAGAGCTGCCAGACTGTTCCCAAGTGCCTCCGTCACTGAGCATTCCCGCCGGCGGTGCGTGAGGCTCCGAGTGCGCCGCTCCCAATATCTGTCGTTGTCCGTTTGTTATCATGACCATCCTAGTGGGTGTGAAGTGGATTGGACTTACGTTTCCCAGTGACTAATGACACGAAGAGACTTTTTGTGCTTATGGATCATCTTTGGACACATGTCAATTCAAATCCTTTGCCCATTTTTAGATTGTGCTGTTTGTCTTTTTATTGCTGAGTTGTAAGTGTTCTGTGTATGTTCTGATGCCAGACCCGGTTGGATACATGACTGGAAAAAACCTTCTCACATTCTGCAGGTTTTTTTCACTCTCTTGATAATGTCCCTTGAAACCCGAGAGCTTAAAATTCTGATGAGTCCAACCTAGCTATTGTCCTCTTTGCTTATCCATTCACCTCTTGATGGATAGCTGGGCTGTTTCCAGTTTGGGGCTGTTATGAATACAGCTGCTGCGAACGTTAATATGTGAATTCGTGTGGAGAGATGTATGCATGTATGTTTGGTAAATATCTGGGAGTAAAATTTCTGAATTGCTTGGTAAGTACATGCTTAACTTTTCAGAAATTGCCAAACCGTTTTCCAAATTGTTACAACATTGTGGAATCCCCCAGTGATGTATGAGAAGAGCCCTACATGCTCCCATCCTCATAAATGCCTCAAATTGTCAGTCTGTTTGGATTTAACTTTTCTGCTGGGTGCACACTGGTCTCCCACTGTGGTTTCCTGTGCACTTTCCTGACGTCTAGTGATGTTGAACATCTTTTCACGTGTTTATGGGCCATTTCTATACCTTGCTTTGAAAAGGGTCGGTTCAAATCTTTTGCCCATTTGTTTTTTGCCCGTTGGGTTTCTTATTTTCTGACATTGAGCTAAAAAAAGTGTTGTATATCTTGATTACAAGACCTTTGTCAGATTTATGTACTGTAAATATTTTTTCCTATTCTGTTTCTTGTCTTTTTATTTTCTTAACAATGTCTTTGAAAAAGCAGAAGGTTTTAGTTTTGATGAAGTCCAATTTATCAATATTTTTATAGTTTGTGCTTATTTAGACCCTACTTAAGAAATCTTTGCTTATCCAGGATGGTAAATATTTTATACTATGATTTTGTCTAGAAGTTTTGCAGCTTTCAGGTTTATGTTCAGATTGAGGATCCATTCCAAGTGATTTTTTTTTTGGAAAGGCCTGAAGCTGGGGGTCAAGTCTCATTTTCTTCCCTATGTGTATCCAATTGTTTCAACACCATTTGTTGAAAAGACTACTCTTTCTTCCATTACGTTACCTTGGCATCTTTGTAAAAAGCCAACTGAAAAAACATATATATATATATATAGTTGCATTTTTAGATTCCTCTTCCTGTTCAATCTAAATGTCTATTGTTACACCAAACACCACCATCTTTTGATGGTTTTGATCAAAAATTACGGTGGTGTATGTCTTCAACTTTATTCTTCTTTTTTAAAATTGTTTTGAGTCATGTAAATTCATTAAATTTCTGTGTTCATTTTAGAGTCAGCTTGGTGGTTTCTAAAAGAGGGATTTTTGAGAATGTATTGAAGCTGTAGATCAACTTTGGGATCATCGATGACTTCATATCCAGTGTCCCATTTCTTAAACATTGTAACCCTTAATTGTGTATCTCCCCTTTTATCTGGGTCTCCTTTCATTTACTTTGGATGAATTTTGTTAACTTTATCCCTACGTAGGTGATGGTTTTGATGCTATTTTAATTGACCTTGCTTTTTAAAAACTTGTTTCCACTTGTTTATTGCTAGTATGTACAAATACAATAAGTTTTTGTGTGGTGGCCTTATATTCTTTGATTTTGTTAAAGTCACTAACTGCTCTTAGAAGATTTCCAGTGAATTATTTTGGATTTTCTCTGTTCACAATCATGCCATTTGCAAATAAAGACAATTTTATTTCTTCCTTCCCAATCTGTATGCTTTCATTTTTGTTTTGTGCCCTCTTATGCTTGCTGGAACTTCTGGTACATTACTGAATAAACACGATGGAGGGGCATCCATCACCAATCTCAGGAGATGATGTTAGCTGTAGACTTTTCATATATATACTTTGTCAGAGTGGGGAATTTTATTCATACATCTAATCTGTTGAGAATTTTTATTATGAATTGCTATTAAATTTCATCAAAGGCTTTTTTTGCATCTACTAAGAAGATCATATTCTCATTTATTCTTATAATACAGTAAATTAATTGATTTTCAAGTGTTAACTTTTTAAAATATTAACTTGACCTAAGATTCCTGGAAAAAACCCCATTCAGTCAAGGTATATTCTCCTTTTGATGCATTGTGATTTGATTTGCTAGTATTTTCTTCAAGATTAGCACTAAATTTTGGCACATGAACACTTAGGATTATTGTGTCTTCCTGACTAATCTAGCCCTATATTATTATGATATGTCTTATTTTCCCCTGATGACATACTTTTTTTCCTGAAGTTTACTTTTCTGATATTAACATAGCTGCTTCAGCTTTCTTTAGGTTAGAGTTCGGATGGCATGGATATTTCTATTTTTAAATTATATGTGTCTTTATATTTAAAGTTGGTTTCTTGTAAGTAACACTCAAATCTTGCTTTTTTGTCCAGTTTAACAATTTCTGTCTTTTAATTGGAGTGTTTATACCCTTTACGTTTAATGTAATTATCCATGTGGTTAGATTTAGATCTATTCTCTTGCTACTTGTTTTATATATGCTCCATCTGGTCTTCATTCCCTCTTTCCTCCTATCCTGCCTTCTTTTATACTGGGTATTTTTTAGGATTCTATTTTTTATCTCCACTATTGGCCTCTTAGCTTTATGTCTTGGTGTTTCTTCCTATCATCAAGCTGGTGTTTATTATATATATGCTTAATTTATCACAATCTGCCTTCAAATAATATTATATCTCTTCACATACAATATATAACCCTTACAAATTTTATTTCCCTGTCCCATCCTTTGAGTTGTTAGTCTCATACGTTTTACATCTACATATTTTATGACCCCACATTGCACTCTTATTACTTTCACTTTAAATTATCTTTTAAATAAAATTAAAGATTAGGAAAAAAGGCTTTTCTTTTTTAATATACACACTTATTTACAATTTCCAGCACTCTTTATGTCCGTGCACATTGGAGTTTCCATCTGGCATCCTTTTGTTCTACCTGAAGAATTTCCTTTAGCAATTTTTATAGGGCTGTTCTTCTGGCAATGTATTTTCTCAGCTTTTGTTTGTCTGAAGAGTTTCATGTTGGCTTTGTTTTTGAAAGATATTTTTACTGCATATAGAATTCTAAATTGACAGGAGTTTCCCCCAGCACTTGGAAGATGCTCTATTGTCTTCCAGATTGTTTAAATTATGGCAAGAAGTGGGTGGTATTCTTATCTACATTCCTTGTTACATTATGTCTTTTTCTCTAGCTGATTTTTAGTTTTTCCCTAAACTTGTGTCTTGGTGATGGCGGTGGTGATGATGGTGATAATGGTGATTGTGTGTTCATTCTGCTTGGGGTTTAATAAGATTCTTGGATTTGCAAAAATTTTTAATGAAATTTGAAAAGAAAATTTGCCATTACTTCTTCAAATATGTTTTCTATTCACCTCCCCCCCACCCCAGCACCACACTCCATGTTCTAGAATTACAATGATCAGATATCAGACCCCTTGGTATTAATCCACAGTCCCTGAGGTTCTGATTTTCTTATTCTCTTCACTCCAAGTTGGATGCATTGCTATGCCTTCAAGTTTACTGGTATTCTTTATTTGGCGTCTAACCTGTTTATAAATTCCATACTCTTTCAGATATTGATCACATTCTTCATCTCTAGAGGTCCTATTTGATTCTTTTTGTATCCTCATTTCTTCCCTCATTGTTCCCATGTTTTTCTTTATATCCTTGAGCATGTTGATCATGTTTTATACCTTTTAATGTCTTCCCTGATAGGGCCATCATCTCTGCTCTTCCAGGCCCATTTCACTGAACTGGTTTTCTTTCTGGATATGGATCACATTTCTTATTTTTATGAAAGTTTACTTAAAACTCTGAATCACAGCAGTGTGAATTTGACTTCTTGAGTACTAGATTTTGTTGTGTTCCTTTAAAGATTTTTGGGCTTGCTTGGCTGTCAGTTCTGTTACGTGTGGATTATTTTGGTGATTTTAGTTTTAGTTTTTTGACTCTTTTTGGTGGGTCCAGATAGCCTCTAACTTAGAGTTAATTTAGCCACCACAGATTCTTGTGGGCACTGTACTAAATGTCCTGTGCGCTCAGTGGAGTCTCTCCATTGTGGGGGAAGTATTTCCAAGCTCCGTGAGCTCTGGGCCTTGTTTCACGTATACCTCCTAGTTCTACACATATGCTTATTGATATTTAGCCAGACTCTAGGGGACCTCAAGGAGTTTCTAGAATTGCTTCTCTTTATATCTCCTTTTTCTCTGTAATCTGGCCTGTTAATTACAGCTGCTTTGGCCTTCTTTGACTCTGGTCTCTTTCCATTCACCATTGCTCTGCTTGGATGCCCCTCTAGTGTTGCAGTCCAGATGTTAACCCCAGGAAAACGTCCTGCACAGTGGCAGGTCTCATTTATCTGTTTCCCTTCCCTCTGGGATCACAGTCCTGCACAACGCAAGGCTCAATATCTGTAAACAGTTATTCCATTTAGTAGTGTTGTTTCCTGATTTATTTTTGTAATGACAGAGGGTAGTTCCAGACCCTATGACTCCGTCAGGACTGGAGATGTGAAGAAGAGGTTGTTCTTCAGCACTGATCTTTCATTTCATCCTCTGAGGACTGGAATGACCATCACACTCCAAGCTCTTATCCAGGAGGGGCACTTGTACTGGGTGGACGAGTTAGTGCTGGTCAGCTTGGATGGGAAGGTTTCCAGATCTCATGCCCACACCAGCTGTGTTCCATTAAGACCAACCTGATTAAACCCTGGTACTTCAGAAGAGCCTATTCTATGTGGGGCGCTGATTGTTACAAAACTGTGGTTCAAGATGAGGTTTACTATGCCACTTGAGGTCATTAGAAAATCACCTGAGTTGTAAGCAACTGGAGACTGGACATAAGACAGTTCCAGTGTATATGTGTGAACTCAACCAGAATACAATCCCAACACCATCCCAGGTTCAAAGTCTCTTTTGGTTTCCTTCACCTGTGAACACCTCAGGACAGCATTCCAGATGTCCTCTACGAGCTACACCTCCTTCTCCTCCACTCTCTCTGGTTCAGAGAACCTTTCACTCTACAAGACACAGAGCTTTCATGCCCTGCAAGCCTGCCTGAGTCCTGTACCCCCATCCTGCTCCTCTTTCAGAAACTTCTATCAATCCCTGATCCCTGCTCCTTAGTCAAAATCATCATATTCCTTTTTGTAGACTCAAAATTTTTTTTCATCTGCCCTCATTAAGATTATGATTCGCAAACATTTACTAAGTACCTACTATGTGCCCTTAAGCATGTTACAAACACTCACATTTGATGGATCACTGGATTTTCACAAAAGCTCTGAAAGGTAGATTTTTCTCAAGGCATTTAGCCAATAAAGATAAAAGACTCAGAGGCCAAGCGACTTGTCTTATTTAAATAGCTTTGATAATTATCATTTTCTCCCTGATTTATGGTTATTTGAACGCAGTCTATGGGGAGACAATTTTCCGTCTGTGTGACCTTGAGCAAATTCCTTAAGTTCATTGAACTTCAATTTCATCTTCTATAAAACACAGCTAATTTTACACATATCAACGTGTTACCATGAAGACAAAAACAGCAAATTTCCTGACATGTGGTATGTGCACAGTGACAGTCGGTGCTCACCCTCCCCAACCCTCCCTCCATTACACTCTGAGCTCCCCCAGGATGGGACTGCAGGTGATGCCCCAATTCTCTGTTTTCCTTACAAATGCTAATGCTGGCCTGAAACATAATAAGAGCACAGAAAAATCTGGTGACATGAATTGCCCAGACAATTGAATGTCAGAGAAGAAGGCAATGCTAGGGTCATTCAGGGCCACTGGAGGCCCATACTCCCTCTCCAAGGCATGGAGTCCTGAGAGCTTAGCTGCCCCTAAGAATGACCTTCCCCTGGTCCAGGCCTTGCTCTGAGTGCCCCAGAAACAGTGTTCCATGGGGGGTCCTAGCACCACATGCAGGGGATTACAGTATTTCCATTGTAGGGATGAATCAGCGGAAGGTCGGTGTTTAAGTGACTTTCCCAAGGTCACAGCGCCATTGGGTGTAAAACTGATCTGGGTAGCTCTAGCCTAGCTCTTTCTCTTCCTGTGCGTCTACGCTTACACTTCTGCTGCGGGAGGCAGCTGTCTGCCATCCCTGCGGACAGGAGCATGTTTTCTGGGAGCACTCAGGATACTGCCTCCTGCTACATCCCCACCAGAGTGGGGCTATGATGTGGGTTCACACTGATCGAACACCACCAGCCTCCATGTTTCTCTTCGTAATGGAGTGAGGGAGATATTAGTACAACACTCACTCACTGGATTCGTAGGCTGAGGTTCAAAGTGGTTAAGAACTTGCCCAGAGTCACACAGCTGGTGTGGGCCCAGGTCTGGGTGATGCCCAGCCCGAAAGGAGCATAGGACAGGTGCTAAGCTTCCAGGCTCTGGAACCAGGGTTCCAGTCCTGTTTCCCCATCAGTACCTACTTCACAAGGTTATCGTGAAGTTTACACAGTTTCCTTGTACATGTGGTTTTCAGAGACAAGCACATAGCCCGGGGCTGGGCTGAATGCCCAGCGGGAGTCAGAGCCTGCCTTGTGATCCACAAGATGGGACCAGCAGAACACACTTACTCATCTCTGATCTCAGCTGTATCAGCTCCAATGGCCCCGTGTGCAAAACAGGGTCCTCCTGGGAGCTCAGCCCCCAGGTTGCTCAGGCAGGGTGAGAGGAAGCCGTTCTGAAGGCAGAGTGAGTGGGTGCCATCTCCTCTCCCTTGGCCTCCCGCATGGGCCATTGCCAGCATGGCTCGATGACTCCCCATGGGAGAGCAGGGCCAGTGAGTCAACCTGGAGGGACAGCTGCACCCTTGTGTGGGAAGCAGCGCACCTGCCGGCTGGTGCCTGCATCACTGCTCAGGATGTCCACCTCTCTGTTCTTCCAGGGTAAGCATCCCTCGGCAGGCACTGCAGTATTCCACGTGACCAGCACATTCCAGGATGCATAGTGTATTAGTTGTCTCTGGCTGTGCGATGAATGACCATGAATTTAACAGCTTTGCCCAACACGGATGTATTATCACAGTCTCTGGGGGTCAGGTTGGAGCGCAGGCACGCAGCTCAGCTGGGCCCTCGGCTCCGGGTCTCGTAGGATGCACTTGGAGTGTTTGACCGAGCTGTGTTCTCATCTAGGGCCTCCATTCCCTTATGGTCATATGACCCTGGCTTCTCGCTGGCTCTTGGTTGGAGGCCACCCCCCAGTTCCTGAAGGCCACCGGCAGTTTCTAGAAGATGCTGACAGTTCCGGGCCATGTGGGCTCTCCCCACAAGGCTGTTTCCTTCACCAAGCCAGTGAGGGGCTGGCAATTCATGTTTCCATCCACCCTCAGGGCAGGACAGTTCACAAAGTCATGAGCGCCGTGATGCAGAGACCGTGGACCCTCTTAGACTTCGCTGTGCCCTCTGAATGCTGCTAGTGCCCCCAGACTTACAGAGAGAACTGCAGACAGGCTCCGCTGAGGGACGCCCCCAGATGGTGCCTCTGCCCCACCCGCCCTGCCTGTTGGAAGCCCGTCCAGGAATCTATCTGTGAGCCTTCTAAGCCGACATAACCTGTGGCAGGTGTGGTGTGCCTTTCCTTTGACCTCATCCGGAAGCAAGGTCGAGTCTGAGGGCCCCAGTGGCGGGTGCAAAGGTGAGATTGCAGTTCCTACTTTCCTGGGGGCTGTGAGGAAAGACCCAGCCACACACAAGCACACCAGGGCCAGGCGGGGGGACTCGTTACTGGTGGTGCTTGTCTTTCTCTACACCGTGGCCTCCTTGAAGGGAGAGTCCTACCATCTCGGGGAAATCACTTAACCAACTGTGATAGTAATTGCTAACATTTATCCAGCCCTCCTTATGTGCCAGGTACTGTAAGATGTGCTTTGCACACATAATTGCATTTTAATCCTCACAACAATGACTAAGAGATTTTAATAAATTCCAGGAGACAGAAAGCAGAGGGATGTGAACTGACCTATAAAACAGGAAGAACAGGAGGAAGCTGGAGTCGGGATCCTGGCAGCAGCCCTGCAGCCCAGATGCTGCCCACGGGAACTCCAGGGGCCCAGGTCCCAGACGCAGCAGGCGTGCGTGGTCCGGGGCCAGCAGCCCGGCTGCGAGCGGAGGTTATGGGGCGTTGGGGCCGTCCCACCAGGCACCACCTCGCCTTCCTTCCAATGGGGTCACAGCCCAGGTGGAGATGCCAACCTGCGGACTCAGCCTGGCAGCCTGGCACTGAAGCCGCGAGAGCAGCTCCACAGGGAAAGCCAGAGCTGGGGCAGACCCCAGAATGAAACCCTTTCCGTTCTGACACAGGGGGTCCCAGTGCCTTCACCCCAGGAGAGTCTCCTAACTGCCATGTTTCTCCCCGCTCCGCACAGAGCCCAAGGTCAGATGCATGACCCAGGGAGGGTGAGCAGAGAAGCAAGTCCTGCTGATCAGCACCTGAGGAAAGACACCAGCTCCTGCACCGGTGTTTCTGTCCTGCGAGTGGACAGCCAGGGACCGCCAGGCCCGTGGGTAAAGCCAGCCGCGTGGAAGAGAAAGATGAAGACCAACGCACCAAGAAAAAAAAAAAAAAAAGCCAGAGGAAGCAGAGCAAATTAAGTGAAAAGTACTCTAAAAATACTCCAATGAACATACACAGAGATATCTGATAGGATATTATATCCATAAAGTAAGAAAGCAGCATGCTTTGAAAGGGAATGGTCAGGCAAGATGAGCAGTGAGAGTCTGAAACACGAGGCACCCCCCCAGGAAAAGCACACAGGATGAGGACCCAGACTCAGTAAATCTCCAAGAACACGGAGCGGAAGGCAGAGAGTGGAGTTGGGCGCAGAGAGAGGAGGTACGGGCAGACAGTCTGCAGGAGGCCCTGAGGAGCCGGGAAGCCCGAGCACGTGGACGGGAGAGAGCGAGCAGATCCCCAGGGGGGAGCATCTGGGAGCACGGACGGAGGACAGCCCTTCACACATACGGGCCTCTTGCAAGGACGAGGCAGAATGAATTAAAACATTCACAGAAGGCAAATTACCATAAAAATGCATAACACCTCCGATAACAAGGAATCCTAAAAACTTTCAGAGAGAAGGAAAACACTCGTCCACAAAAAAGGAACCATGAGCCTGCGTCTGCTGTGTTGTCAGAGATGGCTTACAAAGTGTGGACGTGCCCCGCAGTCCTCCGTTCACAGATCGGTGATGACCGGCGATGACCGGGATGACCGGTGAAGGGAGAACGAATATACAGCTCGTCCACACGACATCCGTCTTCCATTTGACTTCCTTAGGGGGTGATGTGAGGATACGCTCCAGGAAAATGACGGCGTGAAACAGCAAACATACAAAATCAAATAAAGAAGCACAGAGGACATGAAACTTACAGGAGAGGGAAGAGACCCGAGGACCAAAGCCAGCAGCGTGCGGACGGCCCTGTGAAAAGCGGAGAACACTCCGGGCCTTGCTCCCACGTCCACGTTCCCAATTAACTCTGGGACGGCTCTCTGTGGGCTGGAACCCCAAGTTTCCGGCCATCGTGCGGTGGACCGTCTGTTATCTGTCACTGACACACGTACCTTGAAGCCGTTACTTCTCACGAAAGGCACGAACTATACGGCCAGCGTGGAAGGGGACGCATACGTGTCGCCTAAAGAAGGGCTTGCGCAGAGCAGAACGTGCTGGGAACCACTTCAGGGTGTCGGTCAGGGTCAGTTAATGGTGCGAGCAGTACCACCCAGGCTCTGTGGCTCGGCACATTACAGTTTATTTCTTGGGGCACCTGGGGGGCCCAGTGAAGCATCTGCCTTCGGCTCAAGTTATGAACTCAGGGTCCTGGGATTGAGCCCCACGTCCAACCCCTTGCTCAGCGGGGAGCCTGCTTCTCCCTCTGCTGCTCCCCCCTCTTGTGCGCTCTCTTTCTCTGTCAAATAAATAAATAAAATCTTAAAAAGAGTTAAGGTTTATTTCTTACCGATGTGAGTCGCTCTGTGGGTGAGTCCCCCGGTGGGCCCAGGCCTCTTCCACCTCGTGGCTCCTCCCCCTGGGCACCCCAGTCCTGGGAAACAGCCAGAGGGCAGAGGCCACTGAGAGACTGCTGGCCTCCACGGGGTGTGGAGGGGCTGCGGTGGGATGGGGCACAGGTCCTGCCCAGACACTTAGTGCCTGTCATCGGGCTGAGTGAGTGTCTGCGGACTCTCTTCTGTTCTTTCTTCTCTTCTGCATGGTTTGATTTTAATGAGGATGCCTTTCGAAAGGAAGATGTAGGGGAAAATTTAAAGCTTCTAATTCAGGAAAGGAAATCGTGTCTGCTGTGCTCCTCGGTGGCAGCAAACCAGTGGGTTCGAGCGTGCCTCCCTGATTGCACGGCAGCCCCCGCCCTCGGCATTACCAGCTCCCCGCATGCAGACGTGACGCCCGGGCCCTAGAGGCAAAGCGACTCTCCCCGAGTGATGGGGCGGATCCGNCCCCGGGAGACACGTCCCCCAATGGCTCCTGGTTGTTCAACGGGAAAGCAGAACACGTGAAACTTTTCAGGCTCATATTTACATAGTGTAGAAGCATTCTAGACATAATTGTAATAAAGTTATAGGGAGGTTTCCTCAGTCTGAGTTGTCATGGGCTGAATCGTGTCCTCTTAAGTTCACATGTTGGGGTCCAGCTCCCTGAGCCCCACAGGGGACTGTATGTGGAGATAGACCTTTAAGGGGGAGATGAAGGTGGAACTCGTCATTGGGGCCCTGATCCCGCATGACCGGTGTCCTTATAAGAAGAGGCAGTCAGGACCCATATGCACAGAGGGTTGCCCCGCTGAGGACACGGGGATGAGGCCCATCCACGCACCGACGAGCGGCCTCGGAGGCCCCAGCCCTGCCCGTCTGCACCCAGGTCTCGAACTTCCGGCCGCCAGGACGGGGCAAAATGGATTTCCACTATCTGAGCTGCGTGGTCTGTGACGCTTCGCTATGGCGGCCTCCGCAAACAAGTGCGCGTGCTTGGGAGAATCAATCACTGCAGAAACCTCGGGACTGGAGGAGTTGAAAACCCACGAAGCTGCAGGAAGGAGTGGACGGGGAAAGTGCGTTTCAATCAGGGCGCGCTCTGGTTCGTGTGCCATCTTTTGGATTTTATCTTAAAAATGAAATTTAAAGCACATGTGGGAGGTTTAATGAATTGGAACGTCTGCCTCTTGGCTTTCCCAAAGGGGGAAAAAACAAGTAAATCAGAGTTAGAAGGGAGAGTGTTTGCACTATTTGAGGACATTATAAAGACACATGTTGCAGTCAGGCTTCCCAGAGTTTGGCCAAATTGTTGTGAATGTATGTGGCCCTTGATGCCTGTGTCCTCCCAGTGGGCGGCTTGGTTCTGCCCGTTATCAGCCAGAGAGGGTGTCCCCTCCCCTCCCAGCCAGAGTCTCACCAGAACAACATGGTGGAACCCATGAAGAAAGCCACAAATTGTTCGTGGATGCAACGCCATTAAAATTCAAACTTCATTAGTCAAATGAGAACTTAAGTACAATTAAAAGCGAACATAGAGCCGGGAGAGTATTTCACAACCTCTGTTAGACAAAGGTCTGACATGAGCTAATGACATAAACTATTACCATGAATAATTAATTTAAAAAGCGCCAAGCAGAGACAGACCTAGGGTCTGAGCCAGGAAGTTACAGATGAACTTGCATGAGTGGTCAGCATGTGGGTGAGAGTGTTTGCACTCATTAATATCAGAAGACAGAACGTGTGCAATGGAAAAACACGACGTCGTGCGCTGTTAAGTGTGTGGGTCAACCCGCCTGCTTAGTGTGTGGGTGACGTCAGCATTTCAGAAGGCTATTGGACGTCCTCTCACAACCCTCCTGGGACCAAGCACACGGTCTGTCCTGCGAGTCCACGTGCAGGGGTTTAGCCGCAAGAAGTGGGCGGGGCCACGCATGGGGCTGTGCATTTGAGGGACTGTGCTGGGGCGACCTCATGCCTGTCCGTGTGCCCTGGTTATTCACTCAGGAAACACGGACACAGCTCTGCTGATCACCGCAGCAGCGCTGACCCTGACCTGAGGTGCTAGAGCAGAGAGCCTCGGTCCAGGGGGGCCAAGGGCTCCTGGGGACATGCAAACGATCAGTGGCTGGGCAGGAGGTGTGGGTGTGGTGAGGGTGCGGTCTGGGCCACATGTGGCCGTCAGCAGAGTTGGGGCCTGGGGAGTGGGGCGAGCCCAGTGCAGGGAAGAGGGGAGGCAGCTCCTGCACTTGTCTTCATTGTAGGAGCAACGGGAGGCTGCTGGAGGATGTTGGTGGCCTTGTTCCCTCCAGGAGGAGGATGGATTTCAGAGGCACCAGCTGGAAGCAGAGGACAGCTAAGAGTCTTTGGGGTTGAGGCACAGGAGGTGAGAACAGCTGGTGCGGTGTGGAGACCAGGAGCAGCAGACAGAGCAGAACTGCCATGTGGCCGGAGACACGGGTCAGTAGCAATCCCACAGCCACTGCTGATAAAGCCACAAGACACAGCTGGGAGCACATGTGTGTACACTCGTGTGTGTGTGCATGCTTGGGGGTGAGCCCTCTCATGCGTGCATGCGCACACGTACGTACACGAGTGCACACGCGTGCATATTCATATGTGTGTGCACGCTCATGCGTGGGCGTGTGCATGCATGTGTGCATGTTTGTGTGTGCACGTGTTGCACGTGTGTGTGCATGCATGCACAGAAGGATCCTGTTTTGGGTACCGTGAGGCAAGAAAGATAGGAAGGTAGGAGGAGGAGAGAAGAAGCCTACCCCACATTCAGTGGGGTTTACCTCTGTGCTGTGCAATTATGGGCAATTTTTCCCCTCCCATTGTTTGTTTCTCAAGTGTTCTGCATTGAACAAATATTGACTTGGTAATTTTAAAAAATGTGCTATGAAAAAGATAAAAGCAGCTCACGAAGGCTCCTTGTTCCCCACTTTGCCGGGTCTAAACTCCCAGCTGTCTGGGCCTTCCTGGGGGTGAGTGGGCATCACTCCACCTGTCCAGCAGGTATGCCGACCCCGGTGGGACTTTCCTGGGGAGGTCGCTGACCTCACCACCCATTGCATGGCTGTGCGCTCTTGCGGGCCTGTAGGAGCCAGTGAGGATAAGCCAGGCCCACCGAGGGAGCCCTGAGGAGCTGTGTGTCTGAAACACTGGGAAGCTCCGGTCACAGGCCATGGATCTGGCAGGTTGAGGCTGCATGCTGCAGGGGCTCAGACCAGGGCCACTCCCTGGGATCCCGGGTGCACAGGGGTCTGAGGGTGTTGGTGAGACATGAGAGGTAAGGTGCATCATGAAGAAGAGGAACCCTGTGGCTCCTTGGAAGGGGAGCCAAGCATCTGGCAGGCCGAGGGCCTGCACAAGGCCAGGTGGCCTGGGAGAAAAGGCATATTGGGGCTCTGTGAGTAGGATGCTGGGATGGGGGCAGGGTATTGGGACCAGATAGCAAAGGGCTTTGGGTCCCAAGCAAGAGGTCTGGTTGCTTTGAGGATGAGAGCTCCAGCCTCGCAGGGAGGTGGTGGGGTGCCTGGAATAAGGGCACCAATGTCACAGGTGCCATCTCTGTCCATCCCCACGGGCCTGCGGGAGATGCAGAGACCTGGTCCTGCAGACTGAGGGGGGCTGGCACACTCCACAGTGAAGCAGCAGAGAAGATGCCGCTCATACCCCAACCACCATGGCCTCAGGGCTGTTAGGTGAGGACCACTGTGTGCAGTTTGTTCCCCAGGGGACAGGATCTCAGGAGAAAGGGCCTGAGGCACGAAACATCTCTATCTGTGCAAGGTGCCCCCATCATACCAAGCAGTGATTCCTTCCTAAAGTAAACAGTAGTAGACTTTTGAAAACTGTGGCTAGGACCTGAGACCAGAGCCCAGAGTTCATAATGACCTCCCACTGCAAGGTGGTGTCCCAGGGGATATCCAGGGGTGTGTCCATTCCTGTTGTCTCTGGGAAAGGGACAATGCTATTGGATGCAAGTCTCAGATGGAAGTCGCTGAAATTCTGGCATTAAGTAGGGATTCAGAATTACTACTCTGGGCAAGAGAGGGGGACAGGAGACGTGTCGGGGAGGGTGCAGAGCTCCATGGGGCAGGAGAGCTGGCCCTTGGTCAGAGCTGCCACAGCACAGCTGCGAGCACACTCCTGGGGACAGGGAGCGAGCCAGAGGCAGGTGCAGAGAAGCAGACCACCAGATGGGTCTAGTTTGGGTTTCCCAGCAGGTGCAATGGAAGGCCAGACCAAAGGAAAGTGATAGCCAAGATCAGATTTGGGCCGGAGTGCGGGGAAAGCCCCAGTATGGGGGTGGGGAGGAAGCCAACTCAGGGCTGGGGGACTGGGAGACAGATGAAGGTCAAGAGACTGGAGGAGGCTGGAGGCCCAAGTCCGAGCCGTGGCGTGAGCAGAGATCGTGGCGTGGCAGAGCCCGCGGGCTGGCGGTCAGGATCCCGGGAGGAGGGTGGTATCTGCAGCTGGGGTTTTGGTGCTGGTGACTGCTACAGAGAAGGGGGGACAAAGACCAGTCCAGTTAAATACTGAGGTTATGCTGAATGATGGTGGGGAGACAAAGCTGTACGCCAGAATGCGGTCCTCAGAGAGCCGCGGAGCACTATGATGGGTGCAGTGGGACAAGCATTGGGGGCTGCTGAGGACTGAGCCGGGAGGACAGAGAGGAAGGCAGCTCCAAGGCTGAGACCCTGGCTGGCCGGCTGACTGCAAACCCCAAGGGCTGTGTGCAGGCATTCGGGAGAGGACAGATCCATGAAGGAGGTGGATTTGCTTAATGGTGGGTGCAGACAATATTGAACGGCAAACGAGACAATAAAACGTGTAATTCGCACACATACAGCACTGGCTGCCGGGGATTGTGATGAGAGGCAATGAAACACCACCAAGACTAGTGGCAAGCTCATGGGGGCTGCTGAGAGCCCTTGCCGACTTGGGGGTGGGAAAGGAAGCTCTGGGAGGAGGCGGGCTGCAGAGTTACACAGAGGGGCACGAATCCTGGCTCTAGCTCAGGACCAAGGTCCATGTGACTCAGTGTGTTCATTTTCTTGACCCACAGAATGGAGTTACCAATAGTGCACACGTCAGAGAGTGGTTGTGCAGATGGCATGAGATGGAGAGGGCTGAGCATTCAGGACACTGCCTGGTCCAAGTGTTCCATCAGTGCTCTCATTTTTAATGTCACCATCATTGTCATCTCCACCATGACTCTGACAACCACCACCACCATCACTATGACAACCATCACCACCACTACCACTATGATCACCATCACCACCTCCATCCTCACCACCACCACCATCATCACTACCACCATTAGCATGTCCATCAACACCACCACCACCACCACCATCACCATCATCACTACCATCACCACCATGATCACCACCACCATCACCACCACCAAGACCAGCACCATGACAATCGTCATCATCACCATCACCATCACCACCATCATTACAACACTGTCATTGCCATCATCATCAACACCATCATCATTAACATCCTATTATGTTATTGTTTTTAACCCTGGGAGCTATGCAAGCCCCAGGTCTTCTAGAAACAACTGCACCCAGAGACACATTGCATGTTAGACCTTAGTGTCCATCACTCCACAGTGAGGACGAAGAGGACTAGAGGGGTATAGGACTTGCACAGTGTCATGGAGCTTTAGTGTGGCTCAAAGATGCTGTCATTATTCCACCACCACCGTCATCACAGCCATCACCACCAAAGTGCAGGACCCAACACCACGCCATGCCTCACCTATTATGTGACCTGGGAATGATTTCTCTTATTTGTACCTCTATTTCTGTAGAGGGATAACCAGGAGGAAAATGGATAAACCCTGTAAATCCATCGTCCATTCCTTGCTTAAGCATAGTCAGTGTGTTGACTGCACACCATCCTTAATAAAATAGTGAAAGCCAAGTGTCCATGTCCCCGCCAACCTGATGATCCCAAGGGGGAGCCCATGCCCTATCTCCCTGCCTGGTCTCAGCCCTGATGACCTCTACTGAGCCCTCCTGGGAGAGTCACCAGGGCTGCAGGGTGGGGGAACTCTGTAGCAAGACACTGTGGCCTCCCTCCTCACCCCCTCCCTCCTGCTGGGCTGACCCTCTGCTGGCCACCTTCTCACCTTCTGTCCCCATTAATCTGTTATTAGATATACATCTTTGCTTCCTATCAGGAAGATCGTGAATTGGGCCATTATGTGGAGGAAAAGTGTTTTTCAATGATCACTGGGAGAGGAGACTCCGCCAGCGCCGAGTGGAGGAGCAATTTAAGCCCAGGAAGGCCCGCCATCCATCTCCGTTTGCTGGATAATTTGGGCCTCGGAGCTGCCAGAGCAGAGAACAGCCCCACGGCAGCATTGTCACCACTGGCGGGCTGAAGAGCGAGGCCTTGGGTCCTGGTCATGATCTCAGAGAAGCTGCACAAGGGGGGCAGGGTCAGGAAAAAAGACTGGGCCTCCGGGAAGAGCGATGTTCCACTCCACAAGCCCAGGAACGGGGTGGTTATGTGCCCCGCAGTGACCTCCATGTGGGCCTCAGGTTCACTTCGTGTGGCAGCCCCTGGGCAGTGGTGGGGACGGGGCCTGGGGTGCCACTGCTGCCCCCAGCCCCCCTTCCTAACTCCTGGCTCCACCCAGGCTGTTCTCTGCTGGGATTCATCCTCCCCCCTGAGCAGCTCAGGTCCCCAGATAGGACCCAGCTGGACCTGGGGGGCCAGTAGGAGGGAAGCCTGGGGCAGCAAGGAGCTGTGATGGACAGGGGTAGAGGTGGGTGACTTCCCAACAGGAACCCAAACAGAGAGACCCAAGATCCAGGCTTCCTCCTCACCAGAACTCCAGAAAATCCCTGGAATCAGGAGTCATCCACCGACAACAGGTGAGCCAAGCAAGGGAGGCCTAGCTGGGAGGTTGTCTGTCCCTGTGAACCCTTGAGCCAGTTGGAACCCCAGGGCTCCAGTCAAGCCCTCTGTGGCTCCAGCATGCTCACATGGGAGGCTGGATGGGGCCTCCGAGAGTCAGAGTGGAGAGAGGTGTGGATAGAGCCGTGGCCCATACCCACCGCCCAGCCGGGGCCTCCAGAGGCAAGACAGTGTTCACTGGTAGGTGAGCACCTCGCTGTTGATCACAGGGACCGTTATTCACCGGGGAGCTGGAGTATGGGAAAGCTCACCTTCTCGGCAGTGGCTCAGCTGCCTTCACCCAGGCCGTTCTGGAGACCACACTGGGCTCGGAAGATGACAGGCAGCCAGGCCCAGATGCCTAAGGGACAGGGCCCAGTGGCTGAGTGGGGTCAGCTGACTCCCCAGCAAGGTCAGGGCCTGCGTTCTCCCTGGTGTCTGCTTGACGTTCCTCCCAGCCCAGCAGGAGCCTGGCTCTAGGTGGGGGCTCAAGACCTCACACGATCAGCAGGCCCCTCCCTCCCTGGGGCTGCAGGCTTGCATTGCCTCCAGAGTGGGTGGGAAGAGCACTGGGCAGAGACCAAGAGACCTGGGCCCACGTCCAGGTTTGCGCCTTGATGACTTCCATACTGCCCCTCCAGGAAGACCAGCCCACCCCCTCACCCATTGCCAAGACCAGCCAACCCCTCTTCCTTTGCACCGTGGCCCCCAGCCCCAGCCCCGCCTCTGCGCATCAGACTCCCAGCTCTGGGAGTGTATCTTACCATCTGTCTGCTCCACAAAGACAGAACAGGTACCCCAGTGCCTACTAAAGGAAATGCATACAGTAAGCGCTCAGAAGGTGGTATTGACATAAACACATGCAGAAAGCATACATGCATCAAATGTCTATGCTTTGCACAATCAGCCCCCAGGGGTCGGAGGAGGGAGACAGAACTTGTGTGTAGGGTCTCAAAGGGAAGCCCTGGAGGAGGAGGGGATGTGGCCTGCGTTGGGCCCTGGAAGAGATGGGGGACCTGGGAGGTCGGCAGGGAGCAGCAGGGCCAGGCACCAAGGCAGAAGCAAGGAAAGGTAAGTGCTCACACACTTCTCCATGGGGGGCTGTGCCGGTGCTCTAACTTCTTCACACGAGGCAAGACCCCCCAGTCCCTGCAAGCGATCAGAGAGAAGAGAGAGCTCGTGCATCCGAGTGCGTCCGTCAGGCCAGGCCAAGCCAAGCTGCAGTAACACACGGCCCGGCCTCTCAGTGACTAGGACGCCCTGAGCACGCCCCGGAGGGCTCATGCTGACACTCCAGGATGCAGGTGGGCTTCGCACTGGTCACCCCGACTGTTGCCGGTCAGCACGGCAGAGGGAAAGCAGAAGTGGCCCGGGCTGGTGGGGCTGCTCTGGGAGCGAAGCCATCGCTGGCGCCCACGCTGCGGGGCCCCATGGTCAACAGGTTGCAGGGCGCCATCCTTCAGGCT
Organism: Ursus maritimus; assembly: GCF_017311325.1. NCBI lineage: Eukaryota > Metazoa > Chordata > Mammalia > Carnivora > Ursidae > Ursus > Ursus maritimus. Next base: position 78,508,942 of record NW_024427107.1, read on the forward strand.
CCTGCCAGGAGAGAGCACCAACCCAGCAGCTCTCGAGACCACCAAAACCTAACGGGGAAAAACATTCAAGTGCAAGGACAGCAAGAACCACTCCTGCACACAGACGTGTAAACTGAGCTCCACGGTTCCCCGCTGCACTCCCGGCACCCGGCAGGCCAGTGCAGGCGTGGAGCAGGGGCCACGGGCTCCTCTGGCCCTCAGGTTCCAGACACTCCATAAGCTGCAGGTTCCTGCTGAACGGGGCCCGGCCGGTCTCCGAGCCCTCGTAGGAGGGACGTGCTGGGAGGGGCTGGCAAGGCCTGGCCCATGTCGCAGGCGACACCAGAGTGTGTCTGGTGGCTCTCAGCTTCCTCAGGTACACGTGGTCCCCGGGCCGAAGGTCAGCACAGGGGATGGAGGCCATGGGGGGGTGGGGGAGTTCCTGGAATGTGGCTCCAGCCGGGACCTCAGCGTCAAGAGAAGAGTGTGTAGCCGACTGTGGCCCCGCAGGTTTGTGTAAAACCCCACACAGGACCCCGGGGCTTAGCCTAGGCCACTGCCTGTGACGCTGCCGGGTCCAGAGGCGGGGCCCGCCGGGACCTCAGCGTCAAGAGAAGAGTGTGTAGCCGACTGTGGCCCCGCAGGTTTGTGTAAAACCCCACACAGGACCCCGGGGCTTAGCCTAGGCCACTGCCTGTGACGCTGCCGGGTCCAGAGGCGGGCCCCGCTGGCTTGCCTGAGCTCCCCTGGCCCCCGCGGGCTGGCGACAGATGCGCTCATGCATCTGGGCCCCCTCCCCACAAGCTGGATCTCTGCTCTCACATGGCCCTCGGTGACGGACGCAGGCCTTCCCACGATGACGGACTGCAGGTACTGGTGTCTGAAGAGAGGTCCCCGCCTGGGACGGTCAGCCCTCCCACACAGACCTCCTGCTGGCGTCGCTAGTTGACCACGGAGGGGCTGGAAGGGGACACACGGGGGGGGGGCACAGAATGCACAGGGGGGCTGCCTGCCGAGCGGGACAGACTCCTGCCCTGCCTTGCTTACACTTGTTAGTGGGGAGAGAACTTCATTTCTAACAGCCGTCCGTGTCTGTTAATAAAAATATTAGCCAGTTACGTGTCTGTCCCAGAGGGGAGAAGATTTCCATGCAGAAAATTCCAGGTCTTATAAGGAATACAAATGACTCCTGTCTGGTGTTAACTAAAACTCTGGCACACAGACTTCCCCTGAGACAGCAGGCGCCATGGGCCTCGGGGACCGGGGGTTAGGCCTCACGGTGAGGCTGGGGGCAGGTGGGGACCCAGTTACCTCCCCACCCCTGTTAGAGGCGCCGTTCAGGAGGCCCGGGGGCTCTGAGGGTCTCCATGGGGCACGGCTGACCCACCCCTCTAGAGCCGCAGCCCTCTGCCCGGATGGCCGGGGGTGCAGAGGGGACACGGGAAGGGTCATGACTCTCAGGCCCCAACCTCAGGCCCCCTGAGAAGGACGCCCACTGGGAGTGAGGCAAGCGTGTGGCCAGGCAGTGGAGCATTCTCTTGTGAGCACAGGCCATCGTGGCTAGTCTTGGCATCCGGCCACTGCCAGCACCAGCCCGGGAGCCCACAGTGGCCTGCTGGGGAGTGCCAGGCCTGTCTCGGGCTTGCCGGGTTTGGAGAGTGCTCCCACCAGGCCCCACTGTGGCCCTCCAGGGCTCTGCCACATCAGGAACTGCTACGGGGGCTCTCCAAGCTTGAGGAGCAGTGGTCAGGCGGAGAGCCATCGATCGGGAGCAGGGGCTCGTGTGGGCGCCGACTCCTTGCAGGGAGCTGGCTCAGCATGGCCGTGGTGGGGCCTCTGTGAATCTGCACTGCGCGCCCCACGCTCTTTGTCAGGAGGACACCGAGGGGAGGACATGTCCGGAACACGGTAGCTGGGGGCACCGAGGCCGGGCTCCGGAGGCATCGGGGCAAACAGGCGAGCTCGTGCGGGACCTCCAAGGCCCTCTGATGCCTGGGGTTCCCACCTGCAGGAGGGGAAGTCATGTGACAAGGAGGGGTGTCTGCTTATTTTCCTCTTACTTTTTAAATAAATTTTATTTTAGACCCGTTTTTGATTTGCAGAATCATTTACAGAGGCTTCCTGTGGATAGTACGCCCAGCTGCCCCCATCGGCCTCTGACGTCAGGGCCGCGCACTTACCCCAGTCAGGGAGCCCATACTGTCTGGCATGAGCCACTAAGGTCCATCCTTTGTTCAGATTTTCTTCATTTCCCCGGGGCCCTTTTCCTGCTCAGACCCCACCTGGGGCACCCCGTTACACTTAGTCGTGTTTCCTGCTGTTGTCCATTGAGGTGAAATGCCCACAGTGCGCCCTCACGTGCGTGCTTGAGGGCCGTTTACATCGTGGGGTGTGCAGGAGGCAGAGCGCGTCCCCGCGCCCCGAGGCCCCCTGGTGCCCTGCAAGCCAGCATTGCCCCACGAGGGGACTGCCCGCAGACCGGAGCCAGGGCCGCTCACTCCTCTCTGGTCTGGCTGCTTTCGCTCCCAGTCGTGTCCCCGAGAGGCACCTGGGCGGCTGCCGACGAGGCAAAGTGATCTCGCTGAGAAACACGCTAAGAAGAATGGGATGAAATGAAGAACCCACATCCGCTCACTTGAACGTCACTGAGTGATTCTCCTCTCTGCCCTTCCCCCCTCACTCCACCCTGGGCTCCTCCAGGAGCTGCCACTGCCTGGCCATCCGGGTGGTCCCCCCCAGCTGACGATGTCACTGGTCACTCTACTCGCCAGTATAGTTTTGATATGGGGGATTCCGCCCTTCCCATAAGTGGTTTGCGCTCGGTTCACCCATCTGCTGTCTGCCCTTCCCACTGCACCTTGCACGTGGGGGCTGATACTTGCGGCCGTGTGCGGCTGCGTTGCCCCCTCGCGGCTCCTGCCTCGTGCGCGGCTACAGGGGCAGGCCGAGGTTGCTTTACCCACTCTCTGACGGAGAGATTTAGGCCATTTCCATTTTCGCCACCATACTTTGAGGCGGTGAACAACGTGGGGGCACACCTCCTTGTGCACATGCGTGTGAGAGTCTCTGGTATTTACCTAGGTGTGGAATTGCTGGGTGTGGGTGCACGTTCAACATGACGACATTCTCCATGCTTGCGAGTCTGTCAGCTCGGGCTGCGTAACGGAACACCCCGGACTGGGAGCTTCCACAGCCTGCGCTCCCTTCTCACCACCTGGGGGCGGGAGTCCGCCGTTGAGGTGACAGCAGATTCGCTTCGCGCGTTGTGCACACGGCTGCCTTCTCACTGTGTCCTCACATGGCAGAGAGAGCGGTCTCCCCCTCTCTTCTCGTAACGGTGCAGATCCAACCACGGGGGGTGCGCCCTCACGACCTAGTCGCGGTGGGTCAGGGCTCCAACATACGAATTTGGGGACATACACGTTAAGGCCATAGCACAAGGACTGCACGGAGTTGTGCTCACCACAGCCCATGACCTTCGCCATCCTCCGCGTCCTCGGGAGCGTTTGCTCCTGCTGGATGAGCTGAATCTTGCCCGTCGGCGGGGGATGAGACACCGTCTCTCTGCTGTAATTTGCATTTCCCTGATTACTTGATGTAGTTTATTGGCCATTTGTGTATCTGTTTTCTGTGAAATCCATACTGATATATTTTAACATATTTTTCTTTGGGCTATTTTGTCTTTTCCTTGATGCATGGGGATTCTTTGTATATTATGAATACTAATATTTCATTGATTATATGCGTTAAAAGTGCCTCCTCCCAGAAGATAGCTTATCATTTTATATTTGTACACAGTTTTTCTGCTTTGTTTCTGTGAAATTACTCACTTCTTCTGAGCTTTCAAATTAACATAACGTAACTCAAAGTATTTCCTCTTTTGCCCTTCTGATATGTTTATTCGTGTATTCTCTCCTTTATCCAGCTTTCAGAGACTGTCTTATATTATTCTCTACAAAAGAAATGAAAACAAAACAAATCCAACTGTGATCTGGCTCCTTTGTTTTCTATTTTTAAGTGTCTGCTTTTATCCCTTTTTATTCTCTTCCTTTTTTTCTTTTCTTCCTCTCTCCCTTTTTTTCTTTTTTCTTTTTGGTTTTGCCATTGTCCTATCTTTTAGCTTCTTTAGCTGAAAATTTACCCTGCTTTATTACTTTCTATTGTTTGCTAAGTGCATTTAAAGTTAAGGTTTACTCCCAAATATTAGTATGCTTTTAAAACCACTTTAAAAAAATTTTTAAAGATTTTAGAGGGAAAAAGCACATGCATATGCAGTGGGGGGGGGGGGGAGAAGGGGAGGGAAAGAATCCTAAACTGGCCCCATGCCCGGCACCATGCCTGACGCGGGGCTCCTTCTCACAATCCTGTGGTCATGACCTGAGCCAAAATCAAGAATCAGACGCTAAACCGACAGAGTCACCCAGGTGCCCCCACTTTTAAATATTTTTAAACTCCCCAATGTGAGTTTTTTTAAATCATGATAGTTTCATCAAATCTTGGGAGTTTCAGTCATTATTTCTTCAAGTATTTATTTCCTCCCTTCTGCATTACACTGTTTGGTATTATCGCCATGAGGGTCTGTTCATTTTTCTTCATTTTTTCCCCTTTCTTCTCCAAACTGGATAATTTCTATTGATCTGTTCTCCAGTTTCCTGACTTTTCTGACATCTACAAGTTTCTGTAAAGCCCATTCCGTTAATTTTTAATTTCAGCAATTGTAGCTTTCAGTTCGAGAATTGCTCTCAGTTCTTCTTCACGGTTTTCATTTGTCTGCTGAGATTGCCTATCTGTTCACTCATAGGATTACGTTTCCTTTAAATCGTCGAATATATCTTTCTGCATAGATTTACAATAATTGCTTTAAAGTCTTTATCTGTCACAACTCGTCCCTGGGCCATCTCAAGTTCAATTCCTACTGACTGCTTCATTTTTCTTGAGCAAGAACCCCTTTTTCCTCTCCTTTGATTTGTTGAGTGATTATTTTTCTTATTGAATTCTAGCCACTGTGAGTAGTTTGTGGTAAAGACTCCAGATTCTGCTTTCTTTCTCTGATGAGACTTGGTTCTCTCTCGGCAGGCAGGTCACTGCAGGCTGATGGCCCGCAGCCCATGGAGGCTGTAGTCATCGTTGGCAGATCCGAGGAAGACAGGCTGTTTCACAAACCCCTCTGACCTGGAGAGCACAACCCATGAACTCCGTGTGCCCTTCAGCTTTGGCCAGGAGCTCATGCTAGGCTTTGTCGGTGGAGGGGAGTGGCCAGAATAGATCTTCCTCCAGACTTTGGCCCTTGCTCCAATGCCCCTTTATTCAGCTCCCTGGCCTCTGTATTCATGCCCCATGGATTCTGACAGCTTCAAGTGTCCCACAGCTGAATTCTGCCTTGAGAGCTCAGAGAGGCACTCATGTCTGTTCAGACCCAGCCCTCTAGGCTGTGGCTAGAAATTGTCCCCAGACACATTGCTGGGCAATCGTGGGCCTCACCTGAGAAGATTCCTTTCTCTAGTGGATTGCACGGTTGCACGACTTACTGCCCACTGCTAAGAAGACTCGCTTCCTTTAGTTTGGCAAGTTTTGTTGCTGTTGATGGTGAGGACCATCCTGACCACCTGCTCCATCCTGTCCAGATGTGCAAGTTCCTCCCTCCCATGAGATTTTTAGGACAGCCTTTATGAGTTTTATTATTATTCTTAAGATATAAGGTCTATCAAATAAAATGCAAAAGCCTTAAGAGTCCAATTTGATAAACTTTGACAATTGTATACAGAACATTTCTGGTATCCCCAGATTTGTGTCATACCATTTGGCGTTCATTTCTCCTCTTCCAGAAGCAACCACTGGCCTGATTTCTACTGCCATATGTTAATTGCAACTGTTCTGAAACTTCATATAAGTGGAATGATACAAAATGCACTCTGTTGGATCCGACCTTTTCATTCCACATTTTTGGGGATTCATTATTATTGTTGAATATATCCATAGTTCATTTTCTGTTCTTGTTAAGTAGCATTCCACCATATGAATACACCACAATTTTGATGAGCTGTTCTTTAGTTCATGGACATGGCAAAACAATATATTATATCATAGCTAAACAATAAGGGACAAAGAGGGCAGCAGATATTGCAGCTAATTGACAAACGTAGGGCTAAAGCTGGTTGTGGCTTTCCCAAGGTCGCAGGCATGTCATGGTGATGAGACAGTGGGCAGGTGAGGGTGGTGGTGACTGCTTGGTCAGACTGAGATGGTGGGGATGGTAGCACCTGTTTGAGCACAGTGACATTTGTGATTATCTGAGCCATCTCTGTGGTGCTGAGATCACTCTGGGACGCTGGCTGGTGGACACAGCTGTACCCTCTGTAGCCGTTGTTTGTGTGATAACTGAACTTGAGCTCCATAAGAGAAGAGAGAAGACAGAGAAAGTTGTTTAGTCCCCACTTATCCAATGAACACAATACTGAAGGCACAATTCAATAAAAGAGCTGTCATTTGGGCTTGGGGCTGTGTAGGAGCCCGCAAACTTATTTCAGGAGTAGACACCTTCATCAGGGCAGGAGGGAGGCCTCTTCTCTGGCAGGAAGGAAATGGGGTTTGCATTGGATTTGTCCCCCAGTCATCACACCTGGCTGTTGTCTGTGGTTGTCAAGGAGCCCAGAGGCCGAGGTGAAGAGATGAGGAGCCTCTCCTGGGCTGGCCCTGTTCCCTGCCAACCATGTGAGCAGCACAGACCTGCGTCTACCCTCAGGGGCATGGAGAGGCCATGTGCTCTCTCTCTGCCATCCTGGTTGCCACTGAGAGAGGTGCCCCACACCAAGCCAGAGCCCACATGGAGGGGGAGCACAGCCGCACCTGACCCTGGGCCCTCCTAGTCCAAGGACAGTGCTGCAGGCTTCCTGGTCCAAGATCAGATGGATTCTACAGACAAAGGTGAAGGCCCTAGGCCATCAGTGGAGTCTCTGTCCCTTTGGAAGAGCTCCTGACAACACCCCCTACTCTGGGCTTCATTTCTACCCAAGTGGGCAGCTGGGCTTGGTGACCTCTGAACCCCTGAGTCTCCCTTCCACGTCTTCATACCAAACTGACCTTTGCTCTGTTCACCAGACCAGGTTGGGATTAGGGGCTGCTGGCCTTCCTGGGCCTTGACCTGTTATTAGAAAGGAGTGCTGTCTCATGGTTAAGACACAGTCTCAAATGTTGGACAGATGCAGATTTGAATCTGCATTCATCATTTTCCAGTTGACCCTCCACAAGCCATTCTGAGCCTCAGGTCCCTCATCTGTAAAATGGGGATTAGGACTATAGCAAACCTCAGCGGGTATGGCTGGAGGTGTCCTGTGGGAGGGCTGCACCTGGGCTGTGGACGGCTGGCAGTCTTGCTGTGGAGACATGAGTCCTGGACCCAGCATCAGGACAACTGATGTGATCTAGAGAAGACACTGAGCCCTAGTCACAAAATCAGGAGTAAAACCTGCCCGTGCAGCCTTCCTCTCATCTCAGGTGTGGTGTCCCCATCATTTACGAATCCCTGTCCAGGCTCTGCAGGTGACACAAAGGTGGAATGGCCCTGGGCCCTCCAGGGGGGACCACACAGGTGGCATTGACAAGGGTAGAGCTGGGAAGGGCCAAGAGATCCTAGAGAATTTGGGGTAAGGGGAAGGGTATTGAGGAATTTCACCTCTGGAAGCTACAGGAATCAAGAATGATGGTGTTGGTGCAGAAACTAATAATAGATGAAGGAGGAAGGATAAAAATCTGAAAGCAGGACCCTGTGCCCATGGGAACTCACTTTATAACAGGAAATGTTCTCTTAAATGCATGAGGGCAGGAGGAGTTCTTCAAAAATCTGTTTGGATGATTGGCAATGCATTTGGAGAAAAACATTAAGTTAAATGCATACCTCATGTCATGCTCAAAAATTAATTCCAGTCAGTTTAAAAAACTAAACTTATTTTTTGGATAAAAAGCATAAGGTCTTAAAATATAGGATATTCTTAAAAATTTTGGAATTCAGGAATACCTCTAAGAATGACACGAACTCATAAAACATAAAAGAAAATATTGAAATATTTGAGGCCACAAACAAATTTTTCTGTACGTGATAAAAAGTCACCATAAGCAAGATTATAAAGAGAAAAAGTTGGAAAAAATATTTGCTGGGTCTTTAAATAGAAAGGATCAATATCCGTAATATGTAAAGAGCACCTGCACATCAACAATAAAAGGTAAATGACACAAAGGGTGTGGTCAGCTCAGGGTAGAAGAACCCAAACTCTATGATCAGAGATGCCCAACTTCACAGAAATTGGGGAAATGTAAAGTACAGCAACACTGAGAGTTTTTGCCCAGTGGGGTGGGAAACATAAGAGATTGATGATATCAGGTGCCAGAGGGTGAGCACGTAGGAGGGGCACCCACTTATTGTTGGTGAGAACATAAATTATCAAAGCCTCTTGAGAGACAGTTGGCAGAATCTGTCAAAATGGGACTGACTGGCAATCCCTGTCTAGCTGCCTATCAGAAGAAACCCATGTGAGTGTGCACAACAGTGTGTGAAGAGAGAGGGGCTGGTGCTGAGCTAGTCATGAGAATCAGAAACCACCTGAGTGCCCATCAGTGGAGGGAGGTCCTGGAATGCCGGGAAACAGCCAGGAAAAAGCAGGTAGGCCCATATCTACAGAAACGGCCCCAGCTCTGAGATCTCCCATCAAATTAGAACAAATGATTTGCAAAACATCCACAGTGTGTGGGCGGGCCTTCCTGTGGACGGGCCAGCACTGCACAGACGGTGCCCCAACCTGGCAAGGCCTCTCTTCAACATGGACAGGAAGCAGTTGGAGAGGGACGTTCAAAGGGAACTTCTTCTGGCTTTGCTCTCCCTCCTTCCAGGGGTTTAATACTTTGCAGCAAGAACCCGGGCATGTGCCCCTTTGTGTGCGAAGCCCACAGGAGGAGCACAAGTCCTGGGGAGAGTGAGTGCAGTGCAGCCGCTCGGGCCTGGGGCCTCATCCCTTCCCACCTCCGGGCCTGACACGGAGAACTGGCTGCGTGCTCCTGCCCCCGCCTGACCTCCCCGTGCCAGGGCGGGGTCCATCTCTTGCCGAGTCCACAGGCTAGAGCTTGGAGAGGCTCTGGTCGCAGACGGAGGACGCGGCCCCAAGGCGAGCAGCTTCTGGGCAGGATCCGTGCTCGAGATGGCAGCGCTGTCTGCGTGCGACGTGCAGACGTTTGCGCGGTCACTGATCTGGCTCCGGGTTCCTGGTGCTGCCCTGGCAAACTGTCGCAGACTCACAGAGAGAATGGAAATTTACCGTCTCTCAGGTGTGGGGGCCAGATGTGCAACAGCCAGTTGCGGGAAAGCTGCACTCCCTCTGGACAGTCCTGCCTCTTGCAGGGGCGGGAGCTCCGGGCACCACATCACCCAGGCTCTGCCTCCGTGGTCACGTGGCCCCTCCCCTCTGTGTCAAATCTCCCTCTACGCCTGGCTTTTGAGGACACTGGTCATCGGGTTAAGGCCCGCCTGGATCACCAAGGATGGTCCTAGATCTCCCCACCTCTAGATCGTACATCACATCTACAGCCACCCTTTTCCCAGATAAGATCAGGTCCATGGGTTCCAGGGGTTCAGGGTGGATAGCTTTTGGGGGCCCGTTTTTGGCTTCCCACACCCTCCTTCCCTTCAACCTTCAAACTCCGATGGCGGGCGAATGTCTAATGCATCCTTCCACTCGCGGCTGTACGGGCAGGAGCGGGGCAGCTCTGGCTGGCTGCTCAGCTCGCCGGGACCACAGACCAGCCGCGGTCTCGCCCCTCAACCACCTTCTTGCACAGCTGAGCTCCGGATTCAAGCAGCCAAGTGCGAACCTCGCGGAGACCAGAGACTCATCTAAGGCACACGGCACCGAAGAAGAAAAGAAGAGAGGCACGTCCCCTCGCCCTGGAAGGCCCTCACCAGGGACCTGCATCCCAAGGGCGGGTCTGTCTGACCTTGCGAGGCGGAGGCTCGAGGCCAGAGGTCGTCGCCGTTCCGGGCCAGAGGCACCTCCTTAGCCTTCTGGGCACCCGCTGCAGCTGCAGCCCTTCATGAGCAGCGTGGGGCTGAGTGGGGAAGTCAGATCCAATAAGGCCCTGTCTCAGCCCCACCTCAGTGACAAGAGCAAGAGCAGTGTCATGCAGCGGCTTCGGGAAGACACACCGGAGGCCCCGGGGGGCTGCCCCGTATCCAGGGCATTGGCGGAAGACGCGCCTTCTCCCAGACAGAGTCCCCATCTTCAAATGCATCACAGGAGAGCCTCAGGCACCTGCCGGAGAGGAAACACGTCTGCTTTGACTCTGCACCCAGGGCAGGAACCGCTCAAGGCTACAGTGGAGCAGGATGTCTGAGGTCTCCCGGACCTCTTCACGGGGCACCCTGCCAGCCGGGCCCGAGCAATGAGGACTGTTGCACAGCTGGAAGAAAGCAGGGCGGTGGGGCGGGGGCAGATGGGCCGCTGTCCTGACACGGCCCCTCCACCTGCCTGACCTCACTGGTCCCAGGACCCTGCCTGGGTGGGGAGGAAGGCACCTGCCATCCTCTCTGCTTGACAGCTGGGAAAACGGGTAAGGCTGGGAGAGGCGTCCGGTCTGTGGACGCAGGGCTCGGTCCGGCCTTGGGCCAAGCTGTGTGGGTTGCAAGGCTGAGTGCGGTGGGCTGTCTACATGATGCCAGCAGTGCCCTTTAATGGGACGGCCACTCTGAGAAGGCAGGTAACACGGCCCGGGGGCTCACAACCCACTGTGGGGTGGTGGCTATCCCACACCTGTGTGCAGGTGAGGAGAATGACCCCAGAGAGGCTAGCAAGGTGCCCGCCGGCACACCGCTAGTGAGGAGCAGAGCTAGGATTAGAGCCCAGCTCCGGTAGCACCCTGCCCATCGACCGTCAGGGCAGCCCACGTGCCTGCAGCAAGGGGCAGGTAGGGGACAGGTGGTGAGGATGCAGAGTGCTGCCCACAGGTGGCGATGCTGGAGGCCAGAGGGGCAGCTGGGGCGGCTTGGCAGTGGCCCTCAAAGACTTAGCTCCGCCTCCTGAGCTCGCTTCCCAGGTAGAGCCCTCCCCCTGCCCAACATTGTCCCCCATCGTCTCCTCCCCCCAGCCCCCTGCACATGGCCTCCAGCTCTGCCCCTCCTCCACAGTCAGGGCTCCAACCCCCCTCCCTTCTCTCAGCATCAGGTTGGGGCCCAACCGCGGAGGGAAGGGAAGGAAACTGTGGGTGAGTGACGAACGCTTCCTTGGAACAAGACGCTTCATGCCATGCCCTATAATTGTCAAAACTTCTGATTGTCCCCATTTAGTACTTGTGGCAGCTGAGGTCCAGTGAGTGGAGGAGATTCACCCAGCTCTGTGCGGACCCCAGAGGCCACCGCAGGCAGAGGGGCACCCTCCTGTCTTCCCCAGGTGGCCTCTCTCTACGGCCTCTCGTCCCCGCTCGCGACATGGTCCTGGGTGTGTTGGGCTGCGGCCAAGCCTGGACAGCGGGTGTCTGGAAGATTCCGGCCTGCCCTCTGCCCTGTGGCTCCCGTGAGTGTCCTCCCCTCTCTGGGGAGCCTCATGAAACCACCTGGATCCGGAGAGGGTTGGAGAGCACAGCCTGCCCTGCCCCCAGCTCCCGGGCCGGGCCAAGTCCCCAGGATGGAGGACTGCAGGCCGGGTTTGGAGAGAAGACTCCTGACCACTGGCGTTACAGCAGAACAGGGAGAAAGAGGTAGGAAGCCCCAAAGAGGATGTAAAGCCGTGTTTGGCAGGATGCCTGCTGCTCGGAAGCCGAGCCTGAAGCCTCCTGCGCTCTCTCTCGACGCTTTCCTTTTTTGCTTCTTGGTTTTACCAGCCTGAGATACACTAATTGGCCAGAAGCGGAAATAGAAAAAAAGGACATCTCCGTTCAGCACAGAAAGCAACAGCAGCTGCTGGCCCCTCCCAGATCCCTGTTCCAGGGAGAAGAGCTGTGTCCCGGCCTGCAGGCCGCACCCTCGGGAGCCAGGGCCTCGGCCCGCTGCCCCCTCACCGCCCCCACCAGCCTGCCCTCCCCCCTGGGTTTCCGCAATACTCCCTCATCCTGGCTAGGTGCCACGGATAGGCGCCCCCGATTCCGAGTACCCCCACCGCGCCCCACTGTCATCGGCGCTCTTTTAAGGCTGAAGAACCCAAGGCTTCGCGTGGCGTCTTCCTCGCGGTCCCCTAGGCAGTAGCAGAGCTGACGCTCACCTCGCCCGTGCTGCTGGCCGCCGTTAGCACCCCTGGCTGAGCTGCGCGTGTCGTAGTGTCGGGCTGGGCACAGCGGCGGCTTTGTGGTGCCCTGGGCGTCTTCTGCCGGCTGACCTGAGCAAAGACACTCTGAAGCTTGCACGCTCGGGTAGTAACAGCAACAGAGCAACGTTGCTCGCTGACCCCGAGCCAGGCCCAGGCTGCACGGGCCCTGTGCGGGGGGGTCTTTCTTCCCAGTCCCTTCAACAACTCTGCCAGGGGCTTTCAGCTTTGCACACATATCTGGAGACCGTGAACCCCGAGAAGTCAGACAGCTGCCTGCTGAGGGGGCAGGGGCTAAGGGTCTGTGTCCATTTTCTCCCAGACTTTGGGGCTGAAAACAACATGGATTTCTGATCCCACATTGTTTCTGAGCTCAGGAATCCAGAATGGCTCAGCTGGGTGATGCTAGCCTCTTGGGGGTGGGGGGCTGCATCACCTGGAGGCTTGACCGGGGGTGTCCACGGGCCTCCCCGTACAGCTGCTTGGGTGTTTCTCAACGTGGCAGCCGGCTTCCCGAGAGAGAGAGAGAGAGAGAGAGAGAGAGAGAGAGGAGGGGGAGAGAGAGAGGCAGGGACAGAGGGGGATGGAGAGGGAGGAGGAAACCCCAGAGCTTGACACTGAGGCTGCAACATCGCAAACCCCACTTGTGCTTCACTGTGCTGGAAACACGTGGCCAAGTGCAGCCCACGCTCACGGGGCGGGGGGAGCTCTGAGGACGTGCCAGTTTCTGCGGGCAGGTGAAGCCGCCCTAGGCTCAGAGCCTGGATGTGGTCTGGCTTGCCCTCTCTGCCAGAGTCCCCCACCGAGTGTCATCACCATTGCTGCCATCCCCACCACATGGACAAGGTGCCACTCCCTTTGTGGTGGGCTCCCGCAAGCCCCCCAATGTGCCCCGCCATCCTTCCCTCTCTTCCCTGTGGACCGAGTGCCTGGGTGTCTCGCATGGGGTGCCAGCACTGCCCCTCTCTGTTCTGTCCATCAGTCCATTAGTCCCCAGCCATCCTCCTCGCTCTATCTCAGTGACAGGTGGGGCTTGCTGCCCTGAGGGCAGGTGGGATCAGGGGACAGTGACTAACTCAGGCTGGCTTAAGAGAAGAAGATGGTGAGTGTGATTCAATGAGCATGCAACAGGAAGTACTGTGGGGTTCAGGTCTCAGGCAAGGGGAGACTCCCCATCTCTCAGTTCTGCCTCCAGATCCCTCATGGTCACAAAATGGCTGCAGCCTCACACCATTCAGGGAGGAGCACGCTCTGCTCCCAGAGCCCACTGCAATGCCGGCATCGATGCTGTTGGGCCAGCTCAAGTCCCATGCTCATCCCTGAGTTGAGCGTATGTCTCAGGAGAGGCAGATCTGGGACTGGCTGGGGTGCACTGACACATTTCCGGAGTCAGGGAGGGCCCCGTATGCCACAGGGCACAGTGGGGGAGGAGTGGCTTCTCCAAAGGCTGGGCTGGAGGAGGGGGTATAGGAGGAAGCTGGCGTGGAGGTGGAAGGGCAGCCACGGAGATCCCCTCCAGGATTCCACCTGGGCCACTGGTCTGGAGCTGGTGAACCGCCCACACAGCCCCTCCAGGCCACCGGCCTCGAGCCTCAGCAAGGCTCCCACGTTTCTCTTACAAACCTGGATCCCCCTCCCGGGAACGTCAAATGGCACCCACAGAGGCCCTTGATGAACTCGGCCTGAGCTGCCTGGAAATGGGTCTGGAAGTGGGAGCCGCAGGGCCTGGCTATGGAAGCAAGGGCGTGGTGGGCCCAGATGCCAGGGGAACGGGCTGCCCACGGGGTAGGCTGTGCCTTTGGGAGGGTGACCGACTGCCCCCGAGAAGTGGGAGGGCCCCGGGGAGGGGGCAGCGGAGGTTTCAGCCCCAGCCTCCATTCTGCCTGCCGTTTGGAGCCCCGGGGCGGTGGCGAAGGGCCAGGGAGGAGCCGCCGGCCCCAGAAAGCACGCTCTCTGATCCCCGCACAGCAAGTGCCATTCGGGGCTGTCAGCCTGACATCTTCCATTAACACTGCAATCCATTTTTAATACATTCCATTTTTCTTTAATTTCAGATTATATTGGGTCTGGTAGACTCTTCCTTCATTACTGAGCTATGCACCGTTAAGCAGTTAGAATGGTCTTCCGAAAAGAGTGGTGGCCTCGTTAACTCTTCCAAAGACCCCTCCCTGGGAATCCATCCTTTACGGTCTGGTTTAAAGGCACAGAGTTGTGCAAGCAACCCCTCCAGAGCCCATAGCAATCGCTACTCCCCGTCCCTCAACCTCTTCTTTCTGGGGCTGGCTCGGCCTCTGTGCCAGCCTGCCCTGCACACCTCCCCCAGGAGCCCTAGGCCAGGACCCAAGCATCACCTTCTCCGGCCGGGCCCTCCCCTTGCCTGACGGGGGCCCCAGTGCCCAGAACAGGTCTGACTGCCACCTCCCCCCCACCGTGGTTTCCTGTCTCCTCCGAAATGAAGGCTGCAGACTTCCTCACTGAGGACCGCAGCCCAGCCACCACCCTGTCCCCTCTGTCTGTCTCAGCTAAATCACGCTCTGGGAGTGGGCTGCACGCTTCATGCCCCTTGAGACTCACTGCCTCTCCCAGCACCCTCCTGGTGTTCCAGCAAACACCTCAACAACCTTTTACACCCTCCCCACGTGTCACATTGAGCTCATAGTCCCCTTTGTCCCACCACTGTCTGTGCCCAGGACCATATACCCAAAGGCGGGGCCACATCACATTCAGCTCAGAATCCCCACTCCTGTTCGTGGCTGGTGCACAGCAGGCATCCAGTGGACGTCTCCATCCCAAGGAGCCGCTAAAGTGATGGTGAGATGCAGCCCTCACCCTGGAAACTGCTGTCCTGAAGAAAGGGCACAGCCGTAGCCTTCTGCACCCATAATCTAGTTAGGGAGAAACAGCTTTATGCATGAAGTGACTTGAGAACATTGAGAACCACGCTGGCCAGTGCAAATGAGTGCAGTGCACCCAAGGTTGAAATTAGGAGAAAAAATGCATTAACCTGGTGGCTTAAATTAAATCACAGCCACAGCCCTTTTCAAATGAAGCCCCTCATTCATATTGTTCCTTGTCACATTGGAGGAGCCGCTGCTGCTGCTGGCACCTTTGCTCCACTCCCCTGAACTGGGATGTGGCCCACAAATGAAAAGGCGCCCTGCCTGCGTCCTCAGGAGGGGCTGTGGATACTGAAAGAACTTAGGCCTCAGAACTGGTGCCTTTTCCTTCAGTTCACAGGTTTCCATGCACCAGTTACAAAATCAGAACATTCAGATATGCAGAATGTTCGCATGGTTTATTCACGGGTCCTTTCTCAACCTGAAATCCTTGTTCCCAGGACTTGCAAAGACCCAGACATCTGCAAAAATGACTCCCCTAATCATTAGCTAGGCATGAAAGTCTCTCTGCATACTTGACACTCTTCTTTGTCTCCCCCTACCTTTCCTGTGGGCCCATGCGGTCTGTCCTTGATATGGCAAGAAAAGGCCCTCCCTGCCCACTTGCCCAGGCTCATCTCAGCCACTGCCCCTCGCTCTTTTCTCACCTGCAGCACCAACTCTTTGCAGAGGCTCATACCCACTTGATACTGGGAACCGACACTTGGCTCCCTTCACTTGGATAATTCTTCTCATGTCCACGACTTGGCAGGTATCACGAGCTTCAGGAATGTTGCTTTGATGCACTCTAATTACATTTCTATACTCATTTCCAATCAGAAGGAGAACCTCTCAAAGGCAGGTTCCTACCCACCACGCTCTGTTATCAGCACATGAAAAGATGATGAGTTAATATATTCATGAGTTTATATGCCTGATTTTCTTGCTTTCCGGTCCTTTCTAGAGAGGCTCAAGAGGGACTGTGGTCAAGCACTTGAATCCTGGAGTCTGCAGTCATGGCTTCAAATCCCAACTTGGTCACTTGCTGTCCCTGTGACCTTGCTCACTCTCAGAGCTTCTCTGTGCTCAGTTTGTCATTCTTAGGAAAGGACAAATAACCATGCCATCCCACAGGTCATTGTGAGGACTGGATGAGATGATGTGTAGAAAGTGCTTTGCACGGTGACAGACAGGGGCTCACTTTTTAAAGAAATGCTGATTGAGGGCCTGTAGCGTTCTGGGGCTGGCCGTACAGATGGGAACTATTATTGTGCCATGCCACTGCTACTATTACTTGTGTTACGACTATTACTACTGCTCTCGGCAGTACTAGTACAGGTGCTCCCAAGATGGAGTGGAATGAATCGGTAGCTCTCCAGAGAAAAGAAGATGGGGTTTTAATGGTTTCATGTCCTGAGCCTACAACATCACTAGCGAAAAATGATGGAAAAAACCTGGTCATGAGATTCAAAGCGCAAAGGAAGAACCAAGATTCATTATGGTGGTCTGGACTAACATAGGAAAACATACACTTCTTTTCAAACACATAAAAAAGCTCATTAAAATGGAGGCTCGGGGCACTTGGGGAGCTCAGTCTGTCAAGCCTCCACCTCATGGTTTAAACTTGGGTCATGATCTCAGGGTCCTGAGATACAGCCCTGCTTTGAGCTCTGTGCTCAGCAAGGAGTCTGCTTGAGATTCTCTCCCTCCTTCTCCTTTGCCCCTCCCCCCCACTCTCTCTCTAAAACAAATAAATAAATATATTTTTTAAAAAAACTGGAGGCTCTCCCCCTAGTTATACATGTATGGCAAAGCTTAAAACCAAGAGATCATTTTAAAGAAATGTATAATAGATGAAAAAGAGGATGAGCTTTGGAAGGTGGGTTGAGAAGGTCCAACACAATATCATACGAGTTTCAGAAGAAGACAGAGTGAACTGGAGAGAGAAGATACACTTGAAGATCATGGCTATGAATATTCTAGAGACAAAGAAAGATATAAGTCCTCAACTAAAAGAAACACAATTTTTTTTAAGATTTTATTTATTTATTTGACAGAGAGAGAGACAGCCAGCGAGAGAGGGAACACAAGCAGGGGGAGTGGGAGAGGAAGAAGCAGGCTCCTAGCGGAGGAGCCTGATGTGGGGCTCGAACCCAGAACGCCGGGATCACGCCCTGAGCCGAAGGCAGACGCTTAGCTGCTGTGCCACCCAGGCGCCCCTAAAAGAAACACAATTTATTCCAAGCAGGAATAAGACATATGTTATTGAAATTGGAAAATATCAGACAGAAAACCTTGAAAATCATGAGGAGGAAGAGAAGAAGCTGATTTATGACCATTCACAAGGCTGGTCATATGCTGAGTAACGATACAGTAATTCATCCAAATTGCTGAGAAAAAATAATGTCTCACTTACAATTCTATACCCAGCAAGACTAACATTCAAGGAGCACAAAATCAATATTTTTTAAATATACAAGGATTGAGAGAGATTACTGATCCTGAATTCTCACTGAAAGGACAAATTGTGTAATTCAGCAAGGAGAAAAAACCCAGGGGGAAGAGTTAAAATTTAGGAAACAAATAGGTTGCATTGATTGATATGTTTGCAAATATTATTCACTACTATTCAAAATATCTCATTAATTTTCCGTGCTTACAAAAAGAAGCTAAAATAAAATTTTACATAATAATTAATGAAGAGAAAGTATGTTTAATGCTTAAGGCATAGGAAGGTCCTAATCACGCACAGCAGGAAGATGGAGATTCTGAATGTCTTTATAATTTCTGGGATTTTTAAAGTTAATTCTCTGTGTCATAATTTTAAGTAACCACTAAATCTTAGAAATGTAATTCATCATTGCCAAACCTTCTGAGAAATAAAAGAGAAAGGTATCAATCCAATAGAAGGAAAGAAAGGATGAAAAACAAAAAGAAGAGTAAAATCGAAAGAAGATGACAGAAATAAGTCTATTATAACAGTAATCAATCACAATAAATGCAAATGTACTAAAAAGAACATGATAAAATTGGAATATAAATGGAATTTATATGTGTGTATATAGAAAGGTTAAAACAAGAGCATAGAATACTAATCGTAATAAAGTTAGCAATATTGATATCATGTGAAATTGAATTTAAGAAAATTAATGGTTGAACAGGAGAAGCATTTCCATTTAAGTTAGGAAAATGACATGATTGTAATCAATGCTACTATTCAACATTTCACTGGAGCCTGAAAGCTGTGCTATAAGAAAGGGAAGTAAGGTAGACAATAGAAAGAACCAAAAACGTGGTTATTTGCAAAATATACAATTGTCTGGGAAAATCTGGACAAGTGATTAGAGCTGAGAGAGAAATCAGCAGAGTTCCTGGATACAGTGATCAATGCATAAAAACAGAGTAGTTGAATATAGAACAAACATTTAAAAAATCAATAGCTTTCCCTTGTACCGTAAAATAGCAAGTAAGAAATGTAATAGAGAAAAAAAAAATCTCAATCACGATAGCAACAAAAACTGTTACCTAGGAATAAATGCAATAAAGTATGCACAAGAATTCTTATGAAGAAAATTACAAAATTATAAAATTTATTGAAGGACATAACAAAAAGATTTGGATAAGTGAAGAGATTTTATGGATGAATAGACTTAATATCATAAAGATTACAACTCTTTCCAAATTAACTAATAAACTCAATGTTATCCCAGTCAAAATCCCAACAGTATTGTTATGTGAAAACTGGCACACCGATCTCAAAATTCATATGGGGGAGTAAAGTTCAAGAATAATTTGAAGAAAATAAGTTTAAGGAGGAGGTACTTGCATTCAACAGTATGAGAAGTATTATGAAGGCATAGTAGATAAAACAGACTATATTGGTGCAGGGAATTACAAATGGATCTATGGAACAAAAACAGAACACAGAATAGCCCTGAAACAGAGTGACTTATATGTGGCGATTTGATAAATTATAGAGGTAATACTCAAATCAGTGAATAATGGATAGATGACTTAATATGGGAACTTTCCATCAGAAAAAAATTAATTAGATTCCCTCCCTCCCCCTGTTCAATATAATGAATTCCACATGATTAAAGGCCTAAATGAGAATTTTTTAAAGTCTTTAAATTTTCTCAAAATAATTATAGGATATTTTCATTATAACCTAAAAGAAACAGTTTCTTAAACAAGACTGGGAAAGGACACCCCCCAAAGCAAAAGACTGATGAGTGTAACTACAACAAATGAAAACCTTTGGCGCGCGCACACGCGCGCACACACACACACACACACACACGCCCAAAACCCATAAACACGATTACTGGAACTGCAACAGCAGGGAAGGAATAATTTGCAGTACGTATAGCAAAACACTGGTGTCCAGAATATAGAAATAACTTCTACCGATCTATAAGAATAAATTAAATAATACAATAGAAATGTGGACAAAGGATGTGAACTTCAGTTCATCAGAGAGGATTCCCAGGTGGCAACAGCAGAGGAAGATGCCTTGGGGAATGCTAATTAAACAATAGATACCACTTCACACCCAACACAAAAGCGAATCAGCATGTCTAGCGGCACAGGAGCTGATGAGCACGGGACGGAAAGATGGCTTTCTATGCGCAGAAAGCAGTCATTGTTTCAGCACCGCGGACAGCAGCTCTGCGCAGCCCAGGAGGGTCAACTGCAGGCGTTCCAACGCTCCAGAAATTTCACTCCCGTCCCTCGGACCCAGAAAACCCTTCTCATTACAAATACTGTGTAACACCTCTCTACCCTCTTGACATGAAAATCATAGGCGATATAACCTAACTAGCACACATTGTTTTTTAAAAATCAATCTAATGCACCATCTATAATATACAGTAGCAATAAAAGGAGAGCAATTTACAGTAAAACAATATGTGATTCCGTATGTAAATGCTTGGGCACAGCTAAATGGAAGACTCAGTTACGTGTCAGAGGCTTTTATTTTCTTGATGAGTTCACTTGTATTTGAAATATTTAGCTGAATGTTGTCTTCACTTCCTTTTACACACCACATTTTGAAATAAGACTTTCAGAAATACTTACGTGTATGAATAATCACTGATAATCATTAACGTAAGTGCAGACTAACAGAGATGCGACTGTGTGTGTGCCGAGAGAGGATTACGTGCTGCACAAGTCCATGGAGGGGGACATCTATATAGAGCAGAATGAGCCCCCTGGGGGGTCTGCTACGGTGGCATTGCTCAAATACCATTGCCGACATGATAATCCGAAATGATGGATGAGTCTCAGGAAAGGTCTGAACAAAACAGTTCAATCCAGCCTCTAGTTACAGAGTAGTGGCATTGCTAGATTCTGCATATATGTTCAGTTTATATTAAATCCATGCAAAAATATCTTTATTTACATATTAAATTTGGTAAACAGATGTACCAACATGAATGCTCAGATGGGATATTTGACGGTTATGAACAATTCAGGGCAATTCTTCATGTGCACACTGACCCACGTACTGTAGGATGCCTAGCACTCGTGCCCTCTGACCTCTTGATGCCAGGACTATGGCCCCAAGCACTGGGAAGCACTGAGCACTCCCACAGTAGGTGGTGGCAAGGATGGCAACACTCCGCTGGGCATCAGGGCCTGGAGACCACCCTCAGACATGTGCACAGGGGGCCATGCACACAGCTGCTCAGGCTAGCCTTTGTGATGGTGAATGTTCAGAAAATAACCACATGTGACAGAATACCAACCAGTGGTTAAAATCAGTAAACTTAAGGGACTTCTGTTTCCAGTCATGGTGGCCTCAGGAGTTTTGACCAATATTTCAGCTAAAACTAGAGGTACTACTAAAAACAACCTCTTAAACGCATTGAGCAGTAGGGTAGAATAGAGTCTAGAAATTGACCCACACAAATACGGTCAAGTGAGAGGTTTACTAAAATGCAAGAGCAATCACCTTGGCAATGGAGGGAGGGTAGTCTTCTCAACAAATGGTATTGAATCAACTGGACATCAAAGATGAAATCTTGACCCATACCTCACGTGTGACAGAGAGAATAACTTAGAATGAATTGCATACCTGAAAGTGAAATGGAACAGTACAAAACTTCTAGAAGAAAACATAAGAAGTCTTTGTGACCTGGGGTGAGAACAGGACTCACCAAACCATGACCCGAGGACCAAATCTAGCCCAAGGCCTGTTTTAGATGGCCCTTGAGCTACAAATGGCTTTGTATTTTTAAAGGCTTGTGAGAGAAAGTGAAAGAGAGAGGGAGGGAAGACACACACACACCAAAACAAAACAAAAACCAAGAATATTCAGATGAGCTACAGATCGTATGTCCACAAAGACTCCAGTTTTTATTATCTGGTCCTTTTCAGACAGAGTTTGCCAATCCTGGGTTTGGCAGAGTTTTCTTTGATATGACGCCAAAAGCACAATACATAAAGGAAAAACATTGATAAGCTGGATTTTATCAAAATTAAAACTTTTGCTCTGTGACAGACACTATAAAGGGAACGCAAAGACATTTTCATGAGAGATATATTTGCATCTGGGGGAAAGTATTTGCAAAGGATCACATATCTGACAAATAACTTGTATCCAGAATTTATAAAGAAGTATCATAATTTAATAAAAAGAAAACTAAAAAAAAAAAACAATAAAAAGTGGGCAAGCTATCTGAACACACATTTTACCTAAGAAAATACACTGGTGACAAATAAGCTGATGAAAAACTACTGAACATTACTCACCAGTAGGGAAATGCAAATCACAACCACCATGAGTGGTTTACCTACCTATTAAAATATATCTGTGTGTGGATACATATGAACATATGTGTGTTTGTGTGTGGTGTATGTACCTATAAAGACATACATGCATGTATGTGTGTGCACGTGTGCATACATGTATATCTGACGATACCAAGTGCTGGGAAGAAGGCAGAGCCATCAGAACTCTCACGTTGCTGGTAGGAATGCCAAAGGTGCAGCAGTAACTTTGAGAACACAGCGTGGCGTTTTCCTAGAAGTCAAATGTGCACTCATGGTAGGCCCCAGCAATCGTACCCCTAGGTATTTTCCCAAGAGAAGTGCAAGCCTGTATTTCCACTAATGCTGTATGTGAATGTTTATTGCAATCACCGGGTTGTGGAACCCACAGATGCCCTGCAGCGGGTGGAGGGATGGGCATAGCGGGTCCTCCGTACCCGGGCAGGGGGGATCCCCTCGGCAACATGCAGGAGCAGACCTGAAGCACACAGAAGCACACATGCGTCTCAGAGGCCAGACCCAAATGCCACATGCTCCACAATTCCATTTACGGGAAAAGGACAGAGAAGAGACCAGCTGGGGGCAGGACAAGGGCTTGACCGCAGAGAGGCGGGACCAGGAAATCTGGGGTGGTGGAAACATTCTGTTCCCTAGCTGTGACTCTGAGCATTTGTCAAAGCTGGTTCACTGCATACCGTAAAGAACGAATGTTACTTCATGTAAATTAAAAATACCCGTAAGCAAATAAAAACGTAGATGGTCAAATATTTGACTCATCATATCTACTTAGAGGAATAGAGAATCTTACAGAAATCTGAAGGAAAAGTGTGCCGAGAAATGTTCACGGAAGCGATGTTTGTATCAGAAAAGTTGGAAATAAATCCAAATACCAGGGTTCTGAAAGAGATCTGTTACAGCTACAAGGTAGGCATGAGTGAACTGCATATGTGATGAATGATGTGGCCAGATTTCAAAAGCATATTTTGACTGGGAAAGTTAAGAGTGGAATGAGCACAGCGAGAGTGTAATTATTGTAGCTTCTTAATAAGTCCTGATTTACACTTCACTCCATCGACGCGTGGTCACTGTGTTGTTATAATGTCCGTCTGCCCGTTTTCTCTGGGCCCAACACAACCCAGCAGATTTCGACCTGATCAGAATCATCCATTTCCTTTATATTTTAAAAATCTGGAGCACAAATGGCAAAATGTTAATCTGGGTGAGTGGACGTGTGGGTGTTTGTTTTTAACTCACTATCGATGAGCCCAGAGCTGGTTTTCCCTGAGCCTTTCGGCCCCAAGCTCCCCCTCCCCTCCCCTGCTCTGTGCCTGGGGTTGGGACTGGCCAGCCTTGTCCCTCCAGCCACGCACACACATACTGACATCTGACTGCTTTTAATTTCTGCCAGTGGCTGCCCGGGAGACGGACTGGGGAGAAGGGGCTCCAGGGCTATTTCCAGGGCATGAGGGCTTCACCCCAGCACGGCTCACCACCCCACAGAGGCACCAGCAGAGCCAGGGCCCGAGTCTCCCTGCCCAGACGTCCTGCACCAGCTCACAGAGCTGCCCCCCGGAGATCCCAACACGAGCCTCACGGGCACGCCTCTGAGCTCCTGCGAGCTGCAGCGCCATCAGCTTTGGGACATGCTGCTCCCTGTAAGTCCTGGGGCCCGAGTCACCTCCCCACGCCCTCTGCACGCTGCCTCAGCTCCCAGCGCCCAGGCCAGCTCCCCTGGATCCCGGCTGATGGCACATTCTGGCTTTGTCGGCCTCACACCTTTCCTTACTCTGGCCCTGCTGGGCTCCCGCGAGCCCGCCCACCTTCTCCAGCAACCCAGGCTCAGCTCACCGTCTTCTCTCCACCTCTCCTGGGCCTGATGCTCCAGTGAACCACACACTTTCACGCCCATAAAATCTGGTTTAGCAAAAATACGTTCCCTCAGCACAGCAGCAGAGCGAGGTCCTCTGGGGCAGGGGCATGAAAAGGAATATGACAGCTCTTACCTGCTAAGGACATCAGACCCGTCCTGAAGACAAACGACAACAAACGAACGAGTCTATCTTACGATGCACGTGGGATTGCTGAAGCCCAGACAGCCCGAGGCCCGTGGTTGGATGCTGGGCCAACCAAGGTCCGGGGCTGCGGCCCATGGGGGAGGCTTGCTGGGGGCCACACCCCTGCTGCGGGAGAACCACTGAAGACCCACGATCGGGGGGAGTCGAGGTGATGGAAGCTCTCCGTGCCGTGTAAGCCGTAAGGTGCCTGCAGGGCTGAGCGTGCCGGGTACTGGGCGAGAGGAAGTCACCGGTGCTGTCAAGGCTCCTTGGAGCCACGGATATGGTGCCTCCACCAGAAAGATCAGACGTGACACCCCCTAGCTGTCCTGATGTGTGATCTGTCAGCAAGCCGGTGGAGTTGAGCCCCAGAGGGTCTTACACCCACTCTGACCTCCACCATCCAGCTGCCTCTGCCTTTGAGCCTCAGAGCCTCACCCCTGCCCCTGTGCCCCGCCCCTCCACCCACTGGCCTCCCTCCTGCACCCCTGCACCCCTGGCACCCCTCCCTCAGGTTTGTGCTTGGGTGACCCCACCACGACCTCCCTCCTGCCCGGCTGGGCCCTTCGTCTGCTTTCCCAGGGGATGCCATGCCCTTCCTCAAAGCACAACCTGGGTTTGCCATTTGGACAAACTTCAGCATTCATTTATGACAAAAAACCTTAGGAAACAGGGAGCAGTTTGATGAAGGGCCTCCACACAAACTCTGATGTCTACACCACTTGCCTCGTCATCAGCGGTGAGGGGCTGAGTGCCACACTGGGCAGCGGACACGGGCCGAGACCACCTGGCCACTGCCGTCCTCCGGCACTGGCAGTGTGGCCGAGAAGGCAGACAGGGAGACGACGGAAGGCAAAAAACCCCGGGAAGCTGTCCCGAAACTGGGCCTGTGTGCAGTGACACAGACGTGTGCATGCAGCTTCCCGAAACCCTGCTAGCTCACAGAGGAACTCCTGGAAGCAGCACGTGTGCCAGCGAGGTCTGCACACCACAGGTGGTGCCAACGCAGCCCCCAAGGCAGAGGCTGTGCCGCGCCCGCCTGGGCTCCCCGGGCACGTGGAGGCAAGACAGGGAGGAGGGGAGGGAGGCGGGTCCGGCCCTGCTCCAGGGGGGCCCCGGCAATGGCATAGTCATGGTGGGAGGTGTGACAGTCACAACCTTCCATAGCTGGGAAGGGGAGCGGGACCGCTGGAGGCCTCCCGCTGAGAGCCTTCATAAATAGAAGCAAAATCAAAGAAAACCCGGCCTGATGGCTTCAAACGGAGCTGTTCTGGAATCAGTGCCAGGACTTGTCAGATGGGGTGCTGATTGGAAAGAAAGGTGTGTCTGCATGTGTGCGAGTGACTATGTGGGATGTGTCTGCGTGTGTGTGTCTGCGTGTGTGTGACTGTATGTGGGGTGTGTCTGCATGTGTGTGTCTGCACGTGTGTGACTGTATGTGGGGTGTGTCTGCGTGTGTGTGTCTGCACGTGTGTGACTGTATGTGGGGTGTGTCTGCACGTGTGTGTCTGCACGTGTGTGACTGTATGTGGGGTGTGTCTGCGTGTGTGTGTCTGCAAGTGTATGGCTGTGTGTGGGGTGTGTCTGCGTGTGTGTGTCTGCATGTGTGACTGTATGTGGGGTGTGTCTGCACGTGTGTGACTGTATGTGGGGTGTGTCTGCGTTTGTGTGTCTGCACGTGTGTGTCTGCACGTGTGTGACTGTATGTGGGGTGTGTCTGCACATGTGTGACTGTATGTGGGGTGTGTCTGCATGTGTGTGTCTGTGTGTGTGTGACTGTATGTGGGGTGTGTCTGCGTGTGTGTGTCTGCGTGTGTGTGTCTGCACGTGTGTGACTGCACGTGGGGTGTGTGGGATGTGTGTGAGTATGTGTGCTGTCCAAGGTGTGTGTGCGTGTGCATACGTGCTTGATGGCTGCTTGCACGTGCAAGTGTGCCTCTCACTTTTCCCTGAAGCTCCCGGGCATCTCAAGCCAGCTCTCGGAGGAAACGGCCTGGTGCTGTTGACTCGCAGCTTGAGATGCTGGAGGCTCTGACCAGCTGGTCCAGAAAGAGAATCTCGGCGTACACTCCCTATCACCTGGCAGGACAGGCCAAACAACGGGCACCGAGAGGCAGGACTGGCTGCAGGGCACAAGACAGTGGGAGCAATGGGATCTCCAGTCCCTGGGGCAGAGTATCTGTTAGCTCCTCCAGCCACAGGCTGCAAAGCTGGGTCCGGGTGGAGAGGCCCATTCAGGGAAGTACAAGATCCGGTCACTCAGAGCATCAGGGAGCTCCTTCTGGAAGGCAGGGCCATGTCAGGTTGGCTAACTGCGAGAGACAGACTTTGAGCCACCTGGGAGTTCAGCACAGAGCAGGAAGCAGAAAAGAACCTCTTTCCTCCTCCACGAACGGACAAAGTTAAGCAAACTGCACAGGCCTGAGCACAATTAAACATACGAACCTACCAGCTCTCCTGTACCAGCTCCCCTCCCAGGAGCCAGCCCTGGCCCCCCCTCTGCCCCTGGAGGGCCCACAGGGCAGCCCTGCCTCAGGCTGGGAGGCCCCACAGAGCTGTGCTGGCTGACCCCGGGAGCGGGCTCTGCCCACCGCTCAGAGCCCCTGCACTCAGCCCCACCACGGGAGCCCAGCTGCCTGCCAGCCCTCACCCACCTTGCCCAACGGCCCAGCCTGGACAGGGGGAGTCGGCACGGGAGCAGGAAGTGGCCTCATGGTAAAGCTAACCGCCAGGCCCCACGGCAGCTTTGGAACTTACCAGAAATGCAATAAACAGACATGGTCTTGCTGAGGGAGCAAGGATCCGCCCGGGGTCGGTACCCATGAATGTCTGTGGGGTCGGGGAGATTAGAGGGGTCCCGCCCGCACCTCTGACCTCCCTGCCTGCCGAGGCCTCACGCGCTGTCTGCCGTCAAGGTCTCATCATCCTTCAGATGTGAAGCTGCCGTCAGAGGCTGAGAGGCCTGAGCGGAGTCTGACGGGCTCCCTGCTGAGACCCGTCAATTGTCCCAGTGTGATTTCTTAATCATTTTGCAAGTAATTAGCTGGCATCCTCATTAGTGCGCGGGTGCTCCGTAAAAGTTTCAGGGAGCAGCCAGCTGCATGGGGCCAACTCAAATTGGGTGATTTTTAATTACAGACAGACCCGCCAGGGACAGACGCCTTGTCAGTTTCGCTGCCTGTTTATTCATTTTTCAAGACTTCTTGGAAAAGAAAAGCAAAATGCTTGTCACTCACCTTTGTGCTCATCCCGAGAGACGGAAAAGGACAAAGGGGATAGGGACCCGTGGGTGGGACACAGTGAATGGAAGGCACGGCTTGGCCGGCGGGACCGAGAGGACAAAGCTGTATGGGTGGTGGGGAGAGGGGCTGTGTGCAGAGAGGGTCCACAGCGCCCGAAGCGTGGGCATCCTGTCCCCAGCCAGGCGTGCGTGTGCGTGTGCGTGTGTGCACGCGGATGCCAGGCCGCTGCCAGCCGGCGTGGCTGGGGAGCCTCCCAAGGCCACACGGCACCAGGGCACCATCCTTCCTTAAGCAGGAGGGCGGAAAAGAGCTGCTTCTGTAACTGGATCCCCCACGCGCGTCGGCACCAAGCCCCCAGCTGCCCGCGGCCGAGCAGCTGCTCAGCTGACCTTTCCCTCCACTGCCCCAGAGTCACGATCACGCCTTTCCTTTACGACAACATCAACAGGCACCTCACCAGCCCTGAATCCTGGAAAATTCAGCCTAGGAGGTCCTGATTATCATAAATCTACTGTGTGCCCAGCACGCATCCGACATCCTCCCAACCCTCCCCAGAACCCCGGGGTCTTGTCGAAGAGGACGTGGAGGGTGACAGAGGTGGCCCGTGCACCATCATTCTGCTCACGGGTGGTGGACAGAATTCCTTCCCAGAATTTCACACCAACAGCTCTCCAGCCCAGGTACCACCTCCACTGTCTGAAACAGCGTGGCCCGGGAGGGGGGCTGTGGCAGCTTCCTGACTTTTGTCTCCACCTAGGCAATGAGGACCCCGCTCTCCCCACTCCTCTGGGCAACATGCAGACTCTCTGGGCTGCACACCTGGAGTGGTGGACCCAGACCCCCAGACCCTGCTTGCAGGGACCCTCCCAGCCTGCTTCCACTACCGCTGCACTGTGGCCCAGCACTCCCCAAGGCCTGCCTCTGGTCTCAACCAGCCAGTGACCCATTCCACATGGTAGCCTTTAGGTAGATGTGGGGTTTGTTTGAACTAAAATTAATTAAAATTAGATGTAATTAAATATTCAGTTCCTCAGTTGCACTAGACATATTGCAATTGGTCGGTAGCCAATTGTGGCCAGTGGCTCCCATCCTGGACACACAGACAGAGAACATCACCACCGTCTAGAACATTCCGTTGGATAGTGGACCAAGGAGTCTCTATTTTAGGCTTTGCAGCCCATATAGACGGTCACAACAACTCAACTTCACCATTGGGAGCAGCTCTCCTCCAGGGGCACATTCCCCGAAGAGCAGATGCCAGGTGGGGTGTGGCTCCAGGGCCATCAGAGACCCAACTCTCCACTGGCGGCCCTCACACCTGTTAGCTAGTGGGCAATGGGTATGTTTGAAACATACAGGTTCTAAGTTAACTTGCACTTTCCTGCAATATTCAAGTGATTAAAACCCTGACCATGGACATTCTACACACTCGACTGCACTTCAAGGATGTTCTCCAGGAAACAACAGGGTCACCAGAGGCAGAGGGGGTCCAGGAAACGGGGAGGGGATCACCAGAGGGCAGGCCCCAGGACAGCAGTCCCACCCCTGGACGTCCAGAGCTGGCTGTCTGCAAGGGAAGGGGGAACTCCATGGGAACCTTTCCCAGATGAAGATCTGGGGGAAAAGATTAAGATGTTGTTAAAGTAACATCAAAGAAAAAGGCATAAAAATTTCAGGAAGAACAGAGAAGCTCCAGGGTGGGGAGATGCATCAGCCCACCCCATGCGGAGTCCTGAGGGTGTCATCTAAGTGGCGGCAATGGTGGAGCACTGTTCACTGGATTCTAGTTTGAGAATCAGCCCAGAGATGAAAGACGGCGACGGGATTGCAGCTGTGTGAGCACGCGGACGCAGCCCCGCCCTCAGCCCTCCCGGAGGCTGGCTGCAGACAAGCCAGGCGCTTCATTCGCTACCGTGAGAGTCAGCCGGCGCCTTCTGTGTCCGGTGGAGAAAGACGCAAAGCCTAACTACATTATGTAAAGTCACAAATTAAATCCTGATGCTCTGGTTGGGGAACGAGGGGACAGGTAGCTGAAGTCTCATCTCTTCTTGTAGGTCAATTGATGATGCATAGAACTGAGAACAAAAGTTATAAATAGGGGTCAAAGAATTTTATTTGAAATATAAATGCAATTACTGGAAGATCCAGCCACCAGGGCTCCAGGAGGTTGATGAAGGTGGGCAAGGACAGGAGAGACGGTGGAGGGCAGCTGCTTTTATGAGACGTCGATGTTGTCTATCGGTGCCTATTTTACAAATGAGTGTATTGTAAGGGTTACACTCCAGCAACTTAACAGACAAAGGGCAATTTCTCGGGCTTCTAGTCACGGTCCGTGCCATGCACCTGCGGCTTTCTCTCTCCTTGGTCTCTCAGACCCAGTCCTGAAACCTCGTAAAACATTCCATTCGTTTGTTTGTTTAATGAAGGAATTTTTGGGACCCCCCTTTGTGTCATCACGGTGCTGGGATCCTGGCCTGCACGGAGGACCGGGTGAAACTCCCTGCCCAGCCAGAGAGGCGGACAGGAATCCAAATGCTCTCACCATGGCCAGTGGCTGTCCAGGTGTTCATCCTGCCTCTGCCCGGCCCCAGGGCAGCCGCAGGTGCAGAGTGTAGGGGAGGACGCGGCATGCCGCACACTCAGCCTTACCGCCATGGGACCCGGAGCAGGTCGTTTGGCCTCTCGGTTACAAGAGTGGAGTGCCTTCCTCTCAGGGTGTTAGAAATCATTAAATAAATCGCTGCACGTGCGGGCTCTGGGGTGAGTCTGACTCTCAGCAGGACCTTCATAAACAATGCTGCTGGTGTTCTTCCGACAGATGCCAAGCGGGACATGAGCTGGGAGGAGGCCCGGGGAGGTGAGGGAGGAAGGTAAGGGAAGAACAGCTCCAGGGAGCTCTGGGTCATTGACTCATGCAAGCCACAAATATTTATTAAGAACCTCTTATGGACCTTTACTTCCTGCTGGAGGAAAGGACCCCGCCCCACTCTCAGGAAGGACAAGGATATAGGCAATTGTCACAGCTGAATTCAGGGCAGCCCAAGATGGTGGCCAGAGTCTGTAAACAAGGACAGAATGTGGGAAACAAAGGAAAAAGCCAAGACCGAAGACAGCAGGTTGCCAAGGCACACATGTCTGAGAACCGCCCAGAGTGGATGAGTTGGGGCAGAGACAGCCTGTACCCCAGGCGCCCGGAGGTCTCTGGGACTGTGGTCCTGTGGCTGCCACGTGCAGAGCTGCCTGTGGAAAGTGGATCCGTGCGGTCAGGCCAACAGAAGGCTGCTGGCTTGATGCTGAGCATATCCGAGGAGGGGCGGCCAGAAGTGGGTGCTGAATCGGCGGCATGTGATGGCCACGGAGGCACATGAGGCTGGAGGGTGAAGAAGCACCCAGGGGCTCCTGGAATGCTCTGCTCAGTGACAGAGGGCCAGCTGTTGAGAAGGGGAGCGTAACCGGACGGGCAGTTTGGACCGTGAGAGCAGGCATGTGAAGCTCACTATTGGACAGGCTCACTCTGCTGACTCCAGGGAGCCTTGGGGATTTGGCTGCACATGAGTCATACAAGACAGAGGTCCAGTGTGGCTGTGGCCCTGGAGACAGCTGGCAGGACCCCGGGGAATGGCGGCTCCAAAGGGCCAGCGGGGAGGGACCCACAGGGAAGCCCATCAGAGGACGAGTCTGAGGGGGAGCCACCGGAGAGGTAGGAGGGGAACCAGGAGAAGGGAGAGAGCCATGGCGCAGGGAGAGAGAGAGAGAGAGAGCAGGCACACTCGAAAGAGCCAGTGCTGCCAAAAGCAGAGGTGGAAACTGAAAGTCTCTTGGATTCAGCAGTTCAGCAAGAAGTCTCCTGGGGTCTGACCGAGGAGCTTCACGGAGCTCTGCAGGAAGAAGCAAGATTACGGTGAATTCATGGCGAACGGTCAATGAAGTCACAGCGCAGTACGGGAGGCGCTCCCGGGAAGCCTGGCAGTGAAGCAAGAGGGGAGATGGGGCATGACGAGCTCTCAGGTACTATGAGGCGACAGCAGCCTTGCCTTACTCTGTAAGACTGAGCAACTTTGCTTGTTAAATGCAGATATCAAAGAAAGTAGATTTTAGATGTAGCAGAAAAAGCAGGTTCTTACCATTTGAGGCTGAGTTAAGAAGATAAAAAATGACAACATGAAAATGCTCATGGAAAAGAAATTTAGTAACCTTGATTTTTGGTAAAATGGCAAACTTGGTAGCTGTTTTAAATATTTTAAAATAAATACCAAAAAAAGAAAGGAAAGCCTTCTTGAGAGCATCTGTGTTTGGGAGGGCACATAGGAACCCTCAGCTCAGACACAAAATATGGTCAGGAACATGGAAAAGTGAGCAGAGGGCACAGGCCCCTGCCCGATGGTATTTGCCAACCTGTGTGACCTTGTGCTTCAGACCTCAAGGTCTTGTGGGTCAGGAAGCAAGGCTCAGGTCCACCCAACAGAAAGATCCTGGCAGGGGCTGCCCTACCATCCACTCAGTGTCAAAGTGAGCCCGATACAAACCCCAGCCCTCTCCCTGGCATGTTGCAAAGTCAGCTGACTTAGACTTTGGCATAAAAAGGAAATCATTTGAACCACAAGCAGCCCTTAAGCATGTTTATGGCCTGAATTCATACTGCCTCTGTGGTCTTAAAAACCTCAAGACAATAACTTAATGTAAGGACTGATCGGATCCCTGGATCCTGACAGTAGGAAATTCAAACCCTCTCTGGAACCCATTTTCACCATGAGATGATACATATATAAAGCATCTATCATTAGAAGTTAAGGGGGAAACGAGCAAAATAAACCCAACATGGAACAATAGAATAATGAAATCAATAATAAAGATAAGGACATAAATTGATGAAATAGGAAAGAGGCAGATAAGAGGGGGTCAACAAAGTAGAAATTTTCCTTTGGAAAATACCAGTAAAAATAGCAAATCTTTGGTGAAACTGACCGTACAGAGCAAGGGCACAAATAAGCAATAACCAGAATGAAGAGGGGACAGAGCTGCAGGTGCAGGATAGACGTACATGGACTGCCTTGTTTGAAAAATAACTTCAAAAGTGGACGACATATATGGCATATGGTTTCTAAGAGATTGGACATCAGATAGGCACAGGGACCTCTGAGAGATGGGGAGAAACAAAGCAAGCCCCCTGACTTTTCCAGCTTACTGCCTGGGATTGGTTCTCAGGCCACGGCACAGGGAAGGGACCCAGGAGAAGCCAGAAGACTCTCTGGGTTGAGGAGCTGAGAGGAAGACCAGGTAGCTGGTGTTCACAGCTTGGAGTGTTGTGAGGAGGAGAGGAGAGAGCTATATGCAGGGTGAGCCCTGGCGATGTACAGAGTGGTCCCCTTTGCACACTCAGTGGTCATTGTGTGCATGAGAGGAAACTGTCCAAGCCTGGGAAAGAACCTCCAGACAGGGTCAGGGGCCGCAGCAGCAAATGCACCAGGACTAGGAGTAACTGTTGCCACCAGCCAGACGGAAAACCTCATGATTCCTACCAGCTGGGTAGAGCACTCAGGGCTGATCTCATCTCAGGAGGGCAGATCAGCACTAGATGAAATGTTGCACTGCTGATCCTTAACAAAGTCTTCGAAGGAAGACCTGAACCTGATTCCTCAAAACCGAGTTCCAGAATAAACTGAAGAACGTCCATAGGAACACGAATGCGTCCAGCACCCAGCAAGGTAAACCTCACACAGTAGCAAATGTGACCAAAAATCGTGAGGCAGAAAAGTATGGCCAATAATGAGGAGAAAATCCATCAGTTGGCTGACCCAAAACTCATACAAATGTTAGAAAAAGCTGATAAGGGGGCATCTGGGTGACTCAGTCAGTGAAGCGTCTGCCTTCAGCTCAGGTCATGATCCCAGGGTCCTGGGATCGAGTCCCGCATCAGACTCCCTGCTCAGCGG
This sequence comes from Ursus maritimus, assembly GCF_017311325.1. Classification (NCBI taxonomy): domain Eukaryota; kingdom Metazoa; phylum Chordata; class Mammalia; order Carnivora; family Ursidae; genus Ursus; species Ursus maritimus. The sequence continues at coordinate 78,542,078 of NW_024427107.1, forward strand.
GAAGCCTGCTTCTCCCTCTCCCTCTTCCCCTCCTCCCAGCTTGTGCCCACTCTCTCTCTCTCTCTCAAATAAATAAAAAAAGCCTTTTTAAAAAAAGCTGATAAGGATGTTGAAACAGCTACTATGAATGTATCCAATATAGTCTAAAAGCTAGAGAAAGTACTGAGCATGTCAACAAAGAAATGAAAGGTGCAAAAAAGATCCAAGTCACACTTCGAGAGGTGAGAACTGTTTGAGATGAAAAACACACCGTATGGGTTGAACAGGAGATAAGACACTGCAGAAGCAAAGATTAGTGAACTGGACGACAAAGCAAAAGAAATGATGTAGAATGAAACACGGGGTTTTTTTTAAGACTGAAAAAGTTCACAAAGCCTCAGTGAGCTGTGGGGTAATATCGAGCAGCCTGATACACATGTAACCAGAGTCCCTGAAGAAGAAGAGACAGGTGAGCATTTGTAAAATTAATGCCTAGAGATTTTACAAATTTGTTGAAAGCTGTAAAACCCACAAGTCCTGGAGACTCACTGAATTTTAACAAGATGCATGAAAGAAAAAACCAACAACAACACAAAGGTACAGTATAATCAAGTGGCTCAAAACCAGCCATTAAGAAAAAGTCTTAAAAGTAGTCAGAGAAAAAGGACACATCACGTACAGGGGAGCAAAGGTAAGGATGGCAGCAGACTTTGGAAATAATGCAAACAACGGAGGAGTGAAGCAACATTTTTGAACTGCTGACAAGAAAGATCAAAATAAAATTTTATACCCAGTGAAAATATCTTTCAAAAATGAAGGCAAGACTGCCAGTTTCTTCTCTGAAATATAAGAGCTTGGAAGCTGTTGTTCCCATTTGCACCACAAAAAAAGAAAAAAAAAAAAACCCTGAACCAACAGAAAATCAGTGACTCTTCCCAGATTCATCAGAAAACTGATGTCACAGGACAAACCACCACCCCAAAACTGACTCACTGAGTTGGGTGAATGCAGAAACCGGAAGCAGAAGTCACTGGAGCCAGCAACTGGTAAGAATACTTAATGGAACTTCAGGCAATTCAACATTTATTTGTCATTAAATAACATTTATTTGTCATTCATAGCAAACTGCAGAAACATATTCAATGGTTAAGTGGAGAGAGCATTCCCTTTGAGGTCAAGAGAAAGACATTAATACCTTATGGTATCACTGTTCTATTCAAGATTACGCTGGAGGTTGGGACTCATGCAGTAGGCAAGAGAGGAAGTAAGAGGTGAGAGGATGAGCAGGAGAAAGTAAACCATATTGGTACACAGGGGAGTACAAAAGGGTCTATAGAGATGTCATTAGAATTAGTATCCTCTCGTAACAGCACTGCTAGACACAAATCGGGTATCAAAATTCATTGTATTCCCATGTACCAGCAATACAACAAGACATGCGAGAACTTTTTGATGTGGAACTTCTGGAAAAATGTCTATACTTCGGAGAAAATCGAATAAGCTTACTGAGAGTCTTTAAAGAAAATCTAAATAAGTAGTATTCCATTTTCATGGATTGGAAGCTTGAATATGGAAAATACCAATTACCCAAAACTGATTTAATGATTCAATGCCATAATACAAATCCTAATAATGTTTGGGTGTGAAGCATGATATACTAATTCTAAAATACATGAAAATGCTAGGGGCCAAGTATCTTCAATGCATCTGAAAGCTGAAAACATAGATGGACTTGTCCTTTTGGTCAACAAGGCTTTTGTATGCTAGGCTAGGACACATGGTTTTGGTGTAGGACTAGATAGTTGCACGTGGAGGACAGAATGAGGCCAGAAACAGACCCACAAATGCATAGACATCACTGCCTATCACCATTTTTATTGAAGATCAGAGGGCAAAAACTGAGCTTTCCAAGAAATCATGACAGGAAATTGGGTGTCCAGGCAGAAAACAAATGAGATTGAATCCCTATCTCATACCACGTGCAGAAATAATTCTACATGGATTTAAGACAGGAAATACAAAGCTATCACGCCATTAGTGAATGTTAAGAAGAAGAATTTTAAAATAAGCACAAAACATACAAACCCAAAGGAAAAGATTTATTAATTTGCTTGCATAAAATTAAAGAACTCTAATTTATTCAATCAAATCATCAAAAATAAAATAATAAGCCACAAACGAGGAACTGAGATTTGTATCACAGTTAATCCAACAAAGTCACGGTTCTACACATGTAAGGAACTCCTCTCAAACAGAAAGATCAGGCAGAAGACGCTAGGAGCCATCACAGGCACACACACAAACCCCAAATGTCTCAGAAATATGAAAACATGCCCTTGTCATCAGGAAAACACAAATTTAAATCACAAGATACCGCTACACGTCTACTAGAGTGGCAAAAATCAAGACAGACAACATCCGATGAGGGCAAGGAAGAGAAGCCACGAATCTCCCACCGTTTTGGAAGGCAAGCCTTTTGAAAAATGGCCCAGGCTTCCTGAGAAATCCGAACACGCCCGTACCTAGCGTACCGTTTGGCAATTCCATGCCCAGGTCGCTGAGCTCAGAGCATGGACCCCTGCATCAGAATGCCCCCTGCAGCATTGTTTCTCATAGCCCCAACCCCGAAAACCCCCCGCATTTCCATCAGAATAAAGTGGATAAGCACAGCATGGTATATTCGCATCAGGGATGCTCTCAGCGGGGGCCACGGCCACGCAGGGCTCAGGGGTAATCCCCAAGCCATGACGTGGAGGAAAAAGCACGTCTCCAGAGAAGGCTGTGCGTGCTTGCACTGACGGGAACCCCGAAGCAGCAAGAGTAAGCACCGTGCCGTTGAGGACGCACGCATCGATGCTGAACTCAAGAAGGGACGAAGGAAAATGATCACAGAAACTGGGGTAGCGGCTCTCTTGGGGGCGGGGAGGCTGGGGTGAAGGACGGAGCCCCGGCAGCACCGAGGCGCTGATGCTAGGGACGCCTGCTTTGTCCTGACCCCGCAGGCGTGTGTCTCACACAGCTCTGTGCACCGACTCCGTGATCGTGATTTCAGTGAGTACGCAGCGTCCTCCTGAAGATGTCAGAAGAATTTGGGGAAAGAATTGGCACTCAAAGCAGAGCCTACTAGAAAACTGGCATCCTGGGTTGGACGCAAAACGCCACATCACCCTCAAAATCAGGGCATGGCAACCACAAGAAGTCAGTGAGCCGCGGGGAGGAGAGCTCGCGGGAGCCCCAGACCCGCCGCCAGCTCCACCACCCACGCGGGTGCGGGACGGACAGGTGTGATGCGGCGGGGGTCGCGTCCCTGACGGCCTCGAGGTGCTTCCCAAAATTTAAAGAGAAATCCCAATTGTGGGAGTCTGATGTGAGAAGAGCTTTTGCTGGGGAAGACGGAGAATAGAAATCAAACTGCAAAAGCCTGGATACGTTTCTGAGGAAGAAGCTGGGTAACTTGGAACAGGAGCAATTGTTGAAAACCTCACTGAAGGGGCCCCCGGGGGGCTCGGTCAGTAGGCGTCCGACGCGCCATCTCGGCTCAGGGCTTGATCTCACGGTTGTGGGCTCCAGCCCCGTGTCGGGCTCTGCGCTGGGCGTGGAGCCTAATTAAACAAACGACCTCGCCGCTTTCCTGGATGGAGTAAGAGCAGAGCAGAAAGGTCAAAGGTCACCCTTTCCCAAACAAAATCAGAGACACGGCTTCAGGCCTGGCAGTTATGTTTCTGTGTATTTTATCTCAAGACTGAATATGTCATCTTTCAGCATTCTGGCAGGGAAACAGTACACTCCGAAGGAACAGAAATCAGGTCGTCCCCCAATTTCTCAGCGGCAGTAATAAATGTGGAAGATACGGGGGCCAGGTGCCCAGGTATTCGAAGGAAATCGAGGTTTGGGCTCAGGAAGGGTTTCCAGGGGAGAGGAATGAAGGCTGGTAACGCACAGGCAAGTGAGAGCACATGTTCCGAGCAGAAAGAATTCTGGAAAGCTCCAAAGCGTACAGCGGCCAGAGATTGTAAGTGTGGGGTGGACCCAGGAGGAGTAGGTGTGTCCCCAAGCTCCAGGGGCCCACAGGGCAGAGGGAAGAAAGCTCAGGTCAGCATTCAGGAGGGCTTGACCCCACAGCCACTTCCACCCTTTGAGCCATGCAAATGGGCTGCCGAGGGGACCTGCAAGGAAAGGAGCACTCTTGTCAACCCAGGTGTTGGCCCTGACACCCCTGGTGAAAGCCCGAGCCCTGGGGGCCAGCCCCGACCCCCAAGAGGTCCCAGGACCCCTCTGGGCCGTTGGCCCAGGGCTGAGAGAAAGGCACGTGGCCGCAGTCCACCTGTGGCGTCCGCATCCAGCTTTGCTAGGGGACAGACACAGGCACCCTCCCCCCCAAGGCCCGATGTGGTGCGGTCTCTGGTTTACAGTGGTCAGGCGGCCACGCCCAACTCAGCAGGGGGCAGATGACAGCCAGACCTGCTCTGCTAGTCTGGGCCACATCCCGCTCTGGACACAGACCCTCTGCAGTGACTTAGGCTGGCCTGCTCCAGAACCAGCTCTGGCCCTGCCGACCTGTGGAGGAGGGGAGGGAGGAGAACCTTCGAGAAAGCCGTGTCAGTCCCGGGCTGTCGATTACAGGGGAGAGCAAGGTGACCGTGCGGCTTTCAGGGCCCTGAAGAGCACAACGGCAGGCTGTGAGGACGAGGAGCCCAGCTACTTCAGCCAGTGGCCAGGGTGACCTACAGTGGAAGGGGAGAGTGAGCTGAGCAGTGGGGGTGTGCAGGGTCAGTGGAGACTCTGGGCAGGTGGGGGCCCCACAGAGGGGCAGGACCGAAGAGGTGAGGTCAAGGGGAGCCACAGACAGACCATGCAGGGCCTGGGGGACAGAGCAAGGGCGGGGTCCAATTTGCCAGAGCCAGATGTCCTGGAGGGGCGAGCAGAAGCTCCCCCAGGAGATGGGAGGAGGCAGGGTGGGAAGTGCCACATTCCCACGTGCTTTGGAGGGCGAATCCATAGAATCGTGGATCCATCGTGATAGATGCTGGAGAAGAGAAGAGAGGCGTGCAGGGCCCCACGTGCTGGCAGAGCACCAGGGTGGGCTATGAGGCCCCTCACAGAGGTGGGGACTCGGGACCCAGCCAGCTTGGGCTCGAGGGTGGGAATCTGGAGGGGGAGGCACCGAGTAGACAGTGGGTACCGGGCAGATGCCAGTGGAGCCCCCGTCTCCATGACTCAGAGGAGGCCCAAGTGTCGCCCCCAGACAGGACTGGGGATCAGCTGTGGGGGCAAGAAGACCTTCTCTCTTCTGCCCTAACGTAAGAGGAGCCACCACCCCGAAGTGACCAAGCCCACATTTCATCACAGCTGTGCAGACCCTGGGGCTTATGTGGGAGACACCCTGGGAAGTGGGGTGCTTGTTCTGTGGACCCCACCCAGGTGCAAATCCAGGTGCTCCCTGCACCCAGGTGGGGCTGTGTCTCTCCAGCTCTGGGTTCCCAGTGCCCCCGACCCCTGACTCCCACAGCCCCCCCATGGCTCCCACAGTCCCCATGGCTCGCACAGCCCCCTCTAGTTCCCACAGCACCCCATTGTTTACACAGTGCCCCCATGGCTCCCACAGCCCCCCATGGCTCCCACAGTCCCCCATGGCTCCTATAGCCCCCCCATGGCTCCCAGAGCCTCCCCGATGGCTCCCACAGCCCCCCCATGGCTCCCACAGCACCCCATGATTTATTTCCACCAGTCCTCAAGTGATTACCACAGCGCTCTGTGGCTCCCACCCTCGTTCCCAGCAGCCCCCCTTGGCTGGAGCCCCTTTGGGCTGACTTCCCAGGTTCCTTCCTCAGACTGGCAGCCGCAGACAGACATCACAGAGCAGCTCTGGGGCAGGCAGGAAAGGGCTCTGCTCACGGACCACCCAGCTGGAGCTGAGTTCACCACCAATTACTGTGTCCGCTTGGCTGGCTTTCCCGTCCTGTGTAGTCAACACTCCCCACCTTTCCCGGGAACCAGAGGTCACAGCTGAACCAATTAATTTGAACCAGCCCATTCCACGCTTAATAACTCCCCACACCGAGCCCCTCTTGGTGTCAGCAGTCTGTCTTCATTGCGAGGCTGATGGACCGGTGATGTTCTATTTTATTTTATTCCACTTTATTTTTCGCTTGCCCTCCGCAGGGGTTGAGGTGGGGAGGGGCGCACCAATTTCCCCTGGGGGGATAATTAAAGCGCTTTGCTTCGGAGCCAGATTTAACAAGGCTAATGGTCCCAGCGAGCCAAGTCTGTGTGTGCAGGGTTAGCAGAGGGTGGAGGAAGCCCGGCCATGCCCACCCACCTGGCTCAGCGCCGCACCCGGCCGTCCAGGTCACGGTGAGAGTAGTGGATGCGGGTCCCTTTCCTTGGAGAGTCATTGTGCCTGCAAATGGGGACGGTCACGGACATTCACCGGTGCCCAAGGTTGCTGGGAGGAGAAGGGTGAGCACCAGCATCTGCTGGCCCGCGGCAGCCCTGCGGACCGGCAGGCTCCGGGACTTTGTCCCCAGATCGTATGTGATAAGTATTTTCAGGGTTTAACACTAACTAATACTAATTAAGATGTTTTATTGTTGAAATAATTATTGTTTCTTTAATTATTAACTGAGTCAGCCCCATGGAAAGGAGCCAGGACTCAGCCACAGACCTGTCCTGTCCCCTGCTCTTGGCCACTGCTCTCTGGGCCACCCAGGCCTCTCAAGATGCCCCCAGAAACAGCACAAGCCAAAGCACGGTTCAGAAAGCTGGATGTCCCGAGACGTAAAGTCTGACCCTTGATGAACTGGGTGCAGTAAAATAAAACACCATGCACGGTGTTGTCACGTCCTAGTTCCAAAACCCCACAGGTCTCATGCATGCGAGGACCTCGTGCCACTGGGTGGGGAATGCAACAATGTCCGAATACTGTCAGAAATAATTTTTTTTTTTTTTTTTTGCTTATTTCAGCAAACAGACCTTAGGGTCAGGAGTTGTCCTAATTTCTTCCTTCTATAAAAGCTTTAAGATGATTAACTTATTTATTTAAGAACTTCATCTAATCTCCTTATATGGGTGCACATCTCTGCACACTTTCCATAACTGTGAGTGTGTGCATTCCTGTGGTGCTCTTGTCTTTTCCTTCCGTTCCTCGTGTGCTGATCCCAGACGCTCCTTCCTCTCTTACCCACGAGGCGATGCGTTTTACCGTTAGACACCATGATCTCTGCAGCGTCCATGTGCAAAGTCCTCTGTAGCCCCACGGGCTTGAGCTCACCGAACCGTACTTGGTGCTTCTCAGGAAGGACCTGAACCACACTGCCGGAAGGCAGGGTTGGGGGGTGTCCCGAGTGCCCCTGCAGGTCCCAGGAACCCTGGAGGGTGGCTTGAGACTCCTTCCAGCCAGCATGGGAAATAGAGTGACCCATGGGAAGGGCACTAACCTCACGGGGTCCCGTGACCAGCTTCCAGGTGCCCAGAGCCCAGGTCCTGGTGTGGTCGTGAAGACAGGGAGGGACGGGGCATGTCGGCCCGGCACCTGACGCGGGACCCATAACTCTCACCTCCCTGCTTCCGCGGCTTGTCTGCAGGAGGAGCTCAGGCTCTGGGCCCATTCATCCTGCTGTGCCCCATGGCATGCGGCCTGCATGTTGGAGACGCCGAAGTCCTGTGTAATTAAAGTGTGGGGTAAGAATAGCCACTTGCTGAGCTAACTAGTTAAGGGTCTACTTGTGCTGGAGTTTGATCTTTCCTACTCAATTCCCCATGCATTAATTCACCGACATGTTGCTCCTTTTTTAGCTCACTCTGCCTCCCAGCAGACAGAGATGGCAAGATGGCTGGGGTTCTGGATCCGTAGCGCCCGCATCCTGGCCCACCACCCACCAGAGGCCCCAGCGGACAGGCACAGCACAGGGTCCCACAGGGCAGGTGCCCAAAGCATGTGTCTAGCTGGGATCGGACTCAAGGCGACCAGTGGAGTCTCGTCCCCTGAGTGCTGGGAGGGCCACCTTCAAGGGCTGTTCGTGGCCCCTAATCTATTTCTGTCTGAATGACCCCGGCGGAATCAGCTGTGGGGCTCCCCAGCACCTCCCCCAGTAACCCTACTGGGCCTCAGTAGTAACCCGCCCTCGGCCTCAGGCCATTCTACTCAGATGGTGAGCAGGCCACGAGAATATGAGCCACAGGGGAATTTCTCCTTGGGGAAGTGGTGAATCTCCGTAGGCCAGGACAGAGCGGAGCAGGCCACCCCGGGGCCCACCTCCCACAGCAGAGGCGGGCTCACCTTGCCACACCGCTTATGGGTACAGTTTTATTAGAAGGGATTCGAGTCCAAAACAGGCACACAGGTGCTGTGTGGGGGCTCGAAGATTTGACAGCTGTCCCTGTCCCGTCTGTGGGTCTACCCACGGGGTCCCCAGAGGCATTGCCAGGGGTGGACAGGTGGAGAGGTGAATGGCAGGTCCCCATTTCCAGCTCGGCTCCATGTTAGCCTGGGCGCGCTTTCACGGAACAGGCTATTCCTAATCAGCCGTCCGGCCTCCAGCGTCCACCCCGGGGGCTAGCTCAGGGCAGGCGCTCGGTAAGTGCTCGCTGACCAACACAGACAGACTCACTGGTGTCCCGGCCGCCTCCATCCCAGGAGGCCCTGGACTCAGCTCTCCTGGGCCCCAAATCACAGGGTTCAGAGCGTGAGATGTGCCCTCCGTGTTGCCCCACTCCCTAGATGCCCTCCCGTTGGCTCCGGAACAGTCTGTGACAGTGCAGGCTACCTGAGGCAGACACATCTGTAACATCTCAGTGCTTTCCTCAGAAGCTGGGGGCTTCCACAGTTCAGTCCACATCAGAGCAAAGGTGGTTTCCACCCCCCAGTTCACCACCACAGAGGCACGCAGGGCTGACGGGTCCTTCGTGCAATCACCTCTGGAAGGTTGTTGTCAGTCTGGGAGACTCATTTCAGCTCTGCTCAACCTTGAACTTTGTAACCACTCTGCAGACTGTGTGCACCTGTCCACGGTTCTGGAAGTTTCTCTAGGGTTTCCGACCTGAGCACCCCTTTCTGACCAGAGCTGGCGGAGGCAGGGGCAGGAAAGCCTGGCCCTCTGACGCAGGCCGCGCCCCCCGCCCCACATGAAGCCTCTGTGCCCTCCCCGCCCCCACCTGTCCTTCCAGGCCCCACGCCTGCCGCTTGTCAGGGCATCCCACATGTCAGATTCTCTCCCCACAGGCAGCTCGGCAGCGGGTCGGCGCCTCCGGAGCGTGATGAAAACCACCCCGGGGCTTTCCACTGCTCCCGGAGTTGGAGCCGCCATACGTGCGTGTCACCTGCGGAGCCCTCTAATTAGAGCTCCGCCAACAGCCCCAGAGGGTTGGGAGCCGGGGAGGCTGGGACGGGGGACGAGCCCAGCTAGGCTTCTCCGGGCTCAGGCCTGCACGGCGAACAGGAGGGAACATGCACGGCCACCAGCTTCGTTCGCAGGTGCGCTCCACCCTCTTAACCCCAACCTCCAGTCCCACTCAACCTCGGCTCCCTGCGCGGCCCTGCCGGCTGCCCAGGGCGGACTGCAGCGCAGGCTCTGTGGGCCTGGCCACGGCTCTGAGCCCCGTCCTGTGTCACCACCAGGGCGGGGACATGTGGTGGAAGCCCACAGGCCTGGCTGGCCCTCCAGCTGCTTCAGCCCTTGCTCATGGTGAACCGCTCACCGGGTGGGATGAGTCCGGGGAGGTCCGGAGACTCCAGTTGCACCTGTGTTCCGCACGTCAGGGTAACAGGTGCTCTGTAGAGCCAGGTGGACAGGCACGCAGCACCCACCGTGTGAAGGGTCAGGGTGTCCCAGTGGCCACCACCCCTCTCTGGGAGCACCAGCCACCCGATGGCGCTCCGCCCCTGCCTCCGTGCAATTGCTGTCTGTCTTCCTGACCTGATCCCAGGCCCCAGTGTCCACGTCTCTGATGGAGCTCAGCTGGCACCAGCGAGGATGGCTGGGTGGACGGAAGGCAGTGGACAAAGGATGATTCTGGACCTCGGGGTGCCCCGGCGTGTCCAGCCCTCATGTGTGGTCCAGATGTCGGTCTCACAGGGTTCCTGTAGGAGTCAGGCAGCCAAGGGGGCGACGCTGAGAGGGGACAGGAAAGGTATCAGCTGCCCCAGGTCCTTGCATCTCTCTGGCTCCCTGACTCTGAGACAGCCTCTCTTTCTGTCCCTCGACCTGCTGTCTCCTACCTCTGAGGTTCTTGCCCCCCCCCCCACCCCGTCTGTAGGGGCCATCCCAGCAGGGCAGGGGCTGAGCAGCAGCGTCCCTGCCCCCATAGCACTCCCCAGGACAGGACCAGCAGAAGCGTCCCCAGACATGGCCTCGCGTTCCCCAGGGGTACAGTTGTGCCCGCGGGAGCCCCGGCTTGCCCTCCAGTTTGGGTGTCGGCAGGTGCTCTCCAGCTCACAGGGTCGGGCGCGGTGTGTCCGCCCACCGATGATAAAAGTCACAGCAACACATGGCCCGTCACGTGAACTGAAACCTCCCCTGGGCCCTGCTCGCCTGTTAATATGGCACAGCCCTCCTGTGAGCTGGGGAGCACCCTCATCCCACTTCATGGAAGCTGGGGCCCAAGAGCAACACTGTGTGCATCGTAATTTTAACCACCGAGCTCTGCCAGCCTCACCCTCATGCGTCCTGCTTCATGGGGTCCGGGAGGGCCCAGGAGACCCCGCTGCAGGGATGGGAAGCCCCACTCTGAGAGTCACCATCCAGGGGAAGGTGCGGAGCTCACTGTAACGCTCGGATGAGGTGCCCACCCCGTCATCCCCGGTGCTGGGCTGTTCCTTTCTCTCCAGAGATGCGCAAAATCTGACATGCTTTAAATAGACGTTCCTAACAGCGCTGTGTCTCCGCGTAGTTTGCAGGGCTCCTCGTGGCCGTCGTAAAGGGGAGGGGAACTCTATTTCAGCTAATTGTAGGTTCAGCGAGAGCAGCTTTGTAGCGTGCCGCCTCCGAAACCAGCTTATTATCCATCACTACCCGACAGACCCCGGTCGGCAGCCAGACTGTGCCCGAGCCGTTGTCACGGGACGCTGACATCCCGGTGCTGGCTTTCAGCTGGTAATGCCTGAAAGACAGAGACAGTAGGCATTTAATATCGTTTGCTCAAATGCACAGTTCCCAGAGCAAATAATAATAATAAAAAAAAGTCCCCGAGAAGCCAATTAGATGCTGCAGCTTGTACGGAGCGACGGCCTTTTTAATAGACGCCCTTTCCCAAGTGCAGCTGTGTCACCCAAACCAGCCCCCCCAATGATATGTAAATAAACGCCCGCGATCGCATATGTAACAGCCCTCTTCCATCAACGGGGCTTAGAGACCCGATAGGAACACTTCAGATAAAGTGGCAATTTGTGGAAGAGTCTTCTCTACACAGAATGAGGGATGGCGGGGGCGGGGGAATCCAAGAGACCTTCTGGGGTCCAGAAACTCGGCCGAGCCCCGAGGAAAAGCCCACGCACAAGGAAGAAAAGACCGTCCATGGACCTCTTCTTGCAAGGACCGCGGGGGCCGCATCGCGGGCGGCATTCCGCTGACACACCGACCACCATTGTCAGTCGGGGGCACGCTCCCCTTTTCGGGTCTCATAACCTCTGGTAACCTTCTCTCCAGAAAGTGCATGTCTGTGCGGGGTTTACACACAGATCCAGGGACCCAGGGAGCCAGGAGTCAAGACCAGGAATATTCCGGTGTGGGCATTCTCAGCCGGCGGCAACGCTGCCCCCAGCAGACGTGTGGCAGTGTTTGGAGGCAGGTGTGGCTGTCCCAGCCGGGAACAGAGGAGCTACTGGCATCTCATGGGTGGGGGCCAGGGGCTGCCCAGCACCCTAGTGCACAGGTCAGCTCTCCGTGATGTAGGATCCCGCCCAGAAGTCAGCAGATGGAGGCTGAGATCAAGAAACTCCACCGCGAGCTGATCTGCCTGGATGGAGCCTACAGATGACCTGTCCAACCACCCTGCACTTGTAGATGGAGAAACTGAGGTCTAACATTGGGCGGATCCTGCCCAGACCAGTGGCAGAGACAGCCCGGAGTCTGAGCAATGTTCTGGGTCCCTGCCTCTGTTGGACCCCAGCCCCTGCCCAAGCTGGACCCCAGCCCCTGCCCCAGATGGACCCCAGTCCCTGCCCCAGATGGACCCCTGCCCTCGCCCCTGCTGGACCCCAGCCCCTACCCCAGATGGACGTCTGCCCCTGCCCCTACTGGAGCCCCAGGTGACTTGTGGAGAAGCAGCTCAGTGGTTTCCAACGTCCACCAAAGGGCCTTTGGCTGGAGTTTTGCCCGTGTGTCCTGAAACGAGGTGAGAACAAGCCAATGACCCCCTTCTAACTTAGTGGCTACAGCAAGGCTAGCCTGCCATGGCAGCCCGGAGCAGGGCTGGATCTTCCTGGGGCACCTCAGGAGGGGTCTGCTGGGAGACACCCAGAGGACTGGGGGGGGGGGGTGCAGGGAGCCGGCAGGAAGAGGGACCTTGCCTTCCTGTGCCTGGTGACTGTCCCCTCTCTGCACCGGCCACTGGCAGTGTGGAGAACCCAAACTGTCGTCAGCCCAGCGGTCGGGCCTGGGTGTAAACAGCAGGGCCCCAGCACCCAACACTGGGTGGGCAGGCGGAGGCCATCTCTCCTGTCCTCCCTGCTCCCCCTTCCCTGTGGCTTCTCCACCCCTGCCCATGAGGAAGACTCTCAGACCTGAGGCCCAGGCTCTGCATCAGAGTGTGCCGCGGGGCTGGGAGCACCAGGGGCCCCTCCTCCTGGTTCAGCATCTGTGCCCCCGCCTGGATTCCCCCTGCACCTGCTGGCTGGGCTCACCGCCCGGCTCTGCCCAGACACATCCTTTCCCGGCCCCGCACCTGCCTGGGCTGGATGGGCCCCTTCTCCCCACGCTGACCTCTTCACATCATCCCTCCAGCTGGACATGGCCCCCAGACGCAGGGACCAGCTGGCATCTGTGGAACCCCCGCTGGGGTCAGGGTGTGGCCCTTATGCATGAACCCTCCACTGTTGAGCTGTCCAATGTCGGAAGTTAGGGAACAAAGGCTCTTAGCAGCTGAGGGACAGGCCCAAGGTCACACAGCTCGAAAACTGCCCAACAAAACTAAAGCCAAATCAGGCTGACCCCGAAGCTGACAAAAAATGGCTCTGGGTTAGGGGCAGGCTTCAGAGGTCAGCAAGTGCACTGAAGGAAGGAGTGAATGGATGTGAATGACTGAGACTCAGAGATGTATGCGTGAAAGGCAGGCTGAGGCCGTGAGCTTGCTCCTGGCCGCACTGTCAGCTGCCCACTGGGGGCCCATGGCACGGGCCATGGCTTGGGCTCCTGTGTCCATCAGCGCTCATCAGGTCACGGTCAACTCTGCCACTGCCCGCCTTGGCCAGAGCCAAGGAGCTTGGGTTCTGTGTGCCGGGCCGCAGGAGGGACTGGACCACAGGTCATACCACACAGACCACTCCCAGCCCCCGGGTCCCTGGCAGGGGACAGCAGAGAGCATCGGAAGTGGGAGGGGTGGAGAGATGTGACCCCAGCCCCACTGCACCCCTCCTGGGGCCCTCAATGTCCTCATCGGTGGATCGGCGTCCCCACGATAATGCCCGTGCTTCAGGGAGCACCCACAGAAACGGCGGGCTTCTGGAAAGCATGGCCTTTTTCCCTGGAGCCTGGACACCGCCCTCCCAAAAAGGCACCTGTGCTTCCAACTAGGAAACGTTTCCCCTAGAGATTCGAATAATTAAAATCATGTTGAAGAAACTGGAGTGTTGGCTGCATATCCAGCATCAGGGGCTGCAGATGTGAGCACCAGGCCTGGAGCCGAGCCCTGAGGCTCTGCCCGGACCACCATGGCTCTAAGTGCTACCCCACAGGAGGCCCGTGCTGCCCCGGGCCGAGGACCCCAGCCTGCTGATGGGATTGACTCAGTAGTCTGCAGTGGTTTGACCAAGCTGGAGCCAGGTCATGGGCTCCCTGTCCAAGGGGACGCTTTCAGCCCCATGATCCCTGCTTTCTTAGTATCTGCAGATCTCTTTTTTTTCAATAATAAAGTCACCCTGCCCAGAGCAGTACAGGAAAGATCCAGAAGGTTCTGCAACCAGACACCTGATGCTGGGAGGGGCTGGTCGGCTCCGAGATACCACAGAGCTAGCAGGACTGGGTTTGCACACTCACTGAGTCCAGGCTGTGCCACTCAGGGGCAGGCAGCACAGCACCCCCCCCACCAGTGTTGGGGCACCACTGGGGTGCTGGCAGGGGGCAGAGAGACACAGCAGTAGGGCTGGCTGCAAATTGGACAATCAGGCCAATCTCTCCTCCCTTGGTGTAAGGATGGGGAAACCGAGACCAGGGAACAATGTGCCAGAGATCACAGGGCAAGTCAGGGACCATCTCAAAGTCTAACCCTTCCCACCACCCTGCACTCACAGAGATACACCCAGCCCAAGTCATGCTTCTGGAGCACTCGAGACCATGAGCCCTCGGGGCATCTGTCTTGCTGTGGAAGTGCTGACCCCCCCCCAAAGGGCTCCAACAGCTTGGGGTAGGCGGGGGGGGAGTGCAAGGGAGCACTGACCTCACGCCCAGAAGCGGCTCCCAAGCCCATGAGCTTGAGTTCTGTCTTGTGCCCTGCACCAGGCCTGTCAGGTGTGACTCACATCACAGTGTCCCCTGCTTGGAGGCTGGCAGCTCTGACTCCACCATGGGAGGGACAGAGGCTGAGATCACCTACCTGCCCAACCCAAGGACACTGAGGGCTCTAGCCTCCCTTTCAACACATGTGCACACACACACACACACACACACACACACACATGCCCTTAAGTATGGAAACACATGTGCACAGGACACCCTAACATGTGTGAGCATGCATGCACATGAGGACACACGTGAGCACACACGTGTACGCCAGTGTACCCCACATGTGCACACGCATGCACACGTGCACACACTCCCTCAGGTATGCTCACCTCTCCCCAGGGCCCAGGATTCTATACCCAGGATTCTTCTGACATAAAACCCAGGTGCACATTGGGAGCTTCTCCCCGTCCCTCCTCGCAGACCCGTTTCCAACTGCTCAGACCGGGACCCTTCGAGGAGCTCCCGCTCCCTGAGGACCTGATCCTGAGACACTCACTGAGTCCCACAGTCTAGAACAGCAGCAGCGGCACCTGCAGCAGACACCACCCCACTCCCCCAGGCAGTGGGGGCAGGGGCCATGGGCGTCCATCTGAGGTGAATGGAAGGATCTTAGCCAGAGTCCTGGCTCCTCCACTTCTTTCGGTGACATTTATCATCTTGGAAACAGGGCAACAATATGCTTTCACAGGAGAAGCAGACGCAAGCTCGCCCTGAGGTGCTGGGCCCCAACAGGGCTTGTAATTGATGCCGCCATCCCCCACGCACGTGTCCCTCCTCCACCAGGGCCCACAGACCCTGCCTCCAGGAGCCCTGGAATAGCCGCCGGAGCAGATGGCAAGAGGGAGCCCAAGCAGCCAAAGAGAGCCCGGGTCTGGCCTGTGTCCATCTGTCCTCCTCCAAGCGCCCTGCCTGCCGGCCACACATTCAGACACTCAGCCACATCAGCATTTTGTAAAATGCCAGCTCCGAGCGGGGGACCCTTGCGGGCTGTCATTGCTGCCAACCGCCTGATTTTGACATATTCCCGTCAGTGTGAGCATGCTGGAACTTTATGGAATGCAGAAGAATTCAGAGAACACAGGAACGACATGCGAAGTGCCCACTAAGCCATGCGGCTTCTGAGGACACACGATCTAGGAAGGGCTCGGGGGCCACCTCGTCCCCTCTCACCCAGAGTGGCCAGTTCCATTTCTGTATCCCAGCCTGAGCCAGCCGGGCCCCGTGGGAACCCTCCCGAGCGCAGGAGCCCAACTGCCGTCCGAGCAGCACCGCGTCTGGGTTCCTCGGCTTTCAAACCACTGAGCCAACAGTCTGCTGACAGTATTCCCCCCAGCACAGACCTGCCCCCTCTGCCAGGCCCATCCAGATAAAATAAGGGGGACAAGGTGGAGAGGGTCTGCATGGGGGCCCTGGACACCCAAATAGGACCAGGAAATGCTTGACCCGAGGGGGGCGGTCGGGTGCAGCCATCTGTATTTACCAGAGGAATAAGTTAGGACTCCATCTGCCGAAAGTGATAGTGATGGAAATAAATCAGGCTTCACACACACATGAAGGCAGGCGGGCAGGAAAGGATGGAAGGCGGGGAGGGAGGCAGGCAGGGAGGGAGGCAGGGAGGAACACTGGCTCAGACGGCGGCTGAGAGCAGTCAAGGATGGCCCTGCCTCAGGCATAGCCAGATCCAGGAGCTCAGATGACGTCATCAGAACCCAGTCCCACCCCGTCTCCGGTTCGGTCCTCCCCACATTTGCTGCACTCTAGGCTCTCCATGTGCAAGGCGGCCCAGCCGCTCCAGGCTCGTACCCCTCCAGGTCCCAATCCAATAGGAAGGTACGTAAGGGTCTCTCCTCTGAAAAGTTTGGGACCTGAGCCCACCTCTCTAGTCCAGAGCACCTGTCCCATCCCTAAAGCAGCAGTGGGGTGAAGTCAAGGGTTGGTCTTGTCCAAAGCCACACGGGCCACCCATGGGGCCCTGGTGTTGGCTGCAAGTGAGGCAAAGTGGCAGAGTCCAAGCTGCGGCTCTTGGCAGAAGGAAGGGGGAGGCACGATGCCGTCAGCCCAGTGCGGTCTTGGTGTCAGCTCGGAGCCCAGCCGCACCGCAAGCTGACCGTCGGTAGGGGAGACAGGACGGCAAATCCATGCCACGAAGTGCTCAGCTACGTGTCAGACGTCACCAGCCCAGCTGGTGTCACATTGTACTTCCAACCACAAATGCCCCTCGGCGCTTTCCGACCTGATGGCCGCATGCGGGCTGCCCCCAGACGGGCCTGCGGCTCTGCCTCTCGGTGGAGGTTCTTTGGGAAACCCCAGTGCTCAGCCCCACCAGGCCGGAGGCAGAGCCAGAAGGAGGGCTGGTGTGCCGACGTCCCCGGATGGTCCCATTTAGAGAGGAAAGCCCTGCGATGCCCGGGGGCCTGGCTCGGGCAGGTCACCGTGTGTGAGAAGATCCTACCGCCAGGCAAGGCACGGCGCAGGAGTGCAGCCGGTGACAGCCTGGAAGTCAGGTGGGCAGGACCCCGATGGCTAGATTGGCCTGTGCAGCCCGTGCCGGGGCTAAGCAACCAGGCCATAAATGGATCCCCAGACAAGTCATCTGGGGCTCAGAGCTGCCAGGATCCCGATCACACACTGTGAGGAAACTGAGGCAGGACTCCTCTTGCTGGGCCAGCACAGCTCTGAAACAAACACGCAGAGCAGGTGGGGGAGAGGCAGACCTCCCCCGGCCCCTCTTCCTGAGCCCCATCCAGCCTGCAGGCTGGTCCAAGGAGGGCCCCCGAGACCCTGGCTGGTCCTAACCACGCAAGAGCAAGGGGCAGGGGGCATTGGACCCAGGTCTGGACTGAAAGACCAAGGAAGGGCCGTGGGCAAACCAGGGAACCACCTCCTCCCCCCAGGACCCCACTGAGGAAGCTCCTTCTCCTGAGACCAAAGCCGCTTGGAGATTCCAGGCCAGTCCCTGGCCCCATCTCGAGAGCAGGTGGTGTCCCTGCATGCCAGGTCAACGCTCTGACCGTGTTCTTGCCTTCCGTCCCCTCAGCCGCTCCTCTAGAGAAGGGCACCCAGCATGTCCCCAGTCCCGGCTGCCACCAACAGTGTCCTCATGTAGCTGGGACACCGGCCGGTGACGCCGAGCCTGAAGTTTGCCGGGCCAGCACTCACCGAGGACTTGCGCTTGGGTCCACAGGCGCTGCTGGTCTCTACACAGGTCGGCCTCCACGGGTCTGCCGGCACCACGTCGCGGACTTGGTCACTCTGACGGCCACAGCAGTGTGTTCTCTGATTTTCCTGGTTAGCGGTGTCCCCGTCGGTCTGTGCCCTGGCGGCCAGCGGGGCTCCCTTCCGTGAACTGTCTTCATGCCCATGTACCACTGCACTTCCCATCCTTGGCTTTTTACTGTCAAGATGTCGTGAAGCACCGCGGCCCCCGTCTTGCGTGCAGCCCCGTGCTCTGCAGCCCGCCTCGGGCGTGGCGCCTTCCGTCCCCGTGTCTTTCGGGGGCGGAGAAAGTTCTCTCTGACGGGGGAGAACTCATCAGTCACTTCCCTCATGGCTTCTGCCGGGCGTTTGGACTAAGAGGAAGCTTCCACCCCCGAAGACCCCAAAGATATTCTCCTGCATTTTAAAAATTATCATTTTACTTGTTCTTCTTTATATCCTGAATTCCTGGAGTTAATTTAGTGAATATGGTGGCAAGTGGGAGACCTAGTTTATGTTTCTCCAGAAAAGACTGCCAAATTTCTCATGCTATTTAATAGCTAACCTCCCCTTCCCCAAATATTTGCTGTTGTCTGCCAGCATGTCTCCCACGCAGGGGTGACCTCCTCAGCCCCCACACCCCCATGCTCACTCCAGGCAAACGGGCCCGCACGCCTCGCTCCTGCTCCGTACCCTGAATGCCAGGAAGTGAGCTCTCCTCACGCTCAAAACTTTGCTCATCCTTTTCAAAATGTGTTAAGCTATTCATAGAGTTTATTTTTCTAAATGTAATTTAGAATCCATTTTTCAAGTTCCAAAAATTCCTATTGAGAGTCTGATCAGATAATGTGTTGAATTCATAAATGAATTTAGGAAAAGTCGGCATCTACACAATATTTGGCTACACACTCACGAGAATGGCCATCTTGGTCAGCAAATGCTGTGACAGTTGTGCGTAACAAGCCACCCCCATAGCTCACGGTAACAAGCATTTCACGTCTTGCTCACGTGCGAGGCTCACCCTGCCTGGGCAGCCTGGGCTTGGCTGCTGGTGGGCTCAGAGCTGTTCACCATTCTCTTCATTCCATCTGGACCCGCGGACTCTCCTGGGGCTGAGAGGAGGATAGAGAAGGGGTGGGAGACCAGCTTTGCCTCTGGGGGTCTCAGCTCAGCAGGTGCACTATTGCCCTGCCCACCTCCTCCCGCGGGACAGCCCACTGGCCACGCCCACCACCAGCTGGAGGGGGAGGTGATGGGACCTCGCCACTCTCGGGGGAGGGCCCTGTCCATTCCCACTGCAAGGAGTCAAGACTTGGAAGCAGTCATTAGTCTTCTGCAAAGGCACACCTCCTGATTTATCCAGATCTGTTTGCAAGGCAATCAGGAGAGCTGCCAGTGACTCCTGCCCTCAGACCCGTCCGGTCGCTCCAATGCTTACCTGCTGCAGGCAGCTGGACCGCAGAGCTGGCTGTGCCCTGTTCCCAACAGCTCTGGAGGCCACTTCAGCTACACAGGGAAGTGAAACCCGGGCCTGGGCATCTCTCCATCAGCTCAGGGCCATGGTGTCAGGACCACGATGTGAACAGATCAGCATGGGATGTGGACCTGCCCAAGGAGCTCGGCCCCGGAGTCTGGCCGTGTCCAGTCCAGGGCTGACTCTGCTGTTGCTTTGCTGTGTGTCCCGGCACCTCCCACGGGACCCCTGGGCCTCCAGCTCACCTGTGTGTAAACGCCAGCACGGAGCCTGGTGACTCCCAAAGGCCCTTCCCAAATCGAGGGCACTCCATGAGTCTATAATTTCTGATTCGTCAGAAGAAGAGTTGCAGCGTGGGAAAGAGTGAGAAAAACCTGCTGCTGTGGGGGGGGGTGCAGAGATGGGGGGCTGGGAACGCATTCAGGGACAGGTGTGTGTGTGCCTGTGTGTGTTTGGGGGAGGCGGCCAGGCAGGAATGCTCACCATGTTCAAGTTTTTAAGGGAAGTAATGGGGCGGAAAGAGCAGACGGTCCTCTGTGTCTGGAAATGTCAGCACTCAGAACCAGTGTCTGGAAGACGCAGGAACAGACTTCGACTCAATGCAGGGAGCCGGAGCTTCCCAGTCAGGGATCGGGCTCCCCCAGAGAGCTGCAAGGGGCCCCGGGCTGGGCAGGGACGCCAGTGTACCAGCTCTGACCTGTAGGATCGGTGATGTGACAAAATGCACCCTCTGGGTGACTCTTCTTATTATTATTATTTTTTTAAGATTTAATTTATTTATTTGAGAGAGAGAGAACGAATGGGGGGGAGGGGGGAGGCAGACTCCCCGCCTAGCAGGGAGACCGATGTGGGACTAGATCCCAGGATGCTGAAATCATGACCTGAGTGGAAGGCAGACCCCTCACCAATGGAGCCCCCCAGGTGCCCTTGGGTGACTCTTGTTTCATCTCCAGCCACAGATGACACCCCTGCGCCTTATCTTACCCACTCTCTCCTTGACTGCTCCCCCGCCTCTGCCGGAGGGGCCGTTTGGTGGAGCCAGCCTGACACAGTCTGCATTCCAGACGCCCCGGCACAGTCTGCCCTGACAGGCTCCTGGTGTGCATGGTGCAGACAGAAGCTCAGGGAACCAGGGTGGGCAGTGGGGGCAGGAGAAGAAGGGAGAGGGACGGAGACAAAGACCTTCTGGTCACTCAAGCCCTTGCTCGGTTCTCGGATCTGGGCTTCTTCTGGCCGGGGACTTGAAGACTGGCAAGGGGCTCTGTGTCTGGACACACCTGGAACACACTAGGCGAGCTTCCCAGGTGATCAGAGGATGCGACAGCAGGAGGTGGAAGTGAGGGGAGGGAAGAGAGAAGCCCTCCCCCAAAGCCTGGTGGGCCATGTGCTCTAAGACCCCGCCCCACAGTGGTTCTGTGTCCCGGATAACATCTTGGTCCCACTTACCCAGCTTGTAGGTCTGCCGGGTGGAGGTAGGGCAGGGCCGGGGGCAGTGGGCTGGAGCTGACGGGGGTGGGGGACTGGGTGGGGGATAGAGCTGTTGTCCTCCTAGCACCCCACTTCACTGTGGCATCCCTCTGCTCTCCTTGGCTCCCTCTCGCCTGCCATGCCCTGAGCAAGTAACAGGAGCTGGGGGAGAGTGGCCCTCTAAGGGTGGCTGGAGCAGGAGGGGTCAGGGTATGAAGCCATGCTCACACCACTGGTTCCACTGGGCTTCACCATCTCAGTGCACGCCACGGGGCCTCCACCACCTGACCTACCCTCCGGCTGCCAGAGGGTTCTGCCCATGTGCACGGGCCAGAGGTGCTGGGGATTAGCGGCCCAGGAGCAGACCTTGGCTACTGACCAGTGGCTGTTGGCATATAAATACCCCAATTCTTTTGCCTTTGAGAGGGATGATGTCAAGGTGTGTGCAGGGCCAGCCGTGGCTCAGAGTCTTGGCTGCCGTGGCCACTTGCTTGGAAATGCACCCTTGGCTGACCACTTCCATCCCTGTCTCACCTCTCCACTTCCAAGCTGGTTCCTGAGACAAGCAGTGTCCACGTGGACTCCTCCTCTCAGGATGTGTCTTGCAGTCTGCTTTGGGGGAACCCGAACTAAGACACCAACCAGCCCCCTGCCTCGTGAGTAGTGATGGTGCCTCCCCGGTGTGTCTCCTCCTGCCTGTGCCTCCTTACAGTGGGAAGAGGAGAGCAGAGGGAGTGAAGCTGGGTCAGCTGCCCTGGCTCTGGGCAGAAGGAGCCCTGAAGCCTCGTTCATAGTTTGGCAAGTTCTCGAGAGCAGGAAACCACAAGAGAGTTGGAAGAACTCACTCACTCGTTCTAAATGCTTCCACCCAAGGACCCCCTCTGCAGGGTGCACCTTTGGAGCATGGAGTGGTGATGCCTTCCCCTGGGAATGCCAGGGTCTCTGCCCTGTGTCTCATTGCTCTGGCCAACCCATCACCAGCCACAGCTACTGGGGTGTCAGCTCAGGAAATTGGGGAGGAGGGAGTCAGTGTTGTGGCTCTCTCTTCCAGCTCACTGAGTTAAGGTGGTCCCACTGAGTGACACGGAGAACCCCCCACAGCTCCCCTGGAGAGCTCTGTTCCTGCCTCTGGTCATGGGGGCCTAAGCACAGGCACGGCCTGGAGGACCCCATCCTGACCCTGAAGGATTTCTGAGCTCCTCCTGCTTGGGAGTGGGAAGGTCGTGGGCCACGCCATGGGCTGGATGATGGGAGCCATCGGGCTGTGTGTGGATGTGTGCGCAGAGCTGGGGACCTTCCTCTGAGCTGGTAATGACAAAAATAAAAAGATAATGATTGTTCATAAGATGTCCAGCATTGTACCGAGAAGCGTGTGTGCAGAGTACCCTGCGGCTCCCTTAGCAACTCTCAGAAGTGCGTGCTAATATCACCCCTGTGTTCTGCACGAGAGCCTGGAGGGTAAGAGACGATTCTCAAGCTCGAGATCACGTAATTAGCGTCAAGAGGCCGGCATCGTGCGGAAGACGGGAGAGGAGCGAGCCCCGCGCCCGCCGGGCGGCTTGCCTGGGACATCAGGCTTCACACCTGATGTTCTCAGGGGCTCTTTGCTTATCCACCACTTGTACTCACGTCTTCTCTTGATTCTCATAGAAACCCCTCCAGACAGATGAGCCATCAGGGCCCGGAGGGGATGACGTCGTTCCCGACAACCAGCGGCTCAGGGACCCCTCTGCGTCCTGCCTCACGCTGCTGTTCCCCTGGGCCACCCTTCCCAGGCCTTCCACGGCCGCCTCGCCCTCACTCGCTCTGCCTGGGGGCACAGTCTTGGGGTGGGGGCGATGTGCCCCTCCACAGCCAAGCGGTCAGTGCCCTTGGAGCACCATTTACGTTTCCATGGTAACCAAACTTCTCTGGGAAATTTGCCTGTCACCTCCTTTGCCTGCCCACAGCCCAGCACAGAGAAGGCGCCCACGGACTGACGCCGCAGCCCCGTGCACGGGAACAGGTTCCCTGTCACCCAGCAGAGCTGTGCTGAGCAGCTCCCCTGTGCCAGGCCCGCTGCCCAGGGTTGGAGTGGCCCTAGTCCCTGACTGCAAGACATGGACAGGCCCGTGAAAGCAGCGTGCCACGGGGGTCCAACGAGGGGAGGAGCGTAGCTTAGGAGAAAGAAGGGAAGGAAAACGTCACCCTGGCTGTGGTGGTCATGACCTGTGCTGTCCTCACGGTCCCTTTTATCTGCATGACCAGGATCTGAGGTGGGGACTGCTCTTCTCCTTCAAGGAATGAATAAATGGGGACCTGGAGACATTTGGTGGCTTCTGCAAAGCCGCTCAGGTTAGAACGAGAATTCAGACCAGGTCTGTCTGATCTCCAAACCAGCACCTGAAGGCCATGATGATGCTGGAAGGACAGAACTGTCATGTGATGTCGGGGGCATGCAGGTGTCTCACGAACCTGCTCACGCACCTTGAAGGCAACACACCTGCTTCTCCTCAAAGCCACATCCTGGATCTCCCAGCACTGAAGGCACCTGAGTTTCGAGAGCCCAGGGCGCTCGCACACGGGGACTCTCATCTTCCTACGAAGAACAGAGCCAATGAAATGGAGCTTGTATGCATCTGGCCATGACGGAAACTGAAAATGTGTGTGTCGTCCCCGCTCTAGAACACTGCCAAGTTATTCCTCATTTTCTCCGAACTCGGTACCGGCAACCTGGATAAACACAACCCAGATGATTTCTACTGAAATTATCCAAGTAATTGCTCTCGTTTTTGTTTTCTACATAAAATCGTGTTTGCTGGACCCCGAGAGTGTGCTCTGGACCAAACTAGTTTGTGTGAAATTGAAAATATGGGAAAAACCAGACCATGGAAGCGTGTAGTCCGTTATGGGGGAAAGTCAATTATAGGAAACAGATGCCCTCTACTTACAGGATATGTTATGCCAGACCAACTCCCACAAATAATGGCCATTAGAGCTGGATAAGCGGCAAGATAAACCGCCGTTTGAAGGCTCTGGAGTAGGACCAAGGCGGCCAAGACCACATCCTCGAGAGGCAGGAACAGAGGAGATAAGGCAAAGCTGCCCTCTCTGGGGACGTTTGTGACTTGCTGGGCAGGGCGTCGAGTCCAAGCAGAGAGCTGCAGAAGGGGTCTCGTGGGTCTGGAAAGATCAGAGAGGACTTTAGGACTTTCCAGGCAGGCAGCTCTGGAGGGGCCAATGTCCACAAGAAAAGAGAAGTTCACAGAAATGGGCCCACCATTTTGAACAAACGTTTCCCTTGGGGAAGTTGCCAAACCCCAAACCTCACGCAGTTGGTCGTGAGAGGGACAAAGCGGTGGCTCAGGGCCAAAAAGCCAAGAAGAGCTTCAGTGTTTCATAAAGCGTAGAAGACAAAACTCGAAAGACCCTGTCAAGCACCCCAGGCTTTCAGGAGAGGCCCCCACAGTGTGGACTAGGAGCAAAGACCAACTGGAACGAGGCCAGCGTTTTGCAACTCCCAAGACCCAGCCTCAGTCCCTGCTTGGCCAACACAAGGTCCTGCTCTCGAAGCTGGGAAGGAGGACGCTACGTTCACTCGGGTGGGAGACAGCTTCACCCAGACCCTCCAACCATGTCAGCGGTCAGTCACAATGTGTCAGGCAAGACACACAAGGCCATAGACACTGACCTACCTGTGGTCCGGACATCAGAGTTCTCAGACACTCAGCGTGGAGTCTGCTTGAGAGATTCTCTCTCTCTCTCTCCCTGTCTCTCTGCACCTTCCCCTGCTCTCTCTCTCTAATAAATAAATCTTAAGAAAAAGAAAAAAAAGAACTCTAGAAGTTGGGTCCCAGTCAGGAGACATAAACCGTGAATCAGAACTGAGAAATTTTAATATAGACAATTATTCACTGTTTCCAGGGGACTAGCCACCAAGGTGCACAGAGGACACTAAAGAACAGAGAAGCAGCTCGGGACGAGGACACCAGGGAGTGTCCCCCAGCCTGTGACCCCAAGCTCATGGAGAAGCCACGGCCGAGGTCTCTGCTGGGTGCAGACATCCATGGAGGGGCCACGGCCGCCGGCACCACAAGCTGCCAGCACCCACCCGCGAGCTTCACGCCGGGAGTTCTGATTTCAGGGGGAAAGGGTCTGGAAGCGTGGTAACTCAGGAAATAGAGCGACGGGAGGACATATGTGGGGGATCATCCTGAAATCTGTGCACTTCATAGGTACATGAAATAAGAATAGGCCACCCCAACTTCCCCAAACGGCAGGATCACTCCGATTAGACTAACCCTTCTGTCGTAACAATCGTAAATCTTAGAGAAAATATATAAACAACTGTTTTTATAAAAGTAAATAATAAATAAAGTCAACACACAAAACCCCTTTCACTTCCATACACGATGAGCGATCTGAAAAGGAAATCGTAAGAACAACCCCACTCACAACAGCATCAATGGAATAAAACCCTTGGGATTGACGACCAAGGAGGTGAAAAGCGCGTACAATGACAACATCAAAACACTGCCCGAAGGAGTTAAAAACGATCCAAATAAGTGGAAACCCATCCCAGACTCATGGGTCACAAGATTTAGTATGGCTGAAATGTCAGTATTACCCAAAGTGATTTACAGATCCTGTGCAAACTTATCAAAAACCCAAAGACTTCTTTTTTTGCAGAAATAGGAAATTCCACCCCAGAATTCATACAGAATCTGAAGGGAGGGGCACCTGAGTGGCTCAGTCGTTAAGCAGCTGCCTTCGGCTCCGGGCGTGATGGGATCAAGCCCCACATCGGGCTCTCTGGGCCACTGGAAGCCGGCTTCTTCCTCTCCCACTCCCCCTGCTTGGTTCCCTCTCTTGCTGGCTGTCTGTCAAATAAATAAATAAAATCTTAAAAAAAAAAAAAAGAATCTGAAGGGACCTCAAACAGCCAAAATAATCCTGAAAAGAAAGAACGAAACTGGAGGACTCGCACTTCCTGATTTCAAAACCTCCTGCAAAGCTACAATAATTAAAACAGCGTGGTATTGGTATAAAGACAGACCTATAGACCAATGGGATGGGTCCATAACAATTGTGAAATCCAGGCAAAATACAAAAACCACTGTTGGAAGGCACTGGAGAGGCACCAAAAACAGAAACTGATGCCCTGCAACCCACAAGTAAGGGAATCAGTTTGGGCAGACTCAACATCCATCTGGCTCTTCTCCTGAGCGAATGAATCCTCCCGGTGCTCAGGGCACAATCGGATCAGAGCTCGAGAGGAAATCTGCAGTCTTCCTGGGCTGGGAAGTCAGATGTCAACATTTAGCACTGCCAGGGAGGCTGGAAACTGAAGGGGAAAAATCCTGGGCTGGAGGAAAATACCCCAAATCTGTGTGCAAGCACCCATTAAATCCTTGGTTCCTACACTGCATGTGGAAGGGGCTCCCCCAAACCAGAGCCGGGAGGCTGAGAGGGCTGAGCGCCCAGTGCCAGAGAAGCATGGTCAGAGGGCCATGACTTGCACGTGGACACTTGCCTGGGACCCCAGCTGGGGCTTGGGATTCAGGACTGCATCTTAAGATTGACATCTGCACCCTATGACAGAACCATAGGACCAGGATGATACACCACTAATTTAATTACCTTCCAGAATAAATTTTAACACTCTTAGACAAGATAACAGAATCTGGAGAATCTACAACTCACCGTCCACAGTGTTCATTATGAAAACAAAAATTACCATGGGGCAGGTGGGGGCGGGGCGCTGCGGAAATGGGGGAGGTGTTGTCTAAGGGCACACACCTGGAACTGGTAGATGAATAGTCCCGGAGCTCTAACGCAGAGCCCAGGGTCACAGTCAACAATACTGAGTCCTAAGCTTCAAAGTTGCTAAGAGACTAGGTCTTAATTGTTCCCAGCACAAAAAAGAAATGATAATTATATGACACAACAGAGGTGTTAGCTAATGTCACCGTGGTAATCACATTGCAATGCAGAAATGCATCAAACCGCGTTGCATGCCTTCCACAGACACAATGTTACATGTCAATTATATTTCAATTAAAAAAAAACAAAAGAGATCAGACATGAGACGAAGCAGGAATTTGTCATACAAGGTCAAAAGGAAAAAATAATTAATAAAAACAGATCCATAGTGGTCTCTATGTTGAAATTAGAAGGAAAGAGCTTTAAAATATCTGTGATAACTATCAAAGTATCTGTAGGTAAAAGTGTATATAATGATTGAAGAGGTTGGGAATTTTTAGGAGAGCTGTCAAAACTCTAAAAGCAAATGGAAAACTCACCTGACTCTAAAAAAGCAGGGGGAAGACCGTTAAACTTGAAGACAGGTTATTGTTCTGAATTTTGCTGTTGTTGTTCACAATCCCTACGGGGGTGAATGCACGCAAGCACGGAGGAAAACAATGGGAAATAAAAATCTGAGCGGCAGGAAGTGACGCCGTGTGTGTGACTGAGAACTGGGGAGAAAACATACTGAATCCAGCGTATCTGATATTTTCTAAATGTGATTAAAGCATCAGTCTATCAAACCAAGAAACTCAGCAAAACCGAGCAGAATAAACACAAAGGAAAATGCAGTCAGGCACACCGTAGTCCGACACTGAGCATCACGCCAAAGGGAAGTGGGCAAGGCGCCCGGACGGGAGGGAGGGACTCTAGAGGCAAAGGCAAAGACAAAAATGCCAGCTGGTGTCTCAGCAGAAGCACCGAGGCCAGAGGATAGGGGGATGCCACCTTTAAACGGCGGCCGAGAATTCCATAGCCAGGAAAATGCTTCCCACAGTGGGGGTCAGATAAAGACATTTTCATAGAGATGAACGCTGCGCGTCTCCATCACAGACACCCCCGAACCGGGATAAAGAGAAACTCTCCTCCAGCCACAGGAAAGGAGGAAACACGCGCATGGTCAGCAAATAGCTAAATTAGATGACATTTTCCTTAAATTCTTGAAAAGTCAATCGACAAATAGTAAGCAGCAGAGACAGCAGAATTAGAATATTACCCTTCGCAACTCTGCATAAATCAGTGGGTACAGGCATTAAAAATCGATGGCCGTTCACATGGCAAGGGGAGACAGCATCAGAAATCGTGTACCCCCTCCTGTCTGGCCAAACACCGAGTCATGTCTTCAGAAAGGGATTAAGCCCGAGTCTGACCCGGTCTCCGGATCCAGCAATCAATATGCAGAAAGTACAAAGGGCAGCAGAACGTGCCGGGGAGGCTATCAGCAAAACCCAGACTGCAGGAGAGTCCGGCAGGCAAAGAAATCTGGCTGCCCCACAGATCACGGTAGGAAACGAGGAAAATAGGAGGGACTTATGGAATAAAAGAAACGTAAAGGACATGGCACATTTTGAAAATGGGCAAGACTAAGGGGTAACGTCCAGGGATTCACCCTTGAAAGATAAACTGTTCTTTATAAAAGATGTCGTTACTATGAAAATCAGAGTAGTGGTTACCTGCGGGGGTGTGCGTGGAGGGGGTGTGCGTGGAGAGAGTGTGCGTGGAGAGAGTGTGTGCAGAGGGAGTGTGCGTGGAGGGGGCCAGAGACCTGGCTGAGGCAAGGCGCAGGGACAGGGCTCCCTGCTGGCGACCGCGTTCCATCGCTCGCGCTGGCGGTGCTGATCAGGGTGCTTGTCTGGGCACACGTTGTGAACTGTGTGTTTCTTTTGTGTGATGTTCTGTATCTGTATGTTGTTTAACAATAAAATAGTTTTAAAAAGTTAAGTTGACACTTTAAGGCAAAAATAGTAACAATTGAGCGTGGGTTTAAAGCGTGCATGCGTGCGAGAGGACAAAATGCCCAAACTGCAGGCTGAGGGAAGAATGGGAATTAGAGCAGCTCCCAGGGCTCACCCAGGGCAGGAGACATCAGGCATATTTCTTGTTCCAACAGTCGGCCTGCGAGACCTCAGGGTTCAGGAGACTTCGGTGTCCAGAAATCTGACCTCGGTCACGGGGATTAATTATCTCTAGACCAGATGTGACTGACTGACTGGTCCAGCCTAACAAAACAGAAAACCCGAGGGGATGAAACTATTTCCGAGTAATGCGACCAGATCCCAGAGCAAAGCTCAAAAATGCTTGTAGGAACACAAAAATATCCAACACGCAAAAGATGAAATCCACAGTGAGACGGAGAGGAGATGGAACACAGCAAGTAATGATGTAGAAGATACGGAAGGACCAGACTGAGCCTCCGGGTGTCAGCTGCTTTGTCGCGTGAAGACGGGAAGGGAGGACATGGAAAACTGAGAAGATAAAACTGAGACGACATCCATCAAAAGGTAGATTAAACCAAATACTGCCAAGAATTAAATGCTCTCAACGCCCCAATTAAAAGGCAGAGACTTTCAGATTGGGTAAATAGACCCAACTTCATGCCCCCTGCAACAACCAATCTAAAGAGAAAGGTGCATAACGTGATGGAGAACGGCGTGCCGCGCCAGCGCCCGACCGAACGGGCAAGCTGCGGTCGCTGCCAGTGTCAGACAGAGTAGATTTCAGAGCAAAGAGCGTTACCAGCGATTTAAAAGCTCGTTTCAAATGATAAAGGGGTCAACTTATCAAGAGGACATAACAATCCTACATGTTTATGCACTTAATAATGGAGGTTCAGAGTGCACGGAGAAGAAACCATTAGAAACACAGGGAAAATAGACAAATCCACAACAATAGTGCGATTTAAACACCTGCCTTTCAATTACGGGAGGAACGGGCACAGTGAATCAGTAAGGACACAGAAGACTTGAACAACACTATTCACCGGCTTGGCCTGAGTGACATTTATAAAAGACATTCTCTTCAAGTGCATGTGGAACGTTTACCAAGACCGACCCCATTCCGGGCCATTAAAACAAGATCTCGATGCATTAAGAGGATTCAGGTCATATAAAGTATGTGCTGTGACCACAATGGACTTAAATTAGAAATCGATAGTAAAAAGATTTCTGGAAAGTGCCCAAATACTTGGAAGCCACATAACACACTCGCAAATAACCCATACATCAGCAAAGAAACCCAAAGGGAAATTAGGAAGTGTTTTGAACTGAATGAAAGCTAAAACATGCCACTAAAACGTTAGGAGGAGGGAAATTTATAGCTTACAGACCAGCATTAGCAGAGGAGAGGGCTTTCAAATCAAAGCTCTCTGCTTTCAGCTGAATGCGCCAGCCATCGAGGCCAGAGGAGATGGGAATTAGGCAGAAGTAAGGCACAAGGCAAGGGAAGAAGTCACCAAGTAGGGAGTGGGAAGAGGGTACAGAAGGTCCATGGAGCCAAACATCCAGTGTTTAGAAGATTATTAAAATCGGCAAGCCTCTAACCAGACTGATCAGAAAAAGAGAGGAGACAATTATCAATATGCGAAATGAGAAAGAGGACATCACTACAGATTTCACAGATATTAAAGGGACAGTGAAGAAATACTGTGAATTTGACGCCAATAAATCTGACAACCTGGACAAAATTCACAAATTCTTTAAATACACAAATACCCAAATCTCTCTGAAGAGACAGTAACTGGCGTAGCCCTTTCTCTCTTTAAAAAAATGAATTTGTAGGTGGAAACTTTTCCACGAAGAAAAATTATCATTTTGGACAAAGTGCCGCCGCCATTCGGTGGGGAAAAATAGTCTTTTCAAGAAATGATGCTGGGTCAGTGGGTATGTACACGGGGGGAAAGTTGGTCCGCACCTGACATCACTGAAGGTTGTTTACAAACCACATCAGAACAGCAGCTCCAGTGGTTTGTTAGACGTAAATGTGAAGAGTAAAGCAGTAAAGCTTCCAGAAAGTAACAAAGGGCACTTTCCTCATGGCCCTGAGGCAGCCGCGAACCATTAGAGAAGATGAATGCATTATATTTTGTTAGAATGAAGAATTTACGTCCGTCAGGAGACTCATATTCAGAATATATTTAAAAGAGAACTTGTATAAATCAAGAGGAAAAACACAAACAACCCAATTTTTAAAAAATGGCACAAATTGCTCAAACAGGAATTTCATAGGTAAAGTGTCAAACGGGACCATAAGCAAGTGTGCTCGGTCGCAATAGTCATCAAGAAAATGCATGTTAAAATCTCAAAACAGTGCCACAACCAGAATGGCCAAAAGTTTTTTTAAAGACTTTATTTTTTTACTTGAGGGAGAGACAGAGAGAGCACGAGCTGGGGGGGGGGGGGCAGAGGGGGTAACAGACACCCCGCTGGGCAGGACCCGGGATCACGACCTGAGCCAAAGACAGACGCTTCACCGGCTGAGCCACCCAGGCACCCCGAGCATGGCCAAATTCTTAAATACTAAATGTTGGCTAAGATGTGAAGTAACTAAAAATACGCAGCCGGTTGGAGTGCACGTCCTCTGCAGAGGTGTTTGCCTGCGACGGCTGAGCACCGCCTGGGACCAGACTTCCACTCCTTGAGAGCTACCCAGCAGAAACGTGTGTATATTTATCAGAAGATATGCACATGAAGATTTATAGCACTTCTAATTATAATAACCAAAAAATAGAAACGATAATATTGTCCAACAGTAGGCTGGATAAGTCGCTCTCTGTGTAGTCGTCTGTGAGTAACACGGGGAAACAAGGAAGGGTGTGCTGCTGCTTACGGCAACGGCATGACTCAGACGCAATGTCGGGAGAGAGACAGAATCACACAGAGTGTACGATTCAGTTGATACGAAGTTCCGACCTAGTGTATGAGGCTGACGAGGTGCCCGCCTTTGGGTGGTAACGGGAAGGAAGCCTTCCGGGTGTTGGCCAAGTCCTATTTCTCCACCGGGCTGGTGGCTACCCGGCTGAGTTGACTTGGGAAAGTCTCAGCAACCTGTTCGCTTATGATTCATGCATTTTTTCTGGATGTTATTCCACTTACATGCAATGCCAAGGAGCTGTGTGAAACAGATGACCGTGGAATCCAATCGGGGCAGTGCTGGTGTCACACCAGGGGCGGTGCACCGCCATCTGGAGATCTGAGTTCAAATCCCAGCTCTGCGATCGCTAGCCCCGCGCCAGGGAAGCCACATAAGCTTCCTCAACGTCAGGGCCCCATCTTTCAGCCCTGTTACAAGGCGGTGTGAGGGTGGATACAGCAGACATGACAGTATCAGTGGTGCTGGGTGTTGGTGACGCATGCGGGCTCTGGAGTCACAGTTGTGTGACCTGGAGTAGCTTCTTGCAAAGGACTCTTTGGCTCCCTCTCTCTCCCACTCTGCTACCTGACTCAGATCCCCCATGAAGGAGTCAGAGATTCACACACAGAGCCCAGCCCTAACTGACTCTGTCCCCCTTTTCCCGGGGGAAACTCTTCAGTTCCAGGAGGGGCTGAGACACACCCGGGTGGGGTCACTCCTTCTCTGCTCCCTGAGCACCTGGACACACTGCCAGCCTCCCTGTCCCATTCCAGACAGAAGCGGGGCCTGAAGAGTCCTGCTTCCTCAGTTTGATGGGAATGCCCGGGAGCAGACCCTCTTGGCGGGTGCAACATCCCACCTCACTGAGGCCTCAGAGGCGCAGGGTGAGCACACGCGGAGGAAAGGATAGATCCCGACCATTTAAACCTGGGGATGTGTCTCCTCCACCCGAAAACATTGATCATCGCCCGCCTCCCCCAGACTCCCCTCTTCCACCCAACTTCGCAGCAGCTCGCATGGGAGCTAATGGGCTTTTACATCCAAAGGACTAATTATAGTTCAAAGAACCACGTGCAGATTCAAGCATTTTCCTTTTACCACGTTTCCTGATCTTTAGGAAGAACTAATTAAAAACTTTTTTTTCTGTTGCGGCTTGTCTGACGGTTTTGCCAATTTGCAGTCTGACGTGCAGAGCTAATCAGAAGAGAAGGCCGTCAGCAGATGCCCCCCGTCTGAGGTTCTGGGGGCCCAGGGACGCCAGGAGGACGTGGTGCATCAGAGATAAACCAGCCCGGAGGAAAAGATTCAGTAAACATTGACGGGGCCACTCGTTGCTGGGCAAGGCGCCAGCCGGAGACAGGGAAAGAGATTGACGCAGTCTAACCAGTGACGCCTAGCTTACGGTTGCACGCAATGCGCACCTGTGCGGATAGTGTGATGGGCATCGCCCGACCCCCACGGGGGCACAGAGGCCTCTGAATATAGGGACGCAGACTCAGTCTCACTAGCACCTCGCAGCGAACCTCATTTTCCACACGGAGAACCCGATGCTCAGAGTTCAGGTGGCACACAGGGCCCTCGCGGCCACAGAGAGCAGAGGTAGACTTGGACTCTGTTCACACGGAAGCCCCCCCTGATGCAATGCCCAAAGGAGTCACGGGGCTGGGGAAGGGGACGCAAACCTTTATCACAGGAGGCCCAGCTGGGGTTCCTTCTGCTGGAGGATGCTGTCCTCTCCCATAAATAGGGTATGCGCACACACACACACACACACACACACACACACACACCCCTCCCATCTCTCTATGAAAGACTGATTCCAACCGCAATGTGAGAAGAAACAGGAGTGCAGCCGTTTGCTCCACGAGCATTTCCACCACACAGTCGGCCCCAGCCTCACCCTCAGTGACCAGAATTACAGGCAGCAGCAGAGGGCTCAGAGCCCCTAAAAATCCCTCTTGCAGCTCATACCTGATGCCCTACACTCTGCCCTCTGTCACCTACTCCTGTAGCTGTCCCCTCCTGTCGGTCACCCACATCTCCACGGGCAGGGCTGTGCTGGGAAGATGGCACATGGCTCTGCAGTGGGGGGTGCAGGGCAGGGAGTGGCGGTCTTAGGGACGGCCACAGCGACAGCAGTAATATTCACACACAGCATAATTTCTGAGAGAGCCTGTCTGAGCTTCAGCCACTGAAAAAGCTTCTAGAAGCACAAAGGCGTCTGAGAACGGCCTTGCCCTCAAAGTGTTTGTTCAAGAGAGGAAGCTCTTACACAGACACAGTGATGATGGATGGTGTTGACGGGTTCCAGACAGGGGAGCGCAAATGCCTACATGGGGAGTCCTAAAGGATGGTTGGAAGCCAGCCAAGGAAAGTGAGGGAGAGAAAGGGTTCTTTGGGGAGAAGAATGGGCAACCCCATGAAGGCCAAGAGGCAGGAGAGAGCTCACTGTGCCCGGGAGACAGCGGGAGTGGGTGAGATGTGAGGCCAGAGGGCGGGGAAAGAGCAGCTGTCAATATCCATGACTTAGATTTTGTTCTGGAAGCAGGAAAAACTACAGGCATGTATCGAAGTTCGGGCGCAGTCGGATTCACTACTTAAAGGCCACACTGGCTTTGGTGTGGGGAGTCAACTTGGGGAATAAAACTTGAGGTGGGGGCAGTGAGGAGGCCGTCACCGTCATCAGGAAGGGGGTCAATGGTGGTCTTTGCCAGAGAGGAGACAGCAGGTGGACTCCATACAGAGTTACAGGTGGATGGGATGGAAGTTAGTGAGGGGCTGATGTGGGGATGAGGGAGAAGGAAGAGCCCCAGGTCACCGATTGGCAACTCGGCGGGTAGGAGGGGATGAGATTGGGATTCAGGATGAAGAACCCTGACGACAGTCGTTGGGGACTGGGTGGGCAGCATGAGGCCTGGTTTAGGTGAGCAATCCTGGGCCCCCGGGATGAGGGGCAGGCTTATGCAGTCAGTCCTTCCCGCACTCGGCCAGCCTCCTCCCTTTTATTGCTCTGAATTGAGGCTTACTTTTGTCCCTTTGGGCACTGCCTTCTGGCACAGTTAAGAAAGTCCTCAGGAGTCTCATAAATGCCCTTTTATTTTTGAAAACATCTGCTCTTTTTTGTGCCTGGAATTTAGGAATACAGTTAATGCTGAGTCTTCACCGCACTAGGTGGGTAGGATTTATGCAGACCTGGTTGGGAAGAGATTGATTTGGATGATTTTTGCTAGTATTAGGGCCAGGGACCCAAGAGTGTCTGAATCTTGCCACCGACCTCCTCCTCAGTTCATTCCCCCAACAACAGTCTCAAGGAAGACACCACAGTGAGCCACAGGTGATCATGGACATTCGACTATTCTTGAACCACAAAAACGACGATTTCATGGAGCACAGCCTAATATATGCAGGAGAAAAAGTGCTATTTTGTAATTAACTGAAGCCACTGCAGATTCTCTGGTAAAAGGCGGACATAGAGCATCACACAGGGCCACATGCTGATGCCAGGCTCCTTTTCCCTATAAGCTCTTGGGGCCTCATCCCTCTCTGTCCAGCCACATGGCACAATGCTTGCAAAGAGAGGGAGCTGGTCAGGTAGCTTTCAACACTCAATACATGTTAGACCCAACCCTAAGAAGTGGAGACCTATGAGTGCATTTGTGAGAAAGAAGATGAAGTTATGAAGAGGGTGGAGGGGGTGGTAAGAGAGCCCTTTCCTTACAATCACTCAATTATTGGTGCCCTATAATGGGGAGATCCATTTTGTAACTAGTGGAATACTTGCAGCATAGATGTTGAAAGAATCTTGATCTAGGATGAGGGTCCCTGATTGATCAGGGCTGTGTACACACACACACACACACACACACACACACACTGTTGCACACAGAGAAATGGCCATTGAGACCTTGATAAGAAGCACCTGTGGTGTCGTGCCCCATTTATGGGTTAGCTCTACCTGTCTGAGCTTGTTTGGATCCATTCAGAAACAAGTGCCGAGATGGGGTTAGATGTGCAGGACATTTATTGGGGGAAACATCTGTGAAGGATCAAGGAGGGGCTAGAGAGGGTGAAAGCAGACAGAGACCTCAGCTCTTTTGCAGATTTGTCACCTGTAAAAATCAAAGGGGGGGGGGAGAAGTGGAAGAATTGATGTCTTGATGCAAATGCAGTGGTGGGTCCAAAGGGAAACTGCTGGATCCGTCGGTCATGCTTCCCGCAGCAGGACATCTGAGCAGCACGTTTTATGGCCACTGTCCCATCTCCCCTGAAGAAGTTCCACCGGTCACCCCAGAGGATATGAATGACGGCACTGAAGAAAAGTAATTCAGCCGGGGGAAAGCTATGGATGATGCTTAATGTGGAAAGGAACTGAGCACCTTTGCACTTTATGAAAACTTATTCATTTGAGGTGAATTTGAGACCCTGCATATACCTCTTTCCATGATACCCATCATTAACGCAAGATGGAGCTTCCCCAAGTGTCTTCCAGCCGGGCGGACTGACTCCTGTCTTTACCTTGTTCCCCGCTGACCTCAGGAAAACCATCGAAGAAGGGAATTGGAGAAGTGATCCTCCTGTAGACGATGGTAAGGTCTTGAAGGGCATAGGGCATGGAGACAGACCTGGATTCTAATACTGACTCAGCCCCCTCCCCTCACTTGCTGTGCACCCATGCACACACCGATCTTCCCTGAGCCACATGGAGAGAATGGCAGTCCTAGTACTCACCTCTCAGCGTGGCCATTGTCACTATAGGAGATGACCTGTGAGCACTGCCTAGCGGTGTGCCTGGTGTGTTATGGCCTGCGCGTAAAGAACTAACCTCTCCCGTCCTCCCATTCTCCTTTCCCTATACTCCATTCTCTCCAGTATAGATGACATCCAATAAATTATATGATGTTCATGATTTAATGGGTGATAAAATAGCAATTAAATATACAGACTGATGTAGTTAAATGCCAGACCATAAATCGTGTGTTGAACACCTCCCCTGGGCACACGCGCGTGTGTGCTGGAGCAAAGTCACATTCGGCACCACGGACAGTGCACCTGGGTGCTGCCCATGGCTTTGGTGTCCCGCCAGGGCTCAGGACACAGCTACATTTAACTGCCATGGAGTGCTATCTACTTGTTTCTTGGGGCCACTGGACAATGTCTTGCCTCTACCCCCATCATCAAATTTTTCCACTCGACTGAACCACAGGATTCTGTTATGAAAGTCTTTCATAAACATGAAATGAGTGTGTGAATGTGGAATACATAGAAACAGCTTCTGTGTGTGCACAGAGATTGGCCCTACAGCCCTGCCATGTACAGTACGCTCCTCACCGACTGTCTCTACTTGTTTCCACTTTTCTTCCTTCCGTTATCACCTGGAACCCCTCCAAAGTTTGGTCCCACCATTCGACCAGAACAACACCTGTGATATCTGCATGTTGCTAAATGCAAGGATCATTTCTCATCTCCCACGTCACGTGCCCTGCTGCGTGGCAAGGTGGTTCCTCCCACCATTCGGCACACCTTCTCCACCCAGCTGCCAGGGCACCATGCGGACCTCCTCTCCTCCTACTTTGCTGGTCACCCTTTCACAGTGTCCTTTGCTGCTTTTCCTCTACTGTCCTGCCTCTAGATGTTGGAGTTCTCCTGGGATTCATCATCAGGTCAGCTCTTTTCTCCAAACTCGCTTCCTAAATGAAATCATCACACCAGCCTGATTTTTTTTCTCTAAACACGAGTCCTACGTCCAAATGTCTAACACCTAAATGTCTAAAAGACACTCAAACTTAATATGACCATAACCAAACATTGAATCTGCATCCCCAAAATATCTGTTCTCCTACATTTTTTCCCTTCTTAGTAAAGGACAGCTACTTCCAACATTTTCTTATGCTAAACACCTTAGAGATGGTTTTGATTTCTCTCTTCACATCACACCTTATATCCAACTCAGAAGAAAATTTTTTTACCTTACTTTTAAAATATATCCAAAGTGTCCAATCACTGCCCATTACTTTTCTGCCAGCACAGTTGTCCAATCCCCCATCATTTCACCTGCATTATTGCTTTGTTTCCCCTCCCCCTCCCTCTCCCTGCTCCCTCCCTCCCCCTAGTCTCCTCCCCCCATCAGCTTGTTTTCCAGGCAGATCCGAGGACTATACTGCTAAAATACAAGTCATGTCTCATTTCACTCTGCTCGAACCCTCCAATGGCTCCCATTTCACTCAGAATAAGGGCCTAAGTCCTTACAACAGCCTGGAAAGTTCCACATGGTCTGAAATGCCCACTCCTACATACACAATTTCTCCAAAATCATATCCTATCATTCTTTCTATTGCCCTCTCCTCTCCAGGCATATTCCCTCCTCGCAGTCTTTTCTTTGTTGCCCTCTATCTTGAATGCCCTTCCCCTGATACATCCATGACTCCCTCTTTGTCTTCAGAGACGAATGCCTTGCCTGGGCACCATGTTATAATGTACCACCTTCCACAATCATTCTCTTTACCTTATAGCGTTTGTCACTTGGCATGCCCATTCCTTATCTGTTGCTTTGCCCACTAGAATGCAAGCTCCATGAGAGCAAAGACTGTCTTCCTTATTCACTCTCCTCTGCTCGGCACTTGGTCCATAATACTTGTTGAAGGAAAGGAAGAAAGAAGGAAAGAAAGGGAGAAAGGGGGGGGGAGGGAGAGAGGAAGGAGGGAGAAAGGAGGGAGGGGGTAAGAAAGAAAGGAAAGAAGGAAGGGAGGAAGGAAGGAGGGAAGGAAGGAGGGAGGAGGGAGGGAGGGGAGAAGGAAGAGGAACAGAACAAATGAATTTTGGTGCAGGCCATCTCTAATATTTGGTATCAAACACCTGGAAATCAGAGACCAGTTCTGACTCATTTTCACATCCCCTCAGGACCTGCCACAGGATACACAGTATAGGCTTGGGAACTGATTCCTCAGTGAGCAGACTGTGGGATGGATGGGTGGATGGATGGTGGATGGATGGATGGATGAATGGGGGGATGGATGGATGGATGGATGGATGGATGGATGACCCAAGCAGCCCAGGATTGGGAGGAGGTCTAGCTTAGGTCCCCATCAGATCAAATAGGAGGTCAGGGAGCATGGCCCAGGGGATGAACATACTGTGGGTCCAGCCTCCGGCAGAAGAGTGTGGAGGTCTCGGGTCCCCTGAGCCTCTCCACGCTCCCCAGGCCGGGAACAGCATCTG
The DNA here is from genome assembly GCF_017311325.1 of Ursus maritimus. NCBI lineage: Eukaryota > Metazoa > Chordata > Mammalia > Carnivora > Ursidae > Ursus > Ursus maritimus. The sequence goes on from NW_024427107.1 coordinate 78,580,694, forward strand.
GGGGTACAGAGTCAGTGGACCACAGGCAGGGTTTCATTCAGCCTGACAGATTCTTCTCCTCAGCGTGGAAAGAGCATGTGGCTCAAAAGTGGTCTCTGGCAGATGTCAAAGCAGGATTTCTCCATTGGTTTTCCAGAGCGGAATCACGCAGTACGGGTGTGCCCCCCACTTGGATTCTGGCAGGTGTCGGGTCCGTGGGATGCACGCTGGGGCCCGTGGTTCTGAGCTCCGAGTGCCTAATCACGGCCAATGGGGTGTCATTTAAGCAAGTTACTGCACAGAAGCTGCCAGGGATTCCCGCTGGTCATTAAGTTCCCAGAGAGCTCTAATTTAATTATCAACTGGACAATAGCTTGGTGGTGTATTAGTTGTATCGGTGTGTGTATGCGTGAACACACACACACACTCTTTCTAAGTGGTTATAAACAACAAATAAACCCATACACGGACACACCGTAATTCAGACCTTGCAATGTGCTCAGATGTCGGGAACGGCAACCGCGTCTGAGATGAGTGAGTGGAGCAGAGGGGCGTGTGCGGCAGCCCTCAGCCTCCGGCCCGGCCTGTGCTCGGCTGTCCGAAGCCCCAGCACGGAGACACGCTCCGTCACCATTAATTGTGAGCAGGGTATTTATGAGTGTGCTTGGCTGCTAACGACCTGGCCCTGTGGTGATTAATATTTGTATTCTCAATCCCCAGCGCCGATAACGAACGGCTAACAGGCTCGGTTAATTGGTTTTCCATCCCCACCTCTTACTGTATCTTCCTGACCAGTGGAGGCGTCCTTTCCAGGGAATCTTATAATGGGCTTTTCATGTGTTGGTGATTTTAATTACCTTTTTATTGCTATGCAAATCTCCCCTCATTTAATCTGCCAACTAAACGGAGGGGCCAAATGAACCACGGGAAGGGGAGCCGGAAGACAGAGGCAGGACCAGCCTGCGGCACAGGTCCCGGCCAGGGCACTCAGGGTGCAGGAAGAGGCAGGCTGGTCCCGGCAGAGATGAGGAGGGCCAATTCCCCACCGTGTGACCGTTGTCCAGAGCAAGGCGGAACAGAAGGCCAGCACCCAGGAAAGCTGCCCATGAAGGTTTCACTCACATTGATTCCTTTACTTCTCTGGAATTGGCATCCGGGGGGAAAGTGAGGCTCAGATGTGGGAGGAAGCAGGCAGTGTGGGCTCTGTCCCCGTCTGTGTGTGTGGCCTTTCCACACACTGCCCTGCCTAGTCCCGCTCTCTGGAGTGCCTGCTCCTGAGTAGCTCTCCGTCACAGCTGGAATCTGGACGTCCCGAGTTAGGTCCAGGGCTGCTGGGGGCATGGGGCAGGACGCAGGTGGGAGGGGACCTCTCCTGTGCCACCCCTCCACACCACCAGGGCCTCTAGGCTGGCAGTGGAGGCCAGGACAGGGCTGCAGGCAGGGCTGTGGCTGTCTTGCACAACCCGAGCTCAGCCCGAGCTCCTTTGGAGTTCCTGGCACCTGCAGGCTTGGAGCTGTGGAAGGTGTGTCCTCAGGCCAACAGGTGCAATCACAGGCCCACCTCCAGCAGCACAGGAGAGCGTCCCGAACTGCTCACGGGGTAGGTGTGTTTCCCTTGGTGGGGAGGGGCGACCTGCCCTCAACTGGGTGTCTTCATGCAGGAGAGCAGAGGGGCTCCCGAGAAACCTCCGGTAGGGGCAGGAGTCTGTGGGGCAGGTGAAGGAAGCCTCGTGTCTCCGTGGCTGTGCCAGTGGGTGGAATCTGGGAGATTTTAAAATGAGGAAGCTGGGGGCACACGGGTGGCTCAGTGGGTTAAATGTTTGGCTGTGGATTTCAGCTCAGGTCTTGATCTCAGGGCCGTGGGATCCGGCCCCACGTCGGGCTTCACACTCAGCACAGAGTCTGCTCCTCCCTCTCCTTCTGCTCCTCCCCTCTCCCCCACGCACACTCTCTCTCCTTCTGAAATAAATAAATAACATCTTAAAAAATAAAAAAATAAAATAAAATAAAGAAAAGGAGGGTGTGAAGGGAGAGGAGCGGCACAGGGAGGGAAGGACCGGGCGGGAGCGGGCCGAGCCGGTGCGGCCCAGCGTCTCCGCCCCCAGCCGTCCCCAGCCGCCCCCAGCCGCCCCCAGCTGCCTGCTCTGCCTCCCCTGCCCAGCTGCTGGCCTGTCCTGTCCCCAACCTCAGAAGGGTCGAGGGGGGCAAGTTCACGTGTTTCAGCGAGTGACCATTTTAATGTGTATTAAGAAAATATAGCCATTACATCCGTCTAAGACTTTACAGACTTTTTAAGTAAATATAGTATCTTTACATACTTAATTTCAGTAAGAACTACGAATGAATTTAAATAAAACTCAGGGTCTGGGTACAGCAGTGCTCGCTGAGATTGTGTGGGACTGAGGTTTGAGCAGCGCTGAGGTGCTGGGTGGGGCTGAGGCCAGGGTGTTCGTGGGCGAGCTCACACGTGTGCACCCCACGACCTCTGGATGGTCCTCCGCTTTCCACCCAAGTCCAGGGGACCCGCCCGCCATCCCTGCCCAGCCCTGCAGTCCCCGGCCCCAGGCCACCAGCAGCCACCCCCCCTCCCCCTCCTTCACGCAGGAAAAAATCAACACGCGCACACACGCGCTCCTGCTTCTGTCCTGAAAATCAATGGACTCCTCCCACGCTGTGAGCAGTAGGGACACATTCCGTCCCTCCCCCGGCCACTCCATCCGGGCCCTGGACGGCTCATTAGATCATACAAGGTGCGGGTAATTACCCAGAAAAGCAACACCACTTCTCCATGACGCCTGATTTCCCTCCTCCCTCCCTAGCTTCCCTTGTGGCAAAGGGAAAGATTCAGGGTCCCGTGGCCACGTGTGGCAGCATGTGAGCGGGGGGTGAGCTGGCTCTGGGATTCGGGGTCCCTGTTTCATGCGGATGGAGGGGCTTGACCACTCGGGAACAGAGCCAAAGGAGGCAGCTACCCCGTAGGAGCCTGACTAGACTCTAGGGACACTTCACCCCAGCCTGCTGGCCTCCCTGTCTCCAGCCCGAGTATGGGGTGGTGCACGGGGGCGGCCCGGCTCACAGCAGAGTAAGGGGAGCAAGCTCTCAGGCTTCTGGGAGAGGACAGGGCCGCCCCACCTGCCCAGATTTCTCCATCGCGGACCCGTGCAGAGACAAAGGAGCCAACACGGAGAGCAGGCAGAGATTTCTGGCATGTCACAAGATCCCATGCTGACGTCGGGGCACACTCGGTGACCGGCATTTTCACACTAGGAAGCCGGGAAGGGCCACTTCCCTTCTGGTAAAGGCTGGTCTCCTCTGCCAGCCTCAACTGTCACTGTCGGCTTACCCACGCCAGTGGCCACGTGAGCCACCGTCACCAGGCTCCGAGAACCCGTGGCCCAAGGAGGCTTTCAAAAGATGACTTGGAACAGAGACAGCAGTTGAGAAAAACGAGTGTCCCCGTTTGGCAGGTGGATAAAGGGAAGCTCGGTCTGCTGGGCCCCCTGCCCGTCGTCGTCCGGCATGCGGGTGTGCAGGGAGATCCAGTGCCACGCGGCTATTCACCATTCTCACGTGGCCCCTCGCTTCCTGCCTGTTGTCTGACTTGCCCTTCTCTCCGGGGAGCCTAAGAGAGTGTGGACCCTTTCCAAGCCCCAAGGTGCACACGGATGATGCCTCGGGGGCCTCAGATGGGGGCCCCTTGCTGACTGCTGGAGAGGGCTGGGTGGGAGCTGGGCAGTGGCCGGCTGGGCCCCTTGGAGGGTTCCTCAACTGGACCGGCTGCCAGGAGCGGGTGCTGGCTGGGCTGGCCTAGGTGCCGTGCTAGCATCTGCAGTGCTCTCCCGAGCGGAGCTGGTGGGACCCCAGGCAGGGGCTCAGATCCTTGAGTTAAAAGCCAAGAGGCCACCTGACTGGAGCGTGTGGGCTGCACGCACATGAGCACAATCACGTGAGCATACAGCACACACTGGGGCTCGACAGGGGAGCCTCAGGAAAGGGGTCTCCAGGGGCTGCGCCTGCCGGGGGACAAGGAGATCAGGCCACCGGGGAGGGGGCACATGTGCATGAGGGCAGCCTCACTCTGGGAGACTAGGGAAAAGGGCTTCTCTCACCTCGGTGCTCTGTTCCCAGCCTTCCCCCTGCCATGGAAGAGGGGCGCCGTGCCCGTCGTGGGACAGACAGCCCCTCTCCGAGGTCACCTTGCCTGAGCTGCCATGCCTCCCTGCCTCCTCAGCGGACCAGAAAGTAACTTTGGACTGTGGGTCCCTTCTCCAAAACAGGGACATGGACGAGGGAATCAGCAGGGCTTGGAAGGTTCCAGACGAAGAGGTAAGAGACGCGGGCTGCCCTAGTTTTGCTATGAGGCCAGAACAGCCCTTCCCTCCAGGTCCCCAGCCACTTGAGGGTGTCTGGGACTGAAGAATGTCCCCCAAAATTCATGTCCCCTCAGACCTTCAGAATGTGACCTTATTTGGAAGCAGAGATATAATGAGTTCAGACGAGGACATCCTGGAGTAGGGTGGGCCCTGGTCCAGTGAATGGTGTCTCCTAAGTAGGCCACGTGGAGACTCATGGGGGAGGCCACGTGGAGACACGCGGGGGAGGCCACGTGAAGACACACGGGGGAGGCCGCGTGATGGTGGGGGCAGAGACCGGAGCGATGCGCACCCAGGCCAAGCAACGCCAAGGATTGCCAGCCACCGCCGGAGCTGTGAGGGAGGCACTGGACACACGCCCTCAGAGCCCCAGAAGGAGCCGGCCCCGCTGACGCACTGGCTTCCCGAACCGTGACAGAATACATTTTGTTCCTGAAAGCCTCCTCTCTGTGGCTGTTCACTATGGCAGCCGCGGGGAAGCAGCACAGAAGGCTGAGGGATGGGGTCCTGCTCTCTCCTCCGATTGCAGGGAGGACCTTGGAGGTGAAGGAATGATGTGGGTTCCTGAGGAGTCTTCCTGGCCACTCAGATCTGCCCCCTGCACCGAGGTCTGCAGTGGAGACCCGAGAACCTATGCCATGGGGCCAGTTCAATGAAGCTAGAGGGACAGGTGGGGTGAGCCTGTGGTTGGGCCCCCGAAGGGTAGGTGGAACTGGGAGGGGGGCACCCCTGATAGGCAGGGCGGGTGGGCCATGGCACCCGAAGGACCAGGCAGAGCCTGGTGGGGGACAGGGCAGAGAGAGCAGAATGTCCAGCAGGTGATGCCCTGCCAAGGCCTGGGGTGGGGGGCAGGGAGGGGACTCCGCATGCACACTCACCTGCTGGGGAGACGCTGTGGCTCGTTCATCAGGCCTCACACAAGGGGCTGGGCAGCAGGCTCAAGGGCTCTGGGTCTGGAGCAGGACAATGAAGCATGGCATGGTCAGGGCTGGGCCGTCACGAGGGATGTGGCTCTCCGAGGCACCTGGCAGGACCAGGGTGAGGCCGCACAGCACATCACCCAGCCAGGCACCCAGGCGGACCCGGACCCTCCTGCAGGCCCGGGAGCTCTCGGGGATGTGCCACAAGCCCAGCTGGGTGGCCCCTCTGAGCCCCAGCTTCCGGGTTTGCATCATGAGAATTATCCTTTCCTGTCACTGCAATGCCGTAGAGACTACATGAGAGCATGTGTGGGGCACCGTGCATCGAAGCTGGCCCACGGCAGGGGTTCAGTGGTAGAAAGGGGGCGGCTGTCTGTCCAAAGGGGTGGTAATAAGGGCCCAGCAGAAACTGGGGACCGGAGGCATAGACAGGGATCAGATCAGAGACGGGCATTCGGCAACGTGGAGCAGGGGCCGGGTGCTGCGGAGGAAACGGGCTGGTCCAGTAGAATGGCTGAGGTCAGGTGCAGGGCAGGGATGGAACCAGGCCTATGGCCAGAGGGGTCCAATGGCTCTGCTGTGGCCAAAGCCTGGCTTGTGCAGATGAGGCATCGGGGAGGGTGGTCTGGATCCCCCTGTCCATCACTCAGGTCCCCCAGACAGCAAGGGCCTCACGAGTCCAGGAAGCTTCCACCAGCTGCCTTCAGTGTGGCCCCTTTGGTCTGCCAGTGGGAGCTGGTGGGGAGCGGTTGTCTTCTTTGGACAGACAGCACCAAGAAGGCCCCCTTGTCTCCTTTTCAGTGGCCACCATTCACTGAGTCGAAAACATAAAAACCAAGCAAAAGCAAGACAAAGTATGTCAAAAGGTAGCTCTGAGCTCTGGGGTCTCACAGCTGAGCGGGACTCTGAGAGGCCATCTGGTCTACCCGTCCCCCACCCCCAGCCCCTGCGCTCAGGCAGGCATGTCTCTAGGGAACTGCGCCTGGGGGTGGAGAAGAGCATTGAAGGATGGTCTGGGCAGCCTTTGTCCAGCTGTTGAGTTGTTTGGACTCCGCTGAGCCTAAATTGAACACCCCCAGGGTTTGGAGAGCTCACTCCCTTGCTGGACACAGTTCCTCCACACCGAACCGCTCTGCCCACCTTCAGCCCATCCCACAGCACATCCGTTCCTCTGCCCATGAGACTCTCGGGAGTTTTAACACTGCTTTGGAAACTAATACACTTGTCAGTCCCCCACCTGAATCCATCGAAGGGGCACATTTGTTCGCATTTGAGTGGCTCTGAGACCAGGGTGCGTCTTCACCATCAATGATGTCTTTCAATATCGTTGTCACTCTTTTTTTCTTTTTAGTAATTCCAAAAATAACAGTGCATATTAAAATCAACAGTGTCTTAGATTAGATGCCATACAGCCCGTGCAGCCAGTTGGCCTCTGTGATGTCACTCCCAGCTGCACACAGCCAGGTGGGAAAGCACCACCCCCAAAGTCAGAAAGGTTGAGGATATGCCCAAGGTCACACAGCTAAGAAGTCACAGACACGGCAGCTGACCCCGGCCCGCTGGACTGCAGACACCGTGCCTCCTAGTAAACCAGAGCTACTCACTGTGTGGCCGGGACGTCCCCGGGCTGGAACAAGGGTGCAGCTCACCCCTGCCCCCCAGCCAAGCACTCATACCCCGGCCTGCCCCCTCTGTCCTCAGCCCCCGTGGTACCCAGTTAGGCTGGCAGCAGGCCCTGCCCTCCACAGAGGTGAGGAGAGGCGGAATGAGGGCAAGGAGACGTGTGTGATGGCTCTCAGGGCTCCTGTCAGCCCTGATGTGTCCCTGTCACTGCTTCTGAGTGAGATCAATCTGGGAGCAAGCATTCCCTGCCTGTTTATTCATCACTGGGCCGCAGGCTTGTGGGTCATTACCGTGCCCTCCCCTGGAGCTGCAGAGCCACAGGTGGTGGCCGAGCAGCCTGGTGACTCGCTTCCAGGTTCATGTCCCGCCGGAACCGTATCAGAGCACCTCTTGGAGTACGATCTCAGGGCAGGGCCTCCAGTCCTATTTGGCTCTGGAGAGGCCAAGGGCATGGGTGAAGGTCAAGACAGAGCCCACTCCAGAGCTCTTATAACGTCCCCCCAGCAGTGAGCTGACTATGGGCGAGCGTGTGGCCTTTCTCTGCTCAGCCTGCATTTCTGTCCAGGGCCACCTCCCTGGGCTCTCGTGAGGCCCAAAGCACAGAGCCTCTGCGCAGACCTCCAGGGCAGATGGAATGGGGACCAGAGGCCCTGAGAACTCTGTGACTCGCCCCAGGTCACAGCTCAAGGTGGAGCTAAAGTGCCTCATGGGTGTGCAGGTGCTGGACGGATCGAGCGTCTCCGGGCCAGAGGGAGCTGGCCTCCACCACTGCCTAGCCCTGCTCTGGGCCCATCTCTCGCCTGACAGCAGGCCTCTTCCGCAGACACGGACCGTAGAGGCCAGGCCCAGTGCATGCCCTTGCGAGCTAACCATGCCCACACCACGTGCACCCCCCACGCTCACCGCATGTGGATGAAACCGTGAGCGGCCTCCAGGATCCCCCGGACCTGGTCCTAACTCCCACGGCGGGCAAGTCACTGGAACATTCTGAGCCAGTTCCTGCGTCTAGCTCAGAGGGCTGGGCTGGGGATGGCATGAGATGCCCCGAGCCCTGGTCCTACCCCCGTGTCCAGCACGTAACTGAGTAACTGGACGTCACCCCTGTGATTTTCCCACAGCGGGAAGGCAGCCATAGCAACCACGCCACGCTGAAGCCAGGCGCCAAAACACTGCCATTCAGTCCCGTCAGTGATACCACAGCCCACCTCTGCCCCGCCTGACCCCCTCCCCGCACACTCTGCCTTTCTTCTCCCGTAGCCCACACGGGGCAGGGACCCCAAGCCTACTGGGTCCTAGTCTGATCCAATCTTCACCGCGCCCCCCCCCCCATCTGCACCAGGACATACCCGTCTGGTGACTCTGTGACATCGGGAGAGTTTCTGTCATAGTTGTTCTGTGCCCCCCGGTAGAAAGGGCCACAGGCAGGTTGAAATGGGGTCCCCTTACAACACATGGCCTGGGGCATGGGGAATGTTCCAGAGACCTGCTTACACACCAGACAAAGGAGGGAGCTCATCTCGTGGTGGCCTTCAACCTCACCCCACGAGAAGCAGGCATTTGTCTGTGAGCCCAGGGTGCCGTTGGCTGGGAATGATGGCAGCACGCACAGAGTCATGACGTGACCTGAAGATCTGGGAACGAAAGCCCCTCGTGAAGCTGTGGCCACCCCCTGTGAGGCCTCCTTGGGGACACATGCAGAGGGACAATGGCCATGAGAGCAGACAGGTCCCTCTTCTCCAAAGTGAGGGGCTTGGGCCGGCTGGGTCAGAACAGGATTCTGGGCTGGAGGTGTGCAGAGTCCAAACCAGGATGTAAGCCACCGTCATGGTCAGGCCAGAAAGGGGTGAGAAGCCAGAGCCCTCCGGGAGGCCTGCCCCGCAGTGAGCCCTGGCCCTGGAGTTCCATCAGTGAGACAGTGCCACTCCTCCCTGGGGTGGGGTGTCGGGGCCCTTCTCCTTTCTGCCTGCACCCCCCCCTACAAGCTGCCCCAGCCTCCCTTGTCTCCACATGCCTCCAACACTTGGGCCTCTTCTTTCATCTGAGCCATAGCCAACCAGCTGCACCCTGACGCTTCCAGAATCAGAGGAGAAACCACAGTGTGGGCATGGGCAGGACACCATGCCTGGGACATGAGGGGAGATGATTCCCCAGGTGTGCACCCACAAATGGGAGGCAGGGCACAATACGGAGATGGGCAAAACACCCCCCGTCCCTTCCTCCCAAGTGTCTTGGCTCATGGTTTCCACAGACGGGCTGACTGGAGGTGCCTCTGGCTGGCTGGGGTGCTCATAGAGTGACCCGCCCAGCCTCCTTGCAGCTTGTCCTGAAGCCGTTGCAGGATGACAACACAACACTATGTGTTCCTTCCTATCTTCTGCTGACTCACATCCCTTTTTCCCTCACCCTTGCTGCCCTAAGATGCAACTGACCAACAAAGCAATAGCACTTAACCCCTGCCTCAGGCTCTGCTTTCTGAAGAACAGGATGAAGGGTCCTGAGATTCATTTCTGATGACGTTCATTTTAGACACTATGTTTATGGTACAGAAACAAAGGGAAATCCCCCATTAGTTTTGTTTTCTCTGATAAAGTAGCAGAAAACAGACACAAAACCTTAGGAACATTTATTCATAAAAGAGGTCTTGAGATAAGACACAGGAAGAGCCTTCGAAGAGTTGATACATTTGAGGGAGAGCTAGAAAGTTTGTAGACCAGGGTGATGGATCTCACGGTAAAGAAGAAAGCCCCAGAAAGCGCAGGACACACGAACGGGTGCGGTGCATGCAAACTCGGGAATATCTCCAGGCAGAAGCTGACATCTCAGCTGCATTTTGAAGCAGGGGCAGTAATTTCTCTGGGTTAGAGGAGGAGGAAAAGTTGGACAGATGGCATCAAAGCAGAGGGCACAGGGTATGCGAAGTCCAGAGGAATGAGAGATCAAGGTGCCCGTGGGGACAGCAGGCTGTTCAGCACAGCTAAAGGTGTATGGGTGTCATGGGAGAGAGAGGGTGCTGGCTTGGTAGGAGGGAAGTCAGGAGAGGCGAACCAAGACCTGATCTGAAAGCAGGAAGCTGGGCTTCATCCTTGCCTGTGGGTAGCCCCAACCCTCAAAGCAGAGGCGTGACATGTTCAGAGATGGGGGGGTCATCCCAACAGGGGCAGCACAGAGATGGCACTGGTGGGCTCGGGGGCCAGGGTCGTGTGTAGTGTAGACACCCACAGGAGAATGAGGGTGGCCAGACGCAGGAAGGTGTGGCAGTGGGGATGGAGGGGGGAGCAGATTCAGGAGGAAGGGTGCGCACAACCTGACCATCATCGCGGTATGGAGTGGCTGGGGAAACACAGCACGGGGCCAAGTGTGACACCAGGCTCTGGCTTGAGGTGCAGGCTGATCGTGGGGTCTCTCCTGAGGTTATGCCTCTGGGAGAGGAGCAGATATAGAGGGATTAATATGCATCCTGGACTCTTTAATTTTTGACACCATTGTAATGTCCAAGAGAAGATGCCCGATAGGCAAATGGCTCTGGGTTGGGATGGGCATAACTCAAAAGAGAGGCTGGACCTGCGGATAAGAATCCTTAATAAACACATTAATTGAATCCATGGACAAGATGATGCAAAAATGATGAGCAGAGACTGGAGGAAAAGAGAGGAGAGGGACGGAGGGGGAGGGACAGGGAAGAAGGACAGAACACGAGCAGCACCAGAGAGGTAGGCAAGCTGAGAGGATCCTGCAAAGACTCAGTTGTTCAGTTCCAGAATTTCAGAAATTTTGAATTGGAAGAGATATTAGAGCCTGCAGTAGATTTTAGTCTAACATTTGCTTTCTGTACAGGAATGTCTTCAGCAAACTTGTGTTTATGTAGCTTCTGCTTGAACACCTCCAGTGATGGGGAGCTCACTACCTACAACTCAGGTCGGCTCTTGTGCTAGAATGCTGTCTTGTATGTTGTGACAAAGCTTGCTTTGCTGGGTTTCCATCCTCTGGTGCTGGGTTTACCCTGATGGCCATAAGATGCATTTCTTTTCTCTGGCAAAGTATTGACTCTGAGGTCTACAGACAGTGACCACATGCCCTATGACTTCCCTCTCCATATTGACAGGCCGTGGTGCACAGGGACCATCCATATTGGTCATCCATACTCTACATTGGTCCACATGGACTGTCCACAGTCCACACTAACCACCCCTTCCGGGTCCACAGTGACCACCCATATCGACCATGCATAGTTCATATTGGCCATCCATAATCCACATTGACTGTCCACAGTCTGCACTGACCGTCCTGCATCCACATTGACCATCTGGGGTCCACATTGACTGTCCACAGTCCACATTGAGCACCCACAGCCCAAAGCTATTATCTATTGGTTGTTTATGGAAAAACCCAGCTTGCTTGGTTTCACTGGCAGGTCAGGAGAGCAGAAGGTCAAGCCCCGCACCTGTGCTAGTATCTGGGGCTGTGGGGTAAGGCTGTTACTGACACCTGCTGAGGGCAGCAGGCAGCATCTGCTTCTGTATTCCTACAGGTGGGGCCTGGGGTGGGGTCTGGCCCACCAAGGCTGGCCTGGAGCCTTGCCTAACTGTCCAAATCCCACAAAGAAGAGAAGGTGGCACCTAACCAGCTTCAACACCAAACCCCCACTCTTCGCTGTGCTAAGTACCCTTTTCAATAAAGGGGGAATGGGGCCCAAACTCCCTTCCTGGTCTGACTCGTGAGTTGTCTGCTATCATGAGCAGAGAGGCAGAAAGGGGATATTGCGGTCTGGAGATAGGCTGGGGTCACTCATCCATGAATCTGTTTAGTTTAGGGCAGCTGCCCTCTCATACCCTTCACCCCCTCCAGCTCACCAGGCACCTGTCGCCTGCCCCCTCCCCTGGGCACTGACTCCAATGCCAGCCCTTCCTCAACCAGGCCCCTCCTCTCCACCATGAGCAGCCAGATTTGAGCTGTATGCTTGTGCAGTGACGTGTGACACGCTTGGTGGTGGTGTCTACATGAGGCCAAATGTGCAGCACCCTGGGCTGTGTTCGAGACAGGGCTTCCTTCTGCTGAGGCCCGACTGGCCCCGGGAAGGAAAGGCTGGGGGAGGGAGAGGCGTGGGAGGGAGAGGCCCTGCAGGGCTGGGCTGAGCTGCCTGGCCAGACCCAGGAGGGCAGGACAGAACGTGCAGGAAGGACAGCCTCAGGCTAGGGCCCCATGTCTAGGTGACCCATGACCTTAGGTGCTCACAGCCAGCATGTAAGGGGGACTCATCCTATTTCCACGAGGAGACTGAGGTCCAGAGAGTGAGGTGACCAGAGTCCAGGACTCCAATAACGGAAGAGGGTCCCCAGCAAATGTCTGGTGTGAGGTTCTGCCTGGATTCGTCAGCGGGGGCAGGGCAGGGGGTTGGAACCGCAGGTCTGGGCACACAAGAGGCGTCCCCTGAATCTGACCTCCATAAAGTCCCGTCTTCTGCCCCCCCTCCTGCCAGCACTGCGACCCAGGAGCTGCCCTCTCTCTGGCCCCCCACTTGATTTGGGCAGTAACTCCAGGGCCCCCAACACTGTGCACAAAGAAGAAATAGTAACGATGTGACCGGGTGCAGGTGGCAGCTGATACTGTGGTGGTGACCGTCTGGGGCTTTGTAAAGGTACCCGATCAGCCCCTCCTGCACCTTTAACTTGCACAGTGTTACGTCCAGTGTATCTCAGTAAAGCTGGAGACACAGCTGCAAAGTGTCCTTCCTCCCAGCACTTGCTGCACTGACCGTACCCATCCGAATGAGCGGCCGCCTCGCCCACTGGCCAGAGCCCCGCGGCCAACGGTAGCTTAATGGTCCTCTATCCTGAGAATCACTCCAGGGCCACGGACAACGGGCCTGGAGAGCAGACGGCAGACTTTACCCATCGTACGGGGTCCCACGCTGTTGGAGGCATGGTGTGTGTTCACAGCACGTGAGACGGAAACCCATCGGGTCAGCNNNNAGGGACAGAGACCCGGGGCTGGAAATTCTTCAGAATCTGCCTGCCTCTTCCGTCCAACACCCCCTTTCTGTCCGGTGTCTTCTCACGGCCCCTCTCTCTGTGCCAGGCTCACTGCCCACCCGTGCTACCTTCTCCTTCAGGCCTCCTCTGCCCTCCTAGAACACCCTCTCTCCCATGTCCAGTCGGCCACGCTGAACTCATGTCCCCAGGCTCGGATTGATCGTGCCTCCTCCATGAAGCCTCCCCTGATAAGCTCTCTCACCTCAAGCCCCTCAAGTATTCTGTGTCTCTCTCCTGCAGGGCTGGTGCCCATCTGGGGGCTTGTCTAATCATGGTGATGGAGGCCAGATCTCCCAAGCTGGCCCTGCCCTGCAGGACTCAGGAGCAAGGGTGGATGCATACACGGATCCCTGCTCCAGACAGCCGGTGGGCTCCCCGCCAAGCAGCCCTCCCACCAGGACTCTCCCAGCTCCCAGGGAGCCAAACAGGATTTTTGGCTGGCCTGACAGAGGAGACATTCAAAAGCCCAGGCTGCCATATGAAATCTTCTCCTGGCTCCTCCTTTGTGATTTTCAGGCTAAAAATAAAACACCCGGGGACCCCGATGGCTGCCATTGTTGCTGCTATTGAAACGTGATGAGCGCCTGATCGGAATTATTATGCATTGTTGACAGGGAGGCAACCGGCACTTATCTCCCAGTGCCTTTAAAAATAGAGCCTCTTCCTTTTGTGCCGGGGCAAAGCAATAATTTAGATAATTGAAACTCTGAAATGAGTTGGAGACGAATCACTGTGGCTTTGGGCCTTTTATGATACTTTTTCTTTGTATAAAAAAGAATGGAATCAGAAGAAGAATGCCTCGCTCGCACAAAGACCCTGAGAGGACGAACATAGTGTGTGTGAAAGCTGTGCCGCCGGAGGTCCCTGGCTCCAAGTCGGGATTACTGTCCTCCCTGCGCCACCGAGCAGCGCCTGCCCTCGGAGTCCAGAGGCGGCCAGACAGCTTCTGGCTTGACCAGAGCAGTGCTCCTGGGAGCTGGGCCGGTCCCCGAGTTGGGAGGGGCCTCCACTGGGCGGGGCATCCCGTGGGAGGGGCTTCCCCTGGGGCAGAAGTTTCCCGTGGGGGAGGAGCTTCCCGTGGGGCAGGAGTTTCCCGTGGGGGAGGAGCTTCCCGTGGGGGAGGGGCATCCGTGGAGGAGGAGCTTCCCCTGGTCTGGAGAGGGCAGTCACCAGGACCAGCCCTTCTGCTCTCAGCCCTTGAGGTGGTTGCCTGGGACTCATGGTGGGTTCAATCCCACCTCAGTCACCAGTCAGCTATGTGACCCCGGAAACATGTTGGGCATCTCCAGGTAAGCTTCCTTAACTGTAAGTTAGAAACCACGATAACATAGATGGGGCATAAGGATTAAATCTGTTAATTTATAGGAAGTTTCTGGTTCAAAGCAAAGTTGTCAGTAAATCTATCCATAACCCACTCACCTGTTCATCCATCCATCCAAATCCCCTACCCATCTGTCCACCCATCCATCCACCATCCATCCATCCATCCACCATCCATCCGCCATCCATCCATCCATCCATCCATCCATCCATATACACATACATCCAATTACCCACACCATCCATCCACCATCCATCCATCCACCATCCATCCGCCATCCATCCATCCATCCATCCATCCATCCATATACACATACATCCAATTACCCACACCATCCATCTACCATCCATCCATCCATCCATCCATCCATCCATATATCAATACATCTATCATACATCCCTCCATACGTCTATCCATACATCCTTCCATCCACAATCCATCCACCATCCACCCATCCATTCACCCATCTACCATCCATCCACCACCCATCCATCCACCCATCCATCCACCATCTACCATCCATCTACCATCCATCTATGCCTCCATCTACCGTCCACTATCCATCCATCCACCATCCATCCATCTACCATCTACCATCATCCATACATACAACCACCCAACTACCCACCCACCCATCTATCAAACCACCCACCTATTTAACCATCTGTCCCTTCCCCACACATCCATCTATTCCTCCATCTTCCTTCCCCTCCTTCATCCCTTCACCAGTACTAATGGATCAGACCTAGGCCACTTTGTACCAAGGGTTGTGACAAAGTTCATTAGAACCAGGATTCTAGTCATGATTCCAACCTCATGCTTTTCCCACAGTCCTGAGCTGAGACACAGAGGTGAGAGTGGCTCAGGGATTCAGGGCTGAGTGGTCCTGAGACCAGGCTGAGGCTGTGGTGATGTCAGTGCTCATCACGGATTCCCAGGAATCCTCTCCTTCTGGGTGCAGAGGAGATCTGCCTTTCCCATCCCCTCACGGCTGGCTGGAGCCATGCAGGTGGGGTACAGGCAGGAACGTGCACATGCTGGTGTGAAACACCCTCCTTTCCTTCACCCCAGCTGGAGGAAGCAGGATCTTGGAGGAAGCAGGATCTTGGAGGCGGTAGTTGTTCTGTCAGCTGGGTACCAAGTTACTGTGGTGAGCAAAGCACCCTGCTGACCTACATGGGCATGAGAAGGAAGCGATCATGGTGTTAGGCCGTGGAAATGTGGGAGCCATTACACAGCAGAGCTCAGCCTGTCCTCACCAACCTCCAATCTGCAGGTATTCTGACCCCGCTTACCCTCTGCACTAGTCTCCTGGGGCTGCCATAACACAGGGCCACAAACTGAGTGGCCTAAAACCACAGAAATGTATTCTGTCATGGCTCTGAAGGCCAGAAGACTGAAACCAACCTGTTGTCTGGGTTGGGTTCTGTGGAGTCTCCTAGCTTCAGAGGTGGCCCTCGGTCCTTGGCGGTCCTGTCCTTGGTCGTGGCCGCATGGCTCCAATCTTTTGCCTCTGTCCTCACATGGCCTTCCCTCCTCTTCTTACAAGTACACCAGGGATTGGAATAATGGCCCATCCCACTCCAGTTTGACCTCATCTTGACTAATTGGCAAAGATCCTATTTCCAAATAAGGCCACATTTTGAGGTTTCAAGCGGACATGAAGTTTGGAGACACTATTTAACCCCATACACCTCCCCCACCCTGTGCTTAACTCAGGTCAACAAATGTTTAAGGAAGACTCACTGCGAGCCGGCACTTCAGTGGCGTTGACTGAGGAGACAGAGATGAAGTGTTCCATAGCAGGTGGAATGTTGGAGATGATGGGCTTGGATGAGATCACAGTCTGAAGGCAGAGGCAGGAGAGCCTGCAGACAGTCTGGAATGGTGGAGGGTGGGCGTGGGTGAACAGTGGCTGCTGCTGGTGCCACTTGAGCCTTGCCCAGCTCTCTGCCTCCAGAAGCCAGTCGTGGACTGGCCCTGGTGGGTGCTCGGGCTCTGTTGGGGATCCATCCCCCACTCACACACACCACCCGCCTGTCTCCTGCCACCCTCACTATTTGCAGACCATCTGTGAGTGATAACGGGCCAGTCCAGTGTGGCGGCAGCCCAACTGGAAAGGCCCTCGATCTGCTCAGGAAGGCTGGCCCGGGCCCCTGGCTCTCTTGCAGTCATGGCTCTCAGAAAGCACCCCCAGGGCCCATTCATCATGCCAAACTCCCCGGGCATGTGTCAGCCCCACTGAGCAGGAAATTGCACAGAACTTACAGTTCTTCTGACTTCTAACCTGATTTTCAGGGTGACGGCTTTAACTCACCAACTGTTGCCGATCGACCGGAGCTGGGGGCTGTGCCCTCTGCCCCCACTTGGACCACACTCTCGGCTCCACTCCTCCTGGCGATCGGCAAGGGCCACCCTCCCATGGGTTCACCTCCTGCTGGCCTTCCAGAGGAGGTGTCCGCCTCTTTCTGTCTAGTCTAGAGAGCATGGCTGACCCTGAAATTGCCCAGGCCACGCCCGAGGCCCAGGATGCAGTTCTGGGACAAAATGGGTGATCAGAATGCAGAGGGGTCCAGGAAGCATGACCAGCAGGTAAGGAAAGGTAGAAGGAAGAAAGGCAAGGCAGCTGGGGCCTCGCGAGTGGGGAGGGTGAGGACCACTTTGGTTATGTTCGCTACTGACCGCTTGCGTCTGTCTGTGGACTGGAAGCCAACATGCTGTCCTAGTGTCCTGGCAACAAACGCCCACGGCTCAGACTCAGGTGCACCGGGCTGCTCAAGCGGTGAGGAGGCCAGGGCTCACGCTTCCAGAGGGGGGACCAGGACGAAAAGGTGGACGTGTCAGAGATGCGAATGGAGTACACACTAGGGACAGGCTGTGGGGGCCGGTCATGGGCTCAGCGTCAGAGAAGCATTCAAGAAGAGCCGGGGACACGCTGGACCCACGACGCACTGCACAGGACTTGGGCTTCGCGGATATATTCCGTGTGAGCTCCTGATTATTTAGAGGGATTCTCTGCTTTTATTCCCAGTGAACAAAACTAATGCTGCTGTCAGCCAGCCAATCAGAAACAAGTGGATTTCCACTTGCTGCTCTTGGGGGACCTGGGAGCCCCACCTCCTTCCTGAGGGACAGTGAGCGGTGTGACCGAGGTCACCTGGGATTCGCTCTTCCTCCAGAGCCACTTGTCTTCTGAGTGTCCACGGTCTCCACCCCCCCGGGGCTCCCTCTGGAGGCCTGCACTTTGGGGGGTGGTCGTATGCAGACTGGGGCTCGAAGCCTGATGCTCCCGGGCACTCACGAGCAGCGAAGTGATCGATACCTTGGTCTCTGGCGAGCCGCGGAGGGTGCAGAGTGAGCAGGGCCGGTCTGCCTGGCCCTCCCGCGGCCCAGTGTGCCTGTCCCCCCCACCCCCGCAGGTATTGGCAGGAGACCAGAAGAGCACGGGGACCCCCAGGACCACAATCTCAGCTTCCTTTCCAGCCTTGGCCCCGGTGCGCATCCGCTGTGCGACCTGAGTCAGCAAATTAACCTCTCTGGGCCTATTTTCTAAGTGGCAGATTGGGGATAATAACAGGAGTCAGTCACAAAGTAAGGATTAAATGGGATCATTTATTTGGCAGAGTTCCTGACTCAGCAAGGGAGACAGTCCTTGCCGATGAGGCCCCAACAGCCATTCCTCCACTTCCCAACGCCCCGTGGGTCCCCTGTGCGCCAGCACGTCACCCCGCCCTTCTGGCTCCCGGGGGCCCTCCAGCCTGGCCTCTCGCCCACGCCGCTGCCCGAGCCCGGCCACGTGCTCCTCAGGCAGCTCTGAGCCTCCCCGGCACAGCGGCGGGCCTCTCCTGCAGCCTCCACGGGGATCCAAGCCAAGAGCTACC
>NW_024427107.1:78598829-78654685 GCF_017311325.1 Ursus maritimus
CCGGGGCGCGTTTGCGTCCTGGGTGAGTGGCCAGAGCACAGGACCGCGAGCTGGGGGCTCACAACAGCAGATGTGGGCTCTGTCACCATTCCGCGGGCGGGAAGCCCCAGACCGAGGTGTTTAGGACTGCACCCCCTCTCAGGACTGTCGGGGAGCACCCTTCCTCCTCTCCCAGCTTCTGGAGCTCCGGGGTCCCTGGGCTTGTGGCCACGCTCCTCCAATTCTGACGCCATGTTCACAGGGCCGCTCCTCTCTCTGATCCCTCCCCTCTCCCACCTCCCGTAAGGACACCTGGCACTGGGTTCGAGTCCCCCGAGAAATCCAGAATGTTCTCACGTGTCGACCCTGAACCTAATTCCATCTGCAAGGACCCTGTTTCCAAATAAGGCCACACTCACAGGCTCCTGTTCTTGCCCTTCTCCCCTCGGTCACCATCCAGCCAGTTCACATCCGACCCGAGCGGCCCAGAAACCAGGGTAGGGCCAGGCCTTGAGTGAGGAGCCCAGGATGGCACGGACCCCGAAACCGGGCTGAGGACTGCCCATCACCGCCCCCCGCCCCAGGACTAAGGAAGTGACAACATACCCGAGCCTGGTCCAGCGTCCCTTTGATGGAGCCGCAGGCCTCGTGGAGCCTCAAAGTCAGTAGGTTCTCTTAAATGGTCGGAGAACAGAGTGCCAAGGCCACGATGCATGAGTCAAGCAATTGAGACAGGGCCTCAACCCCCTCCTTCAGGAGCTTCCGGGGGTCACGGCTTTGTCTCCTCCACACCAGCCTCTCATCTGAGGCTGGGCCCTCCCCTCCCCCCAGCCCAGCTCGGGGCCTGGGCCAGTCCGGGGTGACCCAGAAGGTCTGGGCAGACCTGGGCGCTGAGGCCAGTGTTTTCCACATCGGCGGTCCTGTACGTAACCTAGGACAACACGACAATTAGGAGGAACTCGTGCCGCGGGCCTTCCCATAAGCAGCTCTGTCTGGAAGCATGGATGGGGTTTTAGATTACATTTTTGCCAAAGATAGAGGGACAGCCTTCAAATGGATCTGTCTTATTATATTCCTCTATAAACGCTGGGGACTAGCGTTAAATCATCGCCCCGGGAAGGAGGCATCCCCGAGAGCGCAGGCATGACCATCACACCGCGTTCCGCCGCTCCAGCCTGACCCTGGGACCCCGTCATTAGCACCGTGTGCAACGTCTGGGTCTGGGGACGCAAACACAAGCCGAGCGAGCTTCTACGACATTTACTAAGAGGTGAAGGGCTTCATGATTTCGCTTGCTAAGTGCTGCATTTATTCGACATCGAAATAAAATAAAAGCATTTTTTATTGCTATGATTTTTTAATTGAAGAATAATTAACATACAATGTTATGTTCGTTTCAGGTGTACAACATTCTATTTCCAGATCCAAGTCCTCACCGGGCCTGCCCTGCCGGGCACGCGGGCAGGTGCAGTGACACGTCTTACACCGTGTGGGTGTGGAACACATCCCTGTTGAAAGGAAAGCGAAGCCATTCATTCCGCCATCGGCTCATTCCCTCGCTCATTTGATAAACGCTTGCTGGCTGCTCTGTGGGCACTGGGATACAGTGACGCTGTGGACGGATGCAGCCTCAACCCCCGGGGACCGTAGATGGAGACGAGGACGTTGGAGGTGGGTTGACAGCAGCTGCTACACCGACCGCGGGCTTGCGGGACCTGGACACACTGCTCAACGCCAGCCCCAGAGAAGCCTGGCCGGCGTCTGGGAGGCGCAGGCAGGGACCGCCCGCCGCACGCGCGTAACCACGGAAGTGAGCAGTGACCCAAGTGCCCACCGCCTGGCTTTTCCGGGTGCCGGCCCGGGTGGCGGTGGAAACAGACCGGTCCTGGGCTCTGCGGGAGTGAGCTCAAGGTAAGAGGACACCGCTCCGTGCCGTCAACACCAGGTACCTGAAGGACCCAAGCGCTCGCTTCTAAAGGTGGAAATCTGTGTCCGCGTCGGACCCCGACAAAAGGGAGCGGGGCCTTGGCTCGGGTGTCCTGAGCTTTATCTAGGAACTCAGAGTTACTTGCAGAGAGAACGCGCTCCTGGGTGACGTACGTAATTACGAGTTAGTGAAATTGTAGCGGGAAGCAAAGCGCTTGGAAGAAGGACCACGGCGAGTATTTGTGGAGCACCTGGTCTACCCCGAGTACAGACATCGCGCTGGATCTTGTCCCGCCAACGCCCTGACACGAAGCCCCGGAGCCCAGTTTACAGAAAGGGCCACTGAGCACAGACGAGCCAAGGACACTCCAAGGTCACACGTCATGTTGATGACAGCCTACCTCAGGGAGGGCCTTGGCCTCTCCAATCTGTACCTTTCCTCCATGACAAGCTTATTGTTCTTTAAAGGAACTAAAGCATCCTCTCCCTCACGCCCACACACACATGTGCACGCACACACGTACACACGCACACACATGTACACACGCACACTCATGCACACACGCACGCACGTACACACGCACACCAGCGATCTGGACTAAGTACGGGAACCAGGAGGCCAATTTCAGGGCTGATACAAATTTGGAAAACAGAGTGACCTGGACAAATGTGTAGTTAGCACATGCCTCGGACTGTCTGTCCCTTAAATGCCAAATGTCTCAAGCAGGCTTTTGGCAAATGCCAGATGACTGTCAGCGTGTGGCTGCGCTCCCTGCTGAACGCCTGTGGTGTCACTATTCTCGGCTGCTGATCAAAGAGTGTGATGATCTGGGTTAATGACGGAGCAATCGCCTGAATGATCGGAATCAGTTAGAAGATATTATAGGAACTGACCCAATTCCTTCAACTGCTCCAACAGCAAATTGAGCTGTGAGATGAAGGGAAGAGAGGGGACTGGGTTGACTGAGCCCCTACTATGTGCTGGGCATCTGGCAGCCGTCCCATCCATCCTTGGGAGCAGCAACCGTAAGAGACCACCAGGGAGGAACAGTCACGGAGCCTGCAGTCGGCACTGGGCCCACGCGTCTGTCTGCCCCTGTCGGCCTGGGGAGATAAGAACTTGGTGCTGGTTCCCATGTGGCCGGAACTCACAGAGGTGCAGAACTGCGAGGCCCCAGGGGTCGTGGGGCCCTCAAGATGTGGTGGAACCGGGAGGGAGATGAGCAGAGCCTGTCGGTGCTCCGACTGACCCTCAGATTCCTGCACCGTCTCACACCCACGGCTGTGCCTACCTGTCCCTCCCACAGCCTCTCTCTGTCCTCCAGTCCACAGACCCCATGGCAGTCCGACCTTACTGCACTCTGGCAAATGTCTCATGACCTAGAAATATGTGAAAAGAAGCTCCGGCTCTCTATTAAACAAATCCACTTGCTTTTAAATGAGATATTGATGCCAATATCAAGTTAGTAAATCCTGACCCTTGGTTAATCCGTGAAGATATGTCAAGACTACCGTGTGTGTGTGTAGGCTGGTAGTAAATGTCCTTCAGAGTGACCGCGGTGGTCCCTGCGATGTCAGCTGGGCAGGGCTGCAGGGCCTGGACGTGTGTTCAAACACCAGTCTCAACGTTGCTGTGAAGATATTCTGTACTTATGATCAAATCTACAATTGGTGGACTTTCAGTAAAGCAGATTGCCCTTGGTGATGTGGTGGGCCTTGTCTAATCGGGAGCTGGTCCTAAGAGCAAAATGGAAGTCTCATTAAGAAGGAACTTGACCTCAAGACTGTAACGGAGACTCTGCCTGAGTTCCCAGCCTGCCAGCCGGCCCTGCAGATTCCAGAATCAACAGCCCCACTGTCCTAGGAGCCAGGGACCCAGCAGCACACGTCCCCGGCCCTAACATCCCACGCCTGACGTCCTGTGGTTAGGAGACCAGCAATCCACTCGTGCAACCACGAGGAAGGCGAAAGCACTCGTGGGCAGAGATGCGCGTCACCACAGAAGTCACTGAAACAGGCACCAGGAAACAATGCGATGTCTGACAGTGGGGGAGGGGTGAGCACGCTTTGGGGTGCCTACATAGGAACACACGCAACCTCAAGTGAGAAGGGGGAGCGACAAGCAGCCGTGTGTACACGGTCTTCTACATTTGGGAAGGTACGTGGATGTGTGCCTATTGGGTCTGTGTGGTATGATGGTTGGAGACCGTCTGGAAGAAAAGAACTAAAATGAAAAAGCCCATGTGCCATCTTCCGGGAAACTGCAAACAGCCACACCCATCACCTCCAATCCCACCCAGGTGGATACAGCCCTCCTCGGGTAGCTGAGACTGCCTCCTCCCCCAGCCCCTTTGTGCAGTGGACAACATGCACAGCCATACGGGGCAGCCTAAAATATTAACTCCAAGTTGGAATGGATTATGAGTCATTGCTGTGTTTTTACTTATGCTTACAACATTTTCTAAGATTTATGTCCTAAGTGGTTGCTAATTTCTTATCAGATTAAAAATAAACAGCACTGAAAGCAAACCAGCACCCCTCGGCTCACACTGCTTCCAGCTGCCAACAGAGGAGAGGTCAGGACCTCACC
This sequence comes from Ursus maritimus, assembly GCF_017311325.1. Classification (NCBI taxonomy): domain Eukaryota; kingdom Metazoa; phylum Chordata; class Mammalia; order Carnivora; family Ursidae; genus Ursus; species Ursus maritimus. The sequence continues at coordinate 78,603,325 of NW_024427107.1, forward strand.
TTCTCAGCATGAGAAAGACCAGGTGCCCCTCGGTGCCCCTCTGCCATCTGCCCCCAAGACCTCCACAGATTCTTTGAAGCCAAAGATTCTAGTGCACTAAACCCATGACCCATGCTGATCCTAGAGCTCAGATGGCTCCCCTCGGAGAGAATGACCCCCTTAACTACAGCTCAGTGTGTAGGAAACGATCCCCTCCCCGCGGCCTCTTGCTGAGGAAGCCCTCCGGACCCGCCCCAGGCTCTTCCCCACTCTGTTGTTCCTGGCCCCTAGCCCCCAACAGCATCACACACATATGCACACACGCACGCACACACAGGTGCATGGCACCCACAACCCAGACATGCAACACACACACCAGACACACACTGGCACACACATACACATGAGTACACACACAGGCATACACACACGTGTGCACACAGAGACATCACATGTATGCACACACGGCTATACAGGCATACGCACACGTGTGCACACAGAGACATCACATGTACGCACACACGGCTATGCACACACAGGCATACACACATGTGCACACAGAGACATCACATGTATGCATACACGGCTATACAGGCATACGCACACGTGTGCACACAGAGACATCACATGTATGCACACACGGCTATGCACACACAGGCATACACACACATGTGCACACAGAGACATCACATGTATGCACACACGGCTATGCACACACACAGGCATACACATCACATGTGCACACACACACAGAGACATCACATGTATGCACACACATACCGGGTCTAACTTCACTGACGAACTTCATTAGGAAGCTCGACTCTAGCATAACTGCCCCAAGCACCCTTCATCTTCTGGATGCTCCAGGAGAGTATTTGCTTCCTCTGTCATCTGATAAAACTTCCTCTTTACCAAAAGAATCAAGTTTGGGATTTACTCACTTCACTCACTCACTCAGTTCGCACACTTGTACGGAGCGGGTGCACCGTGCCAGACCCTTGGGAGGCCCTGTGAGCTGGATGAACCTGGAGCCTGCCCTCTTGGCTTGTTGTCTAGCAGGAAGGACACACAACTGAACAACAGTATGATAAAGTCTGATAATTGTGATGATCGGAGACACCCAGACTCATCCATTCAAATGACAGTATGAGATACCACTCGTAAGCAGCCCTTGTCACAAAACCAGGGGGCCACAGAATGCTCAGACCAGGAGGGGAGAGTAGCATCCGTGAGAATGTTCTCATTTTGGAGGATCGGGTCTCGGTTTGTGACCAGGGTCAGGGCTCAGAATGTGACCAGGGTCAGGGCTCAGAGGGTGACCAGGGTCAGGGCTCAGTCTGGAACCACCATGAGACTGAACAAGTGGCCAGGACGAAGGCTCAGTCTTTACCGGTCAGCTCTCCAACTATGAGTAGGGTTAAGGCCTCTCTGTGGTGGAGCTCGCAGACCACCCGGTGACCAGGTCAGGGATCCATGGGTGGTCATGATCAGCGCTCGGTTGTGGCAAGGATTCTGAATTTGGGCTCAGTGTGTAGCCTTAGTCAGGGCTCCGTATGTGCTTGGGATCAGGGCTCAGTCTCAGCCATGGCTGGGGCTCACGACCTCCCTGCCGTAGCCCTGCTTGCCGCTCTGAGAACGACCTTGTATCTTGCCCTGGCCCTAAGGTGGCCTGCCTCTGGATCTCTGCACTTTTTCCTGTGGAAATCCCCTTTGGTTCCAGGCGTAATTGTGTTTAAAACCCCTATTTTGGCTGGGGGATTTCATCCGAGAGCAGGAGCTCAGAGCCAGGGTGCTGTGGAGAAACTGAGGACTGGCAGCCTGGACAGTGGCTCCGCCACCCAGTCAGGGCGCCTGCGCACCCGGATTTGCATAAACCTCTAAGCCGATTAGAGGGACATTCAGAGCAAGCGGTGGAGCAGGCACTGAGCCAGCAAAGCAGACGCCCTCCCTCTCCGCGTGGATTAATTGCTCCCGTCCCAGCTGGCTCCAAAGCCGAGCTCATTATCTCCTCCAAGTCTGCTCCTCCTCCCAGCTCCTTCCCCGCTTCACTTAGTGGCACAAACTCAGAATCTGTGTCACTCCAAATGTCTCCTGTGTCCACCATGTCCATCCCCTTGGCTTTGGCCCCACCCTGCCGGCCACAGGCCACCCTCTCCAGCCCAATTCTCGCCACACCACGCTCCAGGTATCCTTGACCCAGGCCCTCCCCTCCACCCATTCTTGCTTTGAATCCTCACGACAAATGTCCTGTGGCACCTGAGGCCACACAGAAGGGTGGCATGTGGGTCCCCAGGTCGTTGCTCCCTCTGGATGCAGGCATTGTGCTCTTGGCCCTGCCCCCCTGCTCACCAGATGGAACACAGGCCCAAGGCCCATGGTCAGTGACAGCCATGGTGTGACGTCTGCGACTCCTGTCTCCTGCAGGACAAGGTCTCCCTGGCCCCTCAGCCCCTTCTACAGCCTCCCAGCAGGCAGGAGCACACCGTCCTGGGCCAGCTTCTACTCTGCCCCACCCGCACCCTGCACTTGCTCTTCTGTCCGAGGTGCTGGGGTGATCGTCCAGCCAGGAGAGGGTCTGGACAGAGGCATTGCTCATAGATAGAACATCATTGCCAGAGGCTGGGTCCACAGCACCTGGCCTGCGGCTGGCACCTTCTCTCCCTGTCCCCCCTTGCCCATGAGAAACTCACCATGAGGGGCTCCTGTCCCCTTGGCCTGCCACAGCCACAGCAAGAACAATAGGTGGGAGGGGGATTGACTGGGATCTCAGTGCCGGCCTTCGTTGGGGCCCATTTGGCAGTGTGACTAGAACAAGCCTGTCCCTCATTGAGAAAAGAAGAGATTGGATTGCCTGAGTTCTGAGCTTCATCCTGGTTGCAACACCTTGAATCCGTGAATAAACTGTGACAGCTTCAAATGAAATGGTGCGTTCACAGGCAGTCCACAGAAACTCAGGTGGAGAAGCAGTCTCTGCTCCGGCCAGCTCTGGCTTAAACACACAGTATGCGTATAGACTTACGGGGCACTGGGGTCCCTCACACAGGCAACAAAACTCTGCTGGATGTAAGGGATTTGGGGGTTACTGTCATCGCCATCATCATCACCATCACCCCCATCACTATCACCACCATCATCACCATCAACAACATCATCACCATCATCTTTGTCAACCCCATCATCATCACCATCACCCCCACCATCACCATCATTTGTCAACGCCATCATAATCACCACCATCTACACCATCAACACCATCACCGTCATCTCTGTCAACCCCATCATCATCACCATCACCCCCCACCATCACCATTATTTGTCAGCGCCATCATAATCACCACCATCTACACCATCAACACCATCATCACCATTGTCAGCACCATGATCACCATCACCATCTACACCATTGCCCCCATCAATACCATCATCACCGTTATCATCACACCATGACATCACCCTCAGAACCACCACGGTCATCACACTATATCACCACCATCAACGTCTGCCCCAACTATCCTAGGTTCTCCTAAAGTAAGAACAGATAAGCTGACCCCCCCCCCAGGACTTCTGAGCAATAAGGACAAGGTTCTGAGCTGGCTGCTCCAAGTGGTACCAGATGGCCCTGCCCGCATTAGAATCTGCATGTTGAGTGGGCCCCACTCCAGTCTCTGCCTGCAAATACGTGGACCTCAGACACTGCCAACCCCTGCTCCCTGCTCCCCAGGGCTCTCGCAGCAGCTGCATGCCCTGTGGGGGCCCCAGGACCGCAGGAGGTTGGGCCAGATCAGGAGGCCTGTGCCCTCTGGCCCTCGGAGGTGATGCCAAGTGATCCCTGATGGAAATCTCACCCCCAGCCACCCCCCGCCGAGGTCAGCCTCTTGCTAGTGCCTGTATCTCAGCCAGAACATCTAGGCTCCCTCTGCCTCTGGAAAGGTGGTCCTGGTGTCTGCCAGCACCAGGGTCTCTTCTGAGACTGTACTCATTTCCTATGGCTGCCATGACAAGTTAGCACAAATGTGGGGGCTTAGAACAACACAAGTGTTTCCTCGCATTTCTGTGAGAAGGCCAGATGTCAAGCTAAGATGCACAGGGCCACACTCCCTTGGGGGCCCCAGCAGGGAGGAGACCCTTGCCCCTCGCAGCTTCTGGTGCCCTTGGCATTCCCTGGGTTGTGAGCACATCCCTCTCCGTGCACACGGGGCCAGGCCCCTGCTTCCCGAGCATTGCCGGCTGGCTGGCTGATGCCAGCCTCCAGGAGGGCTCCCCATGGGGACTCGGAACTGGCAGACAGAACCTGGGAGGCTCACTGTGGCTGCCACGAGTGCCCACATGGGGCCGAGTCTGCTCAGGCTCCAGGGAGCAGAGCTGGTGGGCGCGGTGGGACCCACTGCATGTTTCCTTCCGCACCCGATTGCCCGGGAGCACCCCGAGAAGGACAGGAGCTGCGTCTCCTGAGCACCAGTGATGTGCAGGCCGTCACCGCCTGGGTGTCCCGCAATCACCTGCTGGGAGGGAGGGCGCCTCGATTCCCTTGATGGGGGTGACAGACCGAGCATCCGAGTGCAGGGGACTCTCAGGGGCTCAGAGCAAGAGGCAAAGCTCACACTAAGCTCAGTCTTCCTGTGTCCTGAGCCCGGGCTCATTTCATGCACCCCAGTCACCAGGAAGCCCTGCTGTCCCTGTTTTGGGGTCACAGGGCAGCTCAGTGCCTTGAGAGTATCAGACATCAGAGATCCTGACTCCTTTCAGGGTAGGTGTGGGTCAGGGTCGGGAGGCTGTGCTTCTGGGCGCACCCCTTGACCCTCTGGGCCTCTGATGGATCATCTGGAAAGGAGAAGAGAGAGTTCCTCCCTCCTTCATGGGGCCCTGGGTTTAAGAGGAGGAGCACAGGCTCGGGGCTGGGGGGGCCGTCCAGGAGAAGCGCGGGCCCCAGGGATGGTGAAGAGGCTGGAGCTAGCCGCTAGCAGAGAGGCCAGCTTGGCCCTCCCTGAGTTGCTGAGTCCAGCACCGTGCCCAAGCACCCGGCGTTCCTGCCTCTCCACCCTGCCGCCTCCAGCCCTTCTGCCGCTCCCCACCTGGTCGCCTACCAGTGCCCCACCTCTCTGAGGCGCCCTCCCTCCCAGACGGCCCCCTTCCGTCTCTGTCGGGCACCAGGGAGCCCATCGCTCCCCGAACGAGGACAGAGCACGTCCTGGCCGCGGCCCGCGTCTCGGCTCCCAGGCTGAGTGCACACGGAGGTAGTTAACACCCTGGTGCCGCCTCTGCCGCCCTGGGGCCTTTGGCAAAGAGCACGTCTCCAATTTCCAAGCATAAACACCAACGGGCCGCGGCTCCCGTGCTCCCAGGCTTGGCCCTGCCAGCTCTCTGGATGGCTGACAGCTGTCGCCCGCTGTGGCAGGCATATGCTCGCCCAGCCTCACCCCACCAGCCAGAGCCGTCTGGAGCCGGTGAGGGGAAGCAAGCACCAAAGTGGGGGGCCCTGCGTGCTCTGTGTCTCCTGCAGGCCGCTGACACCCGGGGTGGCACGGCCAGGCCTGCTGTCGGTGCGGCCAACTCTGCTCAGTGACCGTGGTGTAGACAGGCCCCTTCTCTCTGGGCCTCAGTTTCTCCTCTGCTCACAGAGTCAGGCCTGGTGGCCCCTAAGCCTTTGCCAACTCTGTCATCTTAGCAGAGACACGCGAGGTCTCACCTGGGACTGAGGGGGGACCCTCGTTTTCCACAGAGGCACCCCCCCCCCGTGCATAGGGCTGGGAGGTCAGGTCAGGGTGGGGGGCCCTGAGGGGTGTTTGGGTCTGAATACCCTGGTCCCAGAGCAAGAGGCCCCCTTTGAGCCCCACTAAGCAGGCTCAGGTCTGAGCCCAGGGCTGAAGGGAAACGGGCAGCCCTCCAGGCCGGAGTCGCCACCAGATCACGTGGCTGGCAGGTGACATTGGGTGACGTGACAGCTGGGGCCATCACCACCCACATCTCCTTTTTCCCTCGGGGAACAGACTTCCATGGGAGGGTTTTGTGATTTGGGGAAAAGTGTGCAGGGCTGCAGGGGGAGCACTGGCCGTGAGGGTCAGAGGACCAGACTTGATGCGCCATAGCCCGCTGAGGGGCTGAGAGCCAGGGAACGTGGCCAAGTGGTGAGGGACACAGGCAGCCCTGCCCGGGCCCGACCCTAGCGGACAGAGGGGAGCATCTGTGGTCAGCACTGATGGCGTGGTCTGGAGAGCCCCTGGCCAACCTCCACGGGGGGTGGGAGTAGGGAGGCGGGAGGGGCTGGAGCAGGGCAGGTGGAGGTGGAGTGGGAGGGACATCAGGGCTGGAGCAATGTGATCGTCCCCTCGCTAGGGTGGGGTGGGTGGGGGTGGGGTGGAGAGCAAGGGGACCCAGGCGTTCAGGGGAGAGCACCGCTGACCGTGGCATGCGTCAAGGACTAGGGAAGCTGGGGGTGACCTGGATAGATTCTGTACATACCTCTGCCCCCCAATACCAGACTCGTAGAAGCACCAAGTCAGAGAGTCACAGAAGACCCTTGACTTTTTGGAAATGACCTTGACCTTGGTGTCTGGGGTCATGAGCAGCTCCTAAGGTCCAGCAGACACTTGGTGAGTACTTGTGCTGGGAATTAACCGGTCACATTGGGTGCCAGAATCGTGCCTCATTTGAGCTGCACTTGAGGCCACACCAGGACTCCGTCCAGGATGTTTCCTCCTTATAGACCCCATGACTGACCTCTGCCCCCACGGCCTCCATCCGCTCCCGGCATAGACGTCGGGTGCCCCCCGACTCTCATGCTGGCCCTCCATCTCCATCACTGTGCGGGAGACGTGCTGGGCCCCCACCCACCCGGCCTGCCCACCTCAGCCCGCCCTGGTCCGGACCATCAAGGCCTTGCTGACTGTCCCCAGGCAGCAGGCATCACTCACCCTGGCCCCGAAAGGTGAGAGGAGGGAGCTATGAAAACCAGCAGGAACCACCGAAGACCCCTACGGCATGGGCTGGGCTTGCTGGCCCCACCTCCACATCTGCCCACCCCTGGGGCTTGGTCTTCGAGGAATGTGAATTTCCCTGAAGGTCTGACATAACTTAGCTCTGGGTCTCCACCCCCACCATGCTCAGGCCCCTGGGACCCTATGTTGGACCCTCGTCTCCTGGCGACACAGTGTCCAAGGGAGAGAGGCTTACAGCCATTGTCGTCCTGCACTAAGCGACCTCCCCCGTGAAGCTCTGCTGCAGGTAACTGAGCAGGGCCCCCCGCCGGGGTCAGGGTGCTGGACACCACTCTCCCCGACCCCATTCAGGCCACGGCTCGGGAGCACCCCCAAGGACCCCCTGGCTCTTTCAGCCCACTGGGAGCTTATGCCCACATAGGCATTTCCAAAGTACCTACCAGGCAAATCCAAGAGCCCCCTCATCGGTTATGCTCACATGCACCCATTAAGCAAAGAACCCAGCCTGGACTGATTGGCACCCCTCTGGCCTGGGGAACAGGTGGGCGCTTGGGAGCCCTGGGGCCCGGGTAGGGCTGCTCTGGTGAGCAGCTGGCAGAGCCGTCCATGAGCTTACAGGAGCAGGGACGGAGGTGGGAGCCCTTTGACAGTGGGCAGGGGGCCAGTTACAGCCAGCCCTCAGCGCCCACCTCTGAGCCAGGGAGCATGAAGCCGGCTCAGCACCGGGAGGGGGGCAGGTGGGGCAGGCGGCCCGGTGCCCCTGAGGGCTTGCCTATGAGGCGGGGGCAGCCCCCAGGAAGGTCAGCTTGCCACAGAAAATGCCCTTCCACACATTTCCTGGATGATTGCAATCTCCTGGTGTTTGAAATCTGCTTCTGCTCCCTTCTGCCCTTCTTCTGGGACAAACCGTTCTTCTGGTGTGGAGGGACCTGCTGACAGACCGCTTTCCGTTCATCTCTTTGAGATGCAAATTCCCTGACGGCTCGCTCTGCACTAGCTGCTTTCTCCCCAGGCAAGCCTACTGATCTCCATGCAGCCTGGGGGCGGCCACCAGGCTCGGGGGCCCTTGATTACCTGCTTTGTCAGGCACGGAGAGCCCCTGCTCCGGCTGCCCGCTCCTCGGGGACACAGGAGGGTCCCCAGCTGTCAGGTGAGCAGAGGCGGAGCTAGTGGCAGGAACAGAGAGTGATGTGGGCAGCTGGGACAATTCCTCCCCCAGCAGCTACTGATCGAGGACACAAAACTCGTGTCGAAATATCCAGGTACAAGATGCATCCTGCATTCACGGCACTCAGACTCCAGAGGGGGGGATTCTAAACAAGTAATGTCATCCGGGGTGGGGGGGCTGTGCTCTGAAGACAGAGAAGCCGGGTGGGAGGGGGGAGCTCGGAGCGGAGACCAGATGGAGTCCAACGGCCAAGAAGGAGGCCCCGCACCGAACCGCAGTGTGGAGGGTGAAGGGCCCAGGTGGGGAGAAGACATTCCAGGGCGGCGGGAGGTGGTGTCCAGGCAGGAAGGGCTCTGCGTGAGGGTGGGACGGTGATGGAGAGGGGGCAGGGCCAGATTGCGGCTGCTCTCCAGACCAAGATGCTGCCGCCTGCCCCCTGACTACATGCCCACCACCCCCGCCGGCCACCCCCTTGGATACTGACCAAGGCCCGAGCACACCAAGATCCCAACCCCTTGTCTGACACACAAGGCGGCCATGCTTCCCACTCCCCTGGTCAGGCCTAACGCCCCAGGCTCTTGTCCCAGCCCATCCTGGCGGCCCCCATTCTGGCCTCTCCCCCAGCTCCAAGCACCCATGCAACTGCACCCCACGTCTCACTCCTGCCACATTTCACTCCCCTCCCGCCTGGCCTCTCACCGACCAGCACCCATCACCGTCAGCTCACCGTGGCCTCTGGAGCACAGGAAAACAGACTTGGAGCCTCTCCCCGGAGACCCTGCCATGAGGGGGCCTGGGTGGCTGCAGCGTTTGCTGCCTGGGCTGAGGCCCCTGGCAGACAACGCGGGACTCGGTGGCGCTCCGTGAGCTGTCCTCCCTCCCCCGTGAGGAGCCTGCGGCCTTGGCCTCTCAAATCTGTGGCAGGTCCTGAGCTGACAGCTCAGCTGTCCTCACGCTCCCTGTCACCGCGAGGAAAGCTGGAGTAGTGCCCCAGAGCAGCCTCCCCGGGTGTCACTCCTGGCGGCTGTCGGAAGCCTGGGGCCTGACATGACAATTATTTCCTCGGCGCTCTGTCTCGAGAAGGCTGCAGGTCGCGGCCTGGCACGGGGGTGAGGGGCTGACAGAACAAGGAGGCGCTGCTCAGAGGGACGGCGGGAGCCAGGCCAAAGCCCTCAGCCACCCGCCAGGCTCTGGGAAACCCGTGTCAGCGCTCTGGCTTGACGTCTGTCTCGGGCAGCCACCGTATGCTCCGACTGGCAGGTGGCTCGGCATCCTCCGAGCCCAACAGCAGAGCCTCGCTCCTGGCCAGACACCGTGAGACATGTCAGGACTCCAGGTGCAGGTGTGGCCCTGGACCCTCCCAGAGCTCTGGCGGCCCACGAGGGTGACCTGGGGCATCCATGGGCCGCAGACCCAACTGGACTTCTCAGCACTCATTCATGACCCATGCCCCGAGGTCACTCTCTCCTCCCCTGAGAAATGGGGATAATATGGGGATAATAACAGTCCCCACGTCATAGTGGTCACAGAAATCACTCTGGTCATTCACTCATTCATCAAGCCCTGTGTCCAGTGGTCACACACTGGACAGTGAACCCCACGCAGATCAGAGCCCATTGCCCAGGAAACGGAGGGCAGCCGGGCCCCCAGCAGAAGGTCTGCCCCTAGAGGCTCCTCCTTCCCACTCAGGCCACAGGTCCCACAGCCCAGGACCCTTCAGCTGAGAGCTCTTGCTCCCCGCCATCCAGCCGCCCACTTGGGTGTCAACCTCTTTGTTTCCCTCCCAGCACCTTTCAGTCCCTGGAACCACACCTGTGAGCCGTCTGTCCGACTATCCATCTGGATCACCGCGGAATCCCAAGAACACACACGGTAGGTGCTCAACAAACATGTAATGAAAGGATGGGGGTCGTCTGGGCAGTGACTCAGGGTGGAAGTTGGACCTTCAGAGCACTGGCCATGGCCACAGCCAGTCTCTGCTGCCCGGGGTCCGAGCCAGGGAGGGAGGCCTCTTGCTCCAGCCAGGACGGGCGAGGAGTCAGGGAAACTGAGGCTATGGGATAAGGATGCTCAGCTTCTCCCGTGTGCGTGCAGAGAGGGCAGATGATGGGGGGCAGCCAGAGATGCCGAGCCCCCCCGCACTGCTCTCCAACGCTGGCAGCACGCCGTCTGGTCATCCCTTTTCAGAGTCAAGGTAGAAAAGCAAACCCTTCTGGAGACACTCTTCCTCTCGCCACGCTTACATTGCATCCGATTATCACCGACCAGCAGATGGTCTGCAAAGAGCTCCTTGGCTTCTTGTGTGTGGCCTATGCGGACCTCCCAGCCTCCGTGGGGGGCAGTGTTGTCCCCACAGCATCAGGGAAGAGAGAAGGCTCAGGGCTCAGGCCACAGCCCCGCCGCTGTCTCGAACCCTGGGATCCACTAAAGTGCTCCTTTATACGTCATCACCATTTGATTTCCTGCCTGTGTCAGGTGCTGCCTGAGCCTCAGAATAATCGGGAGGTTGGCAGCCAAGTGCTCACTTAGAATCCTGGCCACAGATGTCCTCAGGGCAGACCAAGTCCCACAGCACTTTCTAGACAAACGTGACCCAAAGTCAGCAGGTCTGACCAACTCCTGACCTTACCCCCAAGCCAGAGCCCTGTGGCTGCCCCATCTTGGTCTCCTGTGACCCAAGCCCAGCATGGATCCTGCTAGACCCCATCTTCCTCCCTGACCCCCTTCCTCCTCTGCCCAGAATCCTGCTGGCTGCACTTTACATCAGAAAGTCAGAGCAGTCTTCCCATGTCTGCTGAGGCCTCTGTTGCTGGGGTCCTGCCACAGCCCTGTGCCCAGCTCCCTGACCCCCTGACATCACACTGAACAGCCAGAGGCATCCTGCTGACACTGTCACTCTCCTGCCAAAAGCAACTGCCATGCTCGGCCATGTGCCAGGCTGCTCTCCTGGCTGGACTGCAGGCCGAGCAAGGCTAGACCCCAGACCAAATCCTAGAACTGAAAGCTATAATGTCTGAGATGAACAGTGCACTGGACGGGGTTAATGACAGATCAGAGACTGCAGAAGAAAAGATTAGTGACCTTGATAGCACAGCAATAGAAACCACCCAAAAGGAAATACAGACAGTAGAACAGCGAGCAGAGCGTTAGTGAGCTGTGGGACCACGGCAGCAGCCTGCCCCATGCATCGAAGCACGTAAGGGAGAGGACAGGGACAGAGACAGGGACAGAGGGAGAGAGGGTGAGACAGGGAACAGAAAACAACAGTTAAAGAAGTCATGGCTGAAAAGTTTCCAAATTTGACGGAACCTGTAAACCCACAGATCCAAGACGTTAAAAGAAGCCACCCAAGCACAAGCAGCATGAAGACGCGCACACCACAGCACCTCGTAATCAAACGGCTCCTAACCAAGACGGTAAAGAGAACACTGCAGAGAGAGGAGCCGAGTCTCATATAAAGGAACAGGTAAGGGGGACAGCAGACTTCCCACTGGAAGCAACGCATACCAGCGTCTCCTGGACGACACCTTTAAAGTCCTGGAAGCAAAAACCTGTCAACCGAAAATTCTATACCCAGCAAACATATCTCTCTAAAACAAAGGCGGAAGGAAGACGTGCAGACACAAAAGGTGAACGTCCACCGCCTGCTGCCACATGGCACGGGAGCACTGGAGGAGGTCCCATGGGCAGGAGGAGATGTGCAGGTGTGAATGTGGACCCACATAAAGGGAACCATGTCGGTAAATGGACAGGACTTCTTCATTACTATTTAAATCTCTTTAAAGGATTCAACCTGTAGAGGTTGTGGCCACACGTGGCTAGGGGTAAGGGCTCAGGTGTGACCAGCATCAGGCCTCCAACAAGGGCCAGTGTCCAGAGGGCAGTCGGGTGGGATGACAGGGTTGAGGATTGTTTGGTGTGTCCGTCAGCTCAGCTGCTGCGACAAACCACCCCAGACCAGGGGGCTTGTGCAACAGAAACGCATGTCCTCACAACTCTGGAGGCCAGAAGTCCGAGATCCAGGCATGGGCAGGGCTGGTCCTCCTGAGACCACTCCCTGGCGTGTAGACAGTGTCTCCTCCCCGTGTCCTCACGTGGCCGACCCCCACTGCGTGTCCGTGTCTCCTCTTATTACAAAGATGCCGGTCACCCTGGATTAGGACCCCCGTATGACCTCATTTTACCTTAACCACCTCCTTAAAGGCTCCCGTTTTCAAGGAGGTCCTGGGGGTTAGGACTCAACAGATGACTTTCAGGGACACAGTCCTAGCAGTTGGTGGTCAGGGCCCAGGCAGGCTGGTGATTAACTCGGGATGACCTCAGATTCTAGGAGGCAGGAGAAGGAGGACACATGGGGGTCCAGTGGACCCTGAACTGGCTGTGGGGAAGGACAGTGACCACCTGGACCTGGGTGGTCTTTAGAGCCCTCAGCCGGCTGTGCTTGACTTCCCAGGAACAGAAAGCAATAACCGCTCCACGAAGGAATCAACACACGGGCTAGGACCCCAAGGTCCCCAGAGAGTCCCGGACATTTCTGACCTTCAGCGCAGGCCGCTCCACGTTAAAGAAGGTTGTAAACGTTTACTGGCTCTGTTCCTCGCCAGGGCTAGCCCTTGGTGGGCAGACCCAATATTAAATGTCACTTGGGTTTTATTTACTCAGCTCTGACAACCACGAAAATCAATGTTGCAACTGAACCTCTGACAGCTTCTTTTATTAATGCTTTTAATGTCTGGGTTGTAGCCACTGGGGACTTTATATGGAGAGCACGCTCTTGTCTGCAGTGTGAGCACACGCTTGTGTATGCATGGGCCATGCGTGTCTCTTTGCAGGAGGACACTCGGGGCCTGAATGCCTCGGTAAGTGGGCGTCTGGGAGCACACCTGTCTGCTCACGTTTGCAGGTGCATGTATTCTGAGCTCACGTGCCCACATTCGCTGGTCACATGAGCGTTTCCTTGCATATGTGCTTGGGTGAATAACCATCCATGCCTGTGCATGTCCACACTCCCATATACAGGTATGTGCCCACACCCCACAGGGCACACACACAGCCTGCATGCTGTGTTTGGACCCATCAGTGTGAAATCAGAGCCAGGGCTATAAACTCTCTTCTCTCATCTGAACTGATGGAGAGAGAGAGAGATTTGCATCACTTAGCCCTGGATATGAACTTCATTTTGGTGGGGAATGAACACAGCAGGCGTCCTTACAAATCCACTCCCAAGCCTGTAGATTTGAATAAGCCCATGAAAGGCCTACTGGTAAGTGACGCCTCTCATCCTAGCTGCCCTGCCTGGGCTTTCTCCGGGTGGTGAGTGTAGAGCACACGCCCAGGACAGGCTCAGTGGACCGAGGGCTGGGAGGGACCTTCCCGCCTGCAGCTTGGTCAGGAGACGTGCTTGTAGCCGAGACGCTGTCGGTGCAGCCTACGCGCCCACTTCCCGTCGGCCCACCTGTGGCGCAGAAACAGCAGCGGAGCACCTGCTACCTGGGAGTGTGGGGCCATGCTGGGCGTGGCAAGCGGTCAGGCACTTAGCGCCGGGAGTTTCTATGGAAACAAGAGACTCGAAGAGGAATGGCTGGAGCCGACTGAAGACCCAGGCTCTGCGACCAGGGAGCAGCCAGCCGAGATGTCTAGAGGCTGGTCTCCAGTGTCCCTCACCGGCGGGACGAGGATGGCCATGAGCCTCTGTCGGGCACGCTGTTCCCTGGAGCACCAGGCAGCATGTCCTCACCAGCTTCCCGCGCAGCCCACGCTGCTGCCGATGTGAGGTGGGGTCACCCGGCGTCAGGGCGCAGGGAGGGCTCTGGGACCCCAGGGCGGGGGCGGGGCAGGAGCACACTGGAAACGCTGATTTCTGACAGAATGTGCGGGATGCGGGCTCCGGCTCAGACAGAGTGCACGCAGCTCAGAGGCAGCGGCTGGAACTGGCCTGACACCCACGAGGGCGTGTTCTCTACACTCACGTGCTTGTGAGCAAAGACACCCAGCGTTGGCCTATTCTTGTCTACAGAGTGAGCCTGGTCTTGCGAGACTGGCCTTGGCTCTTCACGTACGAGCAGCAAGAATGGTCCCTGACCACGTGGGTTTGGGGGCTGCTTTGCTGGGACTTTTCATGCGGATTCCCAGCTTGGACTTTCAAAGGCTCTCAAGGCTGGAAAGCCAATCCAAGCACCCGCCACTGGATTTTGCCTGTGATTCCTATAGATTAAGGTGAATTTGTCTCTCCTCAAGGTCGCCCCAAATATCCTACGGTTTCTAGGCGTGCCGGGGCATAAGGTCCATCGTACCTGTGAAGCTGGGGGCCCAGTGAGCCGGGTGCCAGGCAGGTGTTTCTAAGAGGGCTTTGACAGCACTGGGTCCATAAAGCCAGACTTAGTTCTTTAGAACGGACTGGTCATCCTTTTCAAAGAGGAAATTTCGGTCCAAGCCTTGGTTATATAACCAAATTTTCCAGTCATGTCCTACTGCAAGACAGGCTCTTACTGAACTCAGAGAGAGATTTCTATTGCCTTTAAATAAGGATACTCAGTAACAGTCTTCAGAATCTGCAGGGGTCAGACCGGGAAAGGTAACTGGCTCATTTCTATCTACAAAGGTCTGCTTGACTCGGTGTTACGAGCGTAGGTAAGAGAAAAGGGATAGGGTCTCTCATATCCCGATCAGCCTTTACCCGTCCATTCGGGTCTACACACTCATTCCCGCTCTGCTTGAGCTCGGCTTAGCAGTTTTGTGAGCCCATCAGTGATTCCACTGGGGTTGGAAACCCTGACTTAGTCAGGTGGGATGCTCTCGAAGTTATACAAGGAACCCCACCAAAGCCTTTACCCCGAGCCCCCAGCACAGCCCTGTCCCCGGTCTCGGAGAAGGTCCCTTCTTACTGATGATGACGCACTCTGGTCCGTAGCTGGCTGCAAACACGTTCAGAGAAGAACCAGAGTAAAACCAGATGTGGTGACAGGAGACTGCGAGCATCCGTGAGTCTGGTGACAGGGGAGTTCAGTGACCTCTGTGGCACACGTCACGCAGACTGGCGCGACCGAACCGGGCCCATCACGGACAGGGAGGAGATCGACAAGCAGCTATGAACGTCACACACTCTCTGAGATACCTACATTAATAACATTTTCACATACAGACCACTTAGGGAAGGCTAAGCCTCTCTTCTTTTCTTTTCTTTTCTTTTCTTTTCTTTTCTTTTCTTTTCTTTTCTTTTTTTTAAGATTTATGTATTTTAGAGACAGAACGTGAGGAGGGGACACAGAGGGAGAGAACCTCAAGCAGACGCCACACTGAGCACGGAGCCTGACGCCGGGCTGGATCCCACAACACTGAGATCGTGACCTGCACTGAAACCAAGAGTCAGACGCTCAAACGACTGAGCCTCCCAGGGGCCCCATCCTCTTCTTATTGGATGACACTTTCCATGCAATGCAACATTTGTCAGTAAACCAAATTTTTTTTTTTAACATTTCTTTCTTTACAAAGTGAAGGAACAAATCCTTTGACATTTTCCAGATNCCTGCTGGGAAATCTCAAGGTCAGTTGGAGATCAAACTTCCACTTAGGATTTGATTTGGGGAAGTTGTCCAAGATACCAAAAGCTTTGAACACTTGCTTAAGTAGGACTGCGGGTCACTGTGAAACCATACCCAGCCTCCCGTAAATAATCAAATACGTAATGAGGGTCACATAAAGCACGAAAATTATTCTGAGAAGACACAGAATCTGCCTCCTAGGGAGTTTGACTCAAAGGTAAAGGGAAAAGTCTCTTACAGTCTCTTCTGTAGAGCAGACAATAATCCAAGAACCCGTTTTCATAACAGAAAGAAAACCAAGCTCCAGTTTCTATCAGCGTATGGCTGAGCTCATTGTTTTAAACCTTATAAACAAGCCCATTCGCTCTCAGCCGGCTTGACCACACACATAACTCCTTTTCTGCAAAACCGCGATCTCTATCCATGCAGTCTTGACCTATGTTTTCCCTCTTTCTTCTTCAGAAGCACAGGGTGACTCATTTTTTCCCTAAACAAAACCCATCTTTTGCACCTTGTATGCTTTCCCTCATCAAACACACACCCCACTCTCCTTGTGTACTTTGCATACAAAGTTGTGTCTCTTATTATTTTTAGCAGTTTCATTTCCATATATTGATGATGACTTGTGACCGTCAGCGCACTGTCTTCGGCAGAGAAAGCCCCGGCCGTAGACGTCTGTCCCACCCCCCGCGTTCTGCGGCAGGACTGCACGTGGTATAAATACACCTCTCAGGATTCTTATGCACATCTTTACAGTGTGATTTTTCAATGTGGCAAAAAGTACGTGCTTGTTAACAGACTCGAGTGTATTAAGTTTCTCTCCATCATGTAAAAATAAGGAACCGTAACTGCATAACCTTGAACTCAGGCTTGGAGGGAACGTCTGCAGCTCCTCCCACCGACACGAGCCACGTCACGTGGGCAGACGTGGGCTAACCTCCCACAAGCTAGCTGTCCTCTCAACTCGGCTGTTTGTACAGCAAGTGCATTCGGGCCAGCATCACAAAGCAAAAACTCTAAAAAGTTAAATACACAGGTGTTTTTGTTTTTCTTTTCTCCTTGATACACAAGAAGTAATGGGTTGTCAAGCAGCTTACTTCTGCGGCCTCTTTACTTAGACATTCGTTCTGAGGTTGACTTTATAATTTTTAAAACGTTGAACACCGAGCGGATCGTAGATATATTACTTTATTTTGACTAGTAAACCCAAGTAGACTGAAACTATGTGTTCCTATTATACTTAATGCTGATAACTCAGAAGACAATTTAATTTTTATTAAACCAGCAATATTAAACTAACCTTATTTACCAAAGATTTACCCAAGCCCATAAACTTGAAAAGCATTTAAGTTACTTCCTATATTTCTGGGAATTTTAAGAATATTTAATTTATATGTAAATGCTTACTCATCTCTAAGTCAATTGAAATAGAGCCCTTTTATGGGGTTTTCTGAATTAATTTGGCAATGCCGACCGGAGGCAGAAAAATATCACATATAGATAACGTACGTGCGTACACACAGATACAGATGAAGACCTTCGAGTCCAGCCACCAGCTGGGCAAACACAGCAGCATGAAACTCGCTGGTTCCTCCCCACTTTGTGTTTTTACCCAAATGGTGCTTCAGGCAGCTAGGACGAGTCAGGGTTCCCTGCTTACGGGGGCGGATGCTTGTAACCAACACTCCTGGAGCACAGCCGAGCAGAGCCCGGGTGATTCTCTGGGCCACAAACGATGTCCGCAGCCCCAAGAACAGAGAACAGCCTCGCTGGCCAAAGGGAGCCTGATCCCCAAGGCTCCTCTTCTCATTTCAGCCTGAGTCCCACCCCGAGTCTCCCTGGGAAGCCCCAGGGATTCAGCGACAAGATACTTAGAGATTCTCTCTCACCCTGGCTGCAGCCTTATGAAGGCTCCTCGGGCTGAGAGGAGTGGCTGGCGACATCATACACACTCCGATGTCCCCGGAGCTCGGCTGAGTGGATAAAACACCCTGTCTGTTTCCAGTCAGCCCGTTTCTCCTCTTTGTGGCCTCCAGGGTTGTTCTCTGAGTCCTGAGTCCCGAAGAGCATGGGACAGGAGGCTTAACACTCTCGTGACCGTGGGCAGCTGAGCTGGAGTGGGAAGGGAAAGACCTTCTGGATGTGAGGACAGCTCCTTGGAGAAGCAGCTGCCAGAGGCCAGGGGTTACCAGGCATCCGCGAGACCCCCAGCCAGAGCCTGCCTCTGTGGCCGGGGCAGATCCCGGAGGAAGCCGGGCGGTCCCAAGCCCCACCACCTTCTCTCCAGCCCCCACCCGGGGAATCTGGCCACACCCTCCGCCCAACTGCCCTTGGGAACCCAGGAGGGCCACCCAGTGTGTGACCCCATGCCAGCTGTCCCAGGGCAGACCCCGCAGTGAGGAAGGGACAGATGGACCCCATGTCCCACAGTGAGGAGGGGACAGACCAAGCCCACATCCCATCCAGGTGCCTGTCCGGCAGGAGCCCTCAGAACTAGAATTCCAAAATGACACCAAATGACAACTGCTTGCATTCCCTGCTTCCATCAGGCTGTAACAGCTCTCACCCCCACAGGGTGTTCATCCAGCTGCCCTGCTTTGTAAATACCTACTGTGTGCTAGGCCTGGTGGTGGGCAGGGACCCTGCGTGGGGAGCACCAGGAAACCCGCCAAAGAGCAGTGCCCGTGAATGAGAGGCTCCAGGTGACGTTCAGGGACAGCGGGGGGGGGGGGCCCAGCACTGGCCCGGGGGACTGGGTGGGGCGGGCAGGCACCGCATCTGGGAGGCCAGGTGGGCTTCCTGAGAAGGACATGGGCATAGTCCTGGGGCAGGAACCATTTCCCTGAAATAACCGGGAAGCTTCCAGAGCGCAGAGATGAGGGTAGGGGGTAGGATCACTACAGACCCAGGCCCCTGAACGCCAGTCAAGGACCCTGCCCATGGTGGGCCGCTGTGGCCCGCCGGAAGCCAGGAAGAGTTGGGGGCTGGGCATTTACTCCAAGCACAGGTTCCCTGGGGATTTTCAATAATGCCTTTGAAATAACTACAGAGAGACGTGGGTGGAGATTCTTCCAGCCCTGCGTGGACAAGGGCTTCCTGCGAGCAAAGGAGGAAGCATAAAGCTTGCTGTCTGATCATATCAATTACTTTTCTGTGTGTCACACGGCAGAGCCGAGAACCACACGGCAAAGAAGGAAAGCCAGGAGAGGTCCCCAGCAATTACAACAATGCTCATTTCTAATTACACGAGGAGCTCCTGCAAGTTGATAACACAAACGCTAAGCCACGTGCTGGAAAATGAGCAAAATACACGAAAAGCAACTCCATAAAACAGGAATTCTGAATGCCAAGCCCGCACAGAGATGAGTCAGTCACCCTCCCCGTAACGAAAGACACAGAGGTGAGTCAGTCACCCTCCCCGTAATGAAAGACATTACAGCAGAAGCAGCATGCGGCGCCCCGCTGTCTCTCGGATTTGCACGGATTAAGCACCCCGCTGGCACTGGCGAGCTCGGGCAGACTGCCAGCAGGTGTAGACCCGCGGGCCCTCCTCCAAGCAGCGACTTGACAGCTCCCGTGCACAGCGTTGGGTCGGAAGGGCTGACCTGGTAATTCCGCTCCAAAGAGCCTGTCAAGGGGAGAGGAGCTGAAGGAGCTGAAGTGCAAACAAGGCCGTGAGTAGATGCGCCCGTGCAACGGCCGAGAGTAGGGAGCGTGTGCGCACAACCCGACCGCCAAGCACGGATGCCACGGGAGAAGCCACCCACACCACGGCAAGCCGCTGGGGACACCGCGCAGGGCCTGGCGTGCGGACAGCGCTAGTGACGGCAGCCAAGGCTGAGCAACCCAAGTGCCCACCGACAGACAGATGGACAGATGGAAAACAGGCAAACAAAACGTGGCATGATGACCAGGGAGACTTAGCCTGAAGAAGGGAGGACACACGACAGCGTGGATGAGCCTCGAGGACACCGTGTGGAGATCGGCCCGTCACGAAAGCACCACCATGGCGTGACTCCAGTCCTATGAGGGCCCTGGCGTCACCGAGTTCACAGAGACACGGAGCGGATGGGGGCGCCAGGGGCTGGGACAGGAGAGCCCGTGTGTAACAGGGACACAGTGTCCGTCGGGGAGAGGAGAGAGTCCTGGAGGTGGATGGAGGTGACGATCACGCAACAATGAATGTGCTCGGTGCCACGGAGCGGGGCGCCAGAAATGGTTAAAACAGCAAATTTTATGTTACGTATGTTCTGGCACAACTAGGGAGGAGGGTAGGAAGAGGGGCGGCGGGGGAGGGAGGGGGAGGGGCGGAGACTGAAAACACAACGGCAAGAAAGGGCCAGCCTGTCATCCGCTGGAACGGGATGCGTGACTTTCATTTCCCCATTGTTCCTCCGTAAATATTCCAGATTTTCTACAGTGGGCTTGCATTAAGGAAATAGGGGAAGATACATTTGTTTGTTTCTGAATTTACTGGATGCTCTTCTCGCCACAGAGCAGGAGGAATGGAAACACCGGTGTGCAGACCGCACCCTCCGAGAGGCTGGGCGCTCAGCGGTGCGGCCGCATCTGCCTCGGAGCCCATGCCGGGCCCCGTCCTCACTCCCAGGCCTCCCGGTCCCTCTGAATGTCGGCTCACGGCGTGGAGACGCCCGCCCCTGCCCCACTGTGAGCCGTCTGCTCCGTGTGCAGTCCTCACTCCCGCTCCTGCTCCTGGGAGCTGCCCTGTCCCACTCTCGTTGGGCGAGCTTGTTACGATGTGTCCCCCTGGCCTCACCTCGAGTCCAGGCCACGGCTCCTGTGCAGGGAGCGGCCTCTGCACTTTGAGGACCTCGGTGGTTTTGGGATGTGAGCCTTGCGCACACTTTGTATTCGAGCTGCTCCCTGCAGGGGGACAAAGCATGGACTTCCTGCCCTATGAACCTCAGGGACACACCTTACCCTCCCCTCCAGACCAGCCCAAGGCCTCCTCCCTGGAGCCTTTCTGGAACACCTGAACCTCGAGTCCTGACCCCCACTCAGAAATCACCGTGCTGAGTTTACAGCCCTCTGAATACCCCACAGGGGAAAGCATGTGGACCTTGGGCGTCGTGGGCGCCCACATCAATGGCCCCCCTTCCAGGTGTGGGGCCCTGAGCCTCAGCCCCTTGCCCATAAAACGGGACCAGCTCCACAAGCACAAGGACACAGCAGGAGTCCAGTGTGTGCCCAGCGCCTGGCATGCCGCGGATGTGACGTCCTCACTGCTTGTCTCCGCCCTCCCCCATGACCGGCTCGTAGACAGGGCTCCGTGCCTCCTCCTGTGCCCCCCAGGAGCAACAGGTCTGGCTCTCTGAGCCTCTTCCTGAAGAGAAATAAGTAAGTAGAATAAAGCCGAGGAATGGTGCCCCCATCACCATGTGCTCTGACGCGGCTCCAGCCAGGAGGGGCAGCTCAGAGACCCCAGCCGTCAACGTCGGTTGGCCTGTGTGGCACCCGCCCATGGGAGGGTCTAGGATAAACACAGATGAACGCCAGCAGTCACAGCAGAGGCAGGGGTCCCACAGGTCCCCTGCCGCCGACCCTGACTGCACCCGCTCACCTGTCGGACAGGCACCTTGAAAGCTTCCGGCCTGCCCACAGCCCCAGGAGACCCCAACAAGGGGCCTGGCAGTTGCCTGGGCTCTTCTCCTGGCCCGTGACCCTGACCTGCTCCATGACCTCGGTCGGGCAAGCCCCTCTCGTGCCCCTCGAGCCCCTCCCAGCTCTCAGCCTCTGACTCCAGAGGTCCCTAATGTCCATGGCTTGGATGTCAGTGACACGGAACCCTCAGCCCCCTGCTCGGGGCTGGAGTTCACGTCACTGTCCGGCACTGGGTGGCTGGCACCCCGAGGAGGCGTGATGCTGACGGCACAGGCTGACAGCCAGCATCCCCGGCTCCATGCGGGGCCACGGCCGGGGGCTCACCTGCAGGGGCTCCTCGGAGCCTGGGCCGCCCACCATGGGTACACGCCGGGCCCCTCCCCTGCTTTCTCTGACTCTGCGGGTCGGCCACACTCTGTGTAGGACTCCATGCTAGCGGGAAACAGGCGGCGCTCGACCAGCCCCTGGTCTGCAGACCTCCACACGGAGCGGGCTTTCTTTCTCGAATCCTAATGCCCTGCTCAGCTAGAGCCCAGTCGGCTCTGTCAGGAGCTCCTGCCCCTCTGAGGCCCCTCGGTGTTCCGGGGTCCCATTGTGGTCCTTGATTGTCCAAGCCTCCGTGGGCAGACGGACAAGGCCTGTGAGCAGAAGCAGAGGGTGGGCCGTGAGAGTCCGAGATCCAAAGCCTTCGGCAGCCAAGGGCAGATGGAGGGGAAATCCCGGCGGGCAGCCGGTGGTGGCCTAGAGAGAGTGGACAAGAGAGGCACCCGCGGTCTCGGGCGAGGGCTGGAGAGGAGTGTAGGCCCCACAGGCTTGGGTTTGGGCAGGTTCACTGGCCGAGAGCCGAGACTTGCTGCAGGGACGTCAGCTCGCACCCTGCTCCCCTGAGCCGGCAGCCTGGGCACCTCGCGGGGCTCTGGCTGCAGGACGTGGGCTTCGGCCTATCGACCAGGCTGCGCAGGCCCCGCTCTGGGCCTTCACAAAGTCCCCACGCCGCACCCATTGATGCCTCCAAGCACGGTGCTCGGAGCCACCAGGGCCAGGGGTCGGCTTGACAAATGGTGGTGCGTGTTTTGTCCACGACGGCCCTGGACTCACAGCAGCGGAGAGGACGCTGAGGAGAGCGCAGGCAACGATGCGGCTGTCTCAGAGCACAGAGCACGCCGCCACCAAAGGGAGGTAACAAGTCCACTCAATTTCCCTGCGTTCAGCTGAACACATCCCGTCAAAATGTCACTTTGCCAAACAAACGAAATGTCCCTTCACTGCCTGGGAAACCAGCTTTTTTGTTCAGGAATCGGGCCAGGGCTGGCGAGGAGCCGGATGGCTTTACCAGCCCCCGCACAGCCCCCGGCCCCGGCTCCCGGTGCACATGGAGCTCCCCGTAACCCCCGGCCGGCAGAGGGACTGCCGGGCAAACCCTGTGCCCAGCAGACACTGTCCCCGCCGCCCCGGCAGAAGAGGTCGCTGGAAGAACCGGGGCCGGTCTGCTCCCAGTCCCCGGGCAGCAGATTCCTGTGGAGGGAGCGTGCCCACACGAGCCAGCTGTCCTTGGAGGGACAACCTGGCTGGACAGCAAGGGGACAGTCCCGAACCAGGCATCCGGCCTCAGTACTCCCAGGCTCTGCTCCAATCTAGGCCTGAGAGGAGGCCGCAGGAGGTGGGAGGCTGGAGGCTGGGATTCGGAGCCCGCCTCTGGGGATGGCTGTGGCCTCCAGCCTCCTTACATGTCCAGAAAGGGTGTCTCTGATGCCCTGACTCTGGGTCCGCACAGCGCTGCCGGCTTCAGCCCCGCAGTCGAGGAGCCGCGGCCCAGACAGCGAAGCTGGGAGGCCGAAGCAGACGGGAGGGAGTGGGCAGGGCTGGGTCGGCCTCCTCTCTCTCCAGCCTCAGGGAGGGACTCCAGGCGAGGCAGGGACAGGCCACCCTGCACAGGGCCAGCATCAGCATTCAAGGCCTGCTGCCCACTCACTCTATGACTGGGGGCAGACCCGATTTCTCCATCTGGGCAGTGGGCACAATCTTCTTACTCCAGAGCTGTGAGGAAGGGGAGGTGAGAGCCACGGTGGCCCAATGTTCAAGAGCCCCCACCACCACTCTGTGGCCTGGAGGAGCCCACGGGGCAGTGGCCACCCAAGGCTCGCCCTTTCCCTGCCCTTAATGCCCAAGGCCGTTCGTGCAGCCGGCCGAGGTGGCCAGGAGCGCCAGGCAGACCCCGTGGCTGGGACGCAGATGGAGTCGAGGAGGAGGCGCCCGCCCGCTGACACGTGACCCCGTCCCCGTCACAGGAGACACGGAGACACTTCCACAGAGTGGTGTGAACCGAGCTGAGTCTGCACAGCGACCGGGCGGGCTGACGTCTTCGCCCCGATGTGTGTCCCATCCACGAACCCCCAGTCCCCGTTCATTTAGAGCTTCCTCTACTCCTTCCATCGGCAGCCCGTCGTTTTCAGCACGTCCGCCTCGGTAAAGGGACGTTCGTGAGAGTCTGTAAAATCCAATTTTTCTATGCTATAATAATCAGAAACTGGAGTTTAAATATGATTGAGGGGCAAGGCACTCGCAGGCCAGACACTAATCAGGGCTTGACAAAACTCCCGCCCTCTCTGTGGCCTGGGTGCCACTGCGATCCCCGTCGTGCGGGAGAGGACACAGGTGTGGTGGGGATAACGGTCGCCCCAAGGTGGCACAGCTGGGATTCAGAGCATGGGCACCTGAGCCAGGAGGCTGGCATCACCTGAGCTAAGGCCAGAAATGCCAGCAAAGATGGCATTGGGGAAGGGGACGAGCACAGGCCGGGGCAATCCTGGAAGGCTTCCTGCAGGCAGCTCCCTCCAGCCTCCTGCCTGGGCACCTTACCTTGCAGCTCCAGGCCTGCAACTCATTCCTCTCGGGGTCTGTTCCAGCACAAGCACCACAGCCCCCACCCTCCCCCCCACCCCTACCAGGAAGGGACACGGGGAGGAGGGCCATGACGGAGCCGCAGGACGACACCAGGCTCGGGATTAGGCAGGGACTTTCAGTGGCTGTAACTGCGTCTCCTGCATGGTCGGGCCCTAAGTCTGCTTCTCTGCGCGAAATGTGCACACGCTTCACCCGGGCAGCGTTCGGATCACAGACCGGAGGCAGCCGGTCAGGCCTGGGCCTGAGAGTCTGACTGCTGACAGCCCCCAGGGGACGTCCATGCTGCGGCCGCAGACCCCACTGGAAGCAGCACGTCCACCCCTCACGCTCCACGTCACCCCAGGGCTCCTAGCCACCCCACCCACCCCCACGGGTCCCCCGGCAAACACGGGCACAGTGCCAGCCCTGGCCTGTGAGGGGCCCGCTGGGAGGCCCACACCAGCCCTGTGCAGGGAGGGCCACTGTGACCGCACGGGGGATAGCAGCCCTCAAGGTCACGGCCAGCAAAGGCGGGCTGGAGGCCGTGTCCCTGCCAGCTCACGACGAGCCCTCTGCCGAGGTGCGGGTGGTCCTGCCCCTGGGCAGGCTCAGAGAGGCCAGGTCACCCCTTGGGGTCTCATTTAGCCCCCGGTGCCGGATACCCCGATCTCAACCCTTGAAGAAACTGAGTCAGAGAAAAGTCAGTAACTGGCCTGAAGGCCTGAGGGTCGTAGATGGCAGCTCGCGCTCAGCCGCGGGCCTGCTGCCCCTGCCCACGGGGCTCGGGGACGGCCTTGTCTGTCCCTGTCGGCAACAAGGGGCAGCAGTGCCCGCCTCCTGAGCCGCAGAGGGCTCTGCCACCCGAGGGGGTGGGGCGTCAGTTCACAAAGTGCCAGGTGCAGGGTCCCCCGCCCACCCTGCAGCGGACCTGCTAGAATCCAGCGGGCTGGTTACGATCACGCCTTCAGAACGGAGAGTTGATTCACAGAACCTGGGTACTGGAAGGGGCTTTGGACCGTGGGTCAGACATTCATTTATTCAACAGCTGCTTCCTGTGGTCCTGTCATGGGTCTGACATGAGAGACACCACGGGCAGGAGAGCCCCAGCTGCAAAGGGGACCGAGAGAGGCCCTGGGAGAGGCCCTCCAGGCTGCAGGCCGCTCAGCTGGGGTCAGGGCCCCTCACCAGGTGCAAGAGAGGTCTGGAGGCCTTCCCTCTGGCCAGTCAGAGCTCCGAACCCGCAAAGTACCCAGGCCTCCCCCTGCACGTGCCCCCCACATGCAGATGGTCCTCCAGCTCCAGGACACGATGAAACCGTGCTGCGGCGTGCGGAGATGACTAGACTGGTGGCTGCCTGCACGTGGCGTTGCCAGAGGGGCCCGGGACCCCTGCAGTCTGGCAAGCCCTGGAGGCAAGTGCTGGGAAGCTACCCGCAGGCTCTCGCCAGGGGGACACTGCTGTCCCTCAACCCGGCACATAGCCAGTGTACGGCAGGGGCTGGGACTGGGCACGGAGCAGCCGCAGCCCCTGGAACTCACAGCACCAGAGACATAGCTCGGTGCTGTGCACCCAGAGCTGCTGGGGGCCAAGTTCAGGTCCCAGCTCTGGCATTAACTTGACATTTGACCTTGGATGTGTCCCTTTGACCTTGTGAGCCTGTTTCTTCAACCATAATCCTGGATGGGACAGGGCCGTTCTGCACTTCCAAACTGCCCAAGCATCCACTTCAGGAATGCCCTAGGGATTCTGGCTCGATGGGCTTGGGGGAGCCGGCTCCTCAGGGAAATGCAATGCACAGCCCTGGCCCCGGCCAGCTTCTCCCGCACCCTGACCGTGGGGAGTGTTCTGTGGACAGCCACGTCCCCTTCCAGCCACCTGTGTCCACAGTTCCCGGGTCTACGGAGAGGAAGCACTCCGCTGCCTCAGTTCCCCCAACCAGATTTCCGCAGCCCCCGCTCCTGCTGGCTGTGTCAGCCATCGCCTTCCCCGGGGAGTAAACCCACGTGTGCGGAGTGTCCGGGCGAGGGTCCCACAAAGCGAGCAGATTAGCAGGGAGAGGGGCGCTCAGTCACTAATGTGGTCGGAAGGGCACCAGGCAATGCTCGCACGGTCTCTCCACAGACAGGAGCCGGGGACAGAGGGGCCGGCTCAGGCCGGAGCTGGGCCGGGGGAGGGTTTGCAGCCCGGCAGGCTCGCAAGGACACAGCCAGCCCATCGGCCCCCAGACTCACACCAGAGCCGAGGCTTAGCTTTCTGCTCACCGCTTTCCCTCACAGCCCATCTATCCCCCATCCACACGCACTGACAACGCGGACCCTGACCACAGGCCGAACCGTGACCCAGACTCGTATGTTGATGCCCTGACTCCAGCATCTCAGGAGCTGACTGTGTTTGGAAAGAGGACCTTTCCAGAGGTGATTAAGGTGAAATGGGGTCCGGTGGGTGGTCCTAAGAAGAGGAGGCCACGACACAGACACGCACTGGAGGATGACCACGAGAGGACACGCAGGGAGAGGCCTAGAGGGACCAGCCCTGCTGACACCTTGGCCTCAGGGACAAGCCACCAGCGCTGGGAGATGATAGGCTTCTGTTGTTTAAGCTGCTGTCAGTTGGGGGTATTTGTTCCCGCAGCCCGGCGGACTGATCACCCTGGCCCACGGGGAGGTGCAGGTGCCCCCTGCACACCGGCCATCTGGGGGACTCCCTTCCCTGCGGCCCCCACCCCATCAGGGGCCTGGGTCACCCCGTCCTCCCACCCAGCCTAGTTGTCAATGCTTCCTTTAAAAACTGTCAGAAACCCAGGGACACCTGGGGGACTCAGTCGGTTAAGTGTCCGACTCTTGATCTCAGGTCAGGTCTTGATGTCAGGGTCATGAGTTCAAGCCCTGTGTTGGGCTTCACGCTGGGGGTGGATCCTGATTAAAAAAAAAAAAAAAAAGGATGGTCAGAACCCCTGGGGTCTCTGGTTGTCAGAGTGGGGCGTTGGTTTCCTAAGCGAGCTGAGAACACCGGAGGCCCCGCTGGGTTTGAGGGCACAGTGACACGGGGGCATAGTCACAGTCAGGCCACGTGTCCACCAGCCAGCAGCCAGGACTCCTCACCGCCAGACGGCCCTGCCTCCCACGTGGACAGCGGCAGGCGGCCCGCATCTGTGCCTGTGCACTGGTCATCCCCTGCACGGCCAGCCGGGTCCTTCCAAGCGGAGGGACGGAGCGTGCTGCACGCCAGGCCCGGATTAAGCTCTTGGACGTTTGCTCCCTTGTCGATTGCTGTAAGCTACACACAATTATCTCTTTTTTACAGACCAGGAAACCACAAGGAAGATGTAATTGGGCCAAAACCAATTGGTCGAGAAGAAAGTGGCCAGATATAATTTAGCCAAAAACAAGTTAATCACCATAATAATATGTTAGAAGCTGTTTGGTTAGGAAGGAGTATTTGCCGTCACCGGCTGAGGACGTGAGGAGTCTGGTGTGTTAAGTGAGCTCGGCGAGGTTTAATGAGGCGGCAGCTCGTTCCGCGGCTCCGGCGCTGTGTTTTCCCCAATTCCTCGGCTCATGTGATTCCCGCTCTGCGCTCTGGGTGACGAGGAACGCGGAAAACTTAATTGGTTTAAGAAGCTAAATATTAGGCAATAATGTCATTTAATGGCTCCTTTTGTTGCTTTATTTCATATTTCCTGTTAGATGAGCTATTGGCGCTTCTCGTATAAAACTCGGGAAATATGGGCAAAGAACAAAGAACGTCAGGATCGCTGTTTTCACATGCACAGCCTCCCAGATGCTTCAGGGAGAGGCACCGAGACGTACTTGTGGCTCATTTAGCATCCAACAAGTGTGGACGGCTCAGCTCTTCCAAATACCCCTCCGAGTCTGAACGCTCCATTTGGACAAACAGCTTCGGGTAGAGCCTGGGGCACCCTGTGTCAGAGCCAGACTCTGTCGCCCGGGCCTGAGTGCGCCCGGTGCCCCCGCCAAGGTGCCTCCGAGGGGCGCGACACTGAAGGATGGGGCCCCACCCCCAGATGCCTCTGAAGGTTGAGTTGACTTCAGCATGGCCTTGGGAGGCAAGCGGCCCTGGGCAAACCAGCTGGCTGCCCTTGGTCACTCAGTTTCTCCAGGCCTCAGAGCCCTCCTCTGTGAGATGGGCACAACAGCCCCCACCTCCATAGGCGTGGTGAGGATTAGCAAGACGACACGTGGGTGAGCTTCCTGGGGCTGCCGTGACAAAGCACAGCACAGACCAAGTGTCTTAGATCTGTGTTGCCCCCAGTCCGGAGGATGGAAACACAAGGTCCGGGCGTCAGCTGGGTCGGCTCCTTCTGGACCCGAGAGGTTGACTGCCCCAGGTCCTTCTCCTTGGCTGCAGACGGCCATCTCCCCCGTCTTCCCATCACCTTCTGTGCGTGCATGTGTGCGTGTGTCCGAACCTCCCCTTCTTATAAGGACACAGTCACACTGGATTAGGGCTACCCCAATGACCCCCATTTTAACTAATCACCTCTGTAACAGCTCTCTCTCCAAATCTGGTGCTAGGAGCAGGGTTCCAGCCTGTGGGTTTGGGGGGCATACTTCAACCCATAACAACCCGTGTAAAGGACATGACTGGCCACCTTTGGCCCCACTCCTGTCAGATGACATCAGCCAGATGGGCTGTCTTTGGGGCCGTACAGCTGGCAGGATCACTGGCAAGAGTCTATGAAGCCAGGACCCCAACACATGGCAGGAACATTCCAAGAGAGGCACTGGGCTCCTCCTGGTGACACCAGCCCAGTGCCGACGTACGCTGCCCAAACACCATCTTGAGGACCAGGGAGATCCATCCCCCAGCCGTAAGGAGTGGTGGGAGGAGATGGTCACAGCAGAGTCTCCCCCAGAATCGGCCTTGGCCAGAGGGAGCTGCCCCTCCAAGACCAGGCCCGTTGATGGGGTGGCTCGAACCCAGAGAAAAGCCGAGGGCCTCACCTTCCTGCTTCGCCTGAACAGCACTGACGGGCCATCCTAGGCCCAGACAGTCTTCACACCAGCTGAAGATTGGCTGGGACCACACAGCTGCCAGGCCTCCCCCTCTGCCAGCCCAGTTCCCTCACATCTCATGGGCATTGATTATGAGAGCATCCCACACTCGCCGTGTCCAGGAGACCCGTCCCATGACAAGCAGGGCCAGGACTGGGCCCAGCCAGCAAGCCCAAAATAGGACTCTGGAGTGGGTCATCTACCGGCTCCGGCAACAAGCACCCCATCCAGGCAAGGGATGAAGCTAGCATGGTCCCCACGCTCACCAGAGTGCATTGAATAGTATTCCCCAAATTCCACGTTCACCCAAACCTCAGAATGTCACCTTATTTGGAAATAGGGTCTTTGCAGTATCAGTTAGAACGAGGTCGTACTGGATTAGGGTGGGGAAGACACCGGAAAACACCACACGTGCCAGCGGAGGCAGGGGTTCGGCTGGTGTGTCTCTGGGCCACGGGACACCCAAGTCCCTGGTACCACCAGAAGCAGGAGAGGGGAGCAGGCACATTCTCCCCAAGCCTCCTGCCGGAGCCAACCCTGCCGGCACTGTGCGCCCCGACTTCCAGCCTCCGCAACGTTGAAAGAACCAGTTTCTCTTGTTGGTCTGGCTTCTGACTCGTGGTCATTTGTTATGACAGCCCCAGGACACTAATACATCACCGTACAATTCCCAAAATTAACCGAAGAAATAGATAACTCGAATGAACCAACAATTGTTAAATAATTTGGACCCAGCACGGAAAAGTTTGATCCCATAAAGACAGTCCTTTGGTTGTACAAACTGTTTGGGGGATAGGGAGAAAGGGAGACATTACCAACTGATTTGTGAGGCTTGTTTAATTGGATGCAACAGGCTTGAGTTCAGGAATGCAAGGATAATTCAGTGTCAGAAATTCTTTTTTTTTTTTTTAAAGATTTCATTTATTCATTCAACAAAGAGAGAGCCAGCCAGCAAGAGAGGGAACACAAGCAGGGGGAGTGGGAGAGGAAGAAGCAGGCTCCCAGCGGAGGAGGGGATCGCGCCCTGAGCCAAAGGCAGACACTTAACAGGTGAGCCACCCAGGCGCCCCCAGTGTCAGAAATTCTAATACATCTAAGTGAAAACACCTGGGATTATCACATAGGATGCAGAAGGAAAATTCTCATTTACTATTGATTGAAAGCAACTCTTAAAAATAAGACATAGGACGTCCTGACCATAGTGAAGGTTAATTATAAGCCTACAACAAACAACGTACTTACTTAGTGGTAAAAGTCCTCCAACTTACAGGGCAAGGACACTGTTCATGTCACCATTCCAAGTGTACTTGACAAAACAATAAGAGAAGAAAAAGAATGCAGAATAAAAATGGGAAAGAAACAGACAAAACCGTCCAGGTTCGTAGCAACACGACGGTCTCCATAGAAAAGACCAGCCCATCCAGACAACGTAACAGGGCAATCCAGGCTCGCTCCTGCATCCTCAAATGACACACACAAGCCAAAGGTGTTCTTTAATGACAGCAACAACCAGTTTAAAAACATGATTTTTAAAGGTCTACAGTGGCGACAAAAACCGGGGTAGACAGGAAACACACAAGTCTTCTGTGGGAAAAAATATCAACCATGGGCTCAGTGGTGTGCTAGCAAGGGTTTACCCACTGGCTCTCTAAATACAAATAAAATAAACACCCCTGCTCTTCAGGGAGAAATTAAAATGTTGATTTATTGTGTTTGCAGATTTCTGTGGTTTGAATACCCCTATTGTGGTGGACCTCAAGACAACACCATGAATTAAACCAGCTTGCAAAACTCCAGAAAGCTGAACGCAGGTTTTCCAGAGCCCATACCAGCCGGCACTGCGCAACCCTGGGGTGTCGCCCCTACCCTGCCTGCCACCTGGGTTGCTGGGAGGCCCCAGGCTACAGAGCACCCAGCCATCTCTAGCTTTGGGGCCACGGTGCCTACAGGCCCAGGACTGCCCCACGTCACTGCGGCTCATGCCCAGAGGCGGTTGTGGGATCCCTCCTCCCCAAGGGCAGAAAGGGCCATGTGCCTGTTCCCAGAAGGGGAGACACCCCTGGATGCCCCGTGCGCAGCGCCTGCGACTACCGCTTAACACCGAGTCCATTAACGAGAAGACTCACTCCCATTAGGACGTGAATGTCCCCCAAAATAGTCTTTAAAATCATTACATTCCAATCAAAATTCAATAGGGCATTTTATGGAACTTACTAGAGAATCAGAAAATTAATAAGGAAAAATGAAGAGTCTGAATAACCAAGATTCCGAAGGTCATCTTGTCCGTTCAGAAGTCAATGCTTAGGGAGTGACAAGAGCTGAGTCCGAGTGTCCCTGGGGCTGAGATGGAAACGGGCCTGGGGATGGAGGGGGCCCCGCAGCAGGTGTGTTTGCACCTGCGGAGCCCGGGGAATGTCAGAGGAGGGCTGGATTCAATGCGGATATCCTAAGCATGCATTAAATGGAGCAGCGACAACTGGCCCTCCGTAATGAGATAAATAAGTCCTCACTTCCTGCTGTGCACAGAAATAAATCCCAGGTGGGGTAAATCCCTAATGTGAAGAAGTAAACTTTAAGGAGACAATATTAGATCATATCTTCATAAACTTGAGATAGGAAAGGATTAATTAAACTAGACACGAAAAGCCCATGACCTTCAATAAAGAGTCACTTTGACTCAATTAAAATTAAAACGTCTTCTACCACAAAAACTCTGCAAACAAAGGAAAAATACAGGAAAAGATACTGTGCAGCACGTGTGGCTGACGTAGGATGAGCAAGGAGGGGAGCGAACACCTACCAGCCGGTCAGGAAGAGCCCATCCGTCCGGAAGCAGGGACGGGTGGGCGAGCCAAGCTAACAGCGGCCCACGCGAAAGGACGAATGGCCAATAAATACATTTTTAAATGTTCAACCTCACCATTAGTCAGGGAAATGCAATTAAAACAAGAGGAACTCACCCTTCAACACCCACGCGTTGAGCAAAATCTGTAAGGCTGAGTGTGTCAACCCTTAGAGAGGAAAACGGGGGCGGGGGTCCATGCACCACCTTGCCAAGCTGTTGGGTGACATTTAATGACTCCAAGGTGCACAGGCTCTCCCACCCAGGGTGCTCCCACCGCGCCACGTGCCTGGAGAAGGTCACCCAGACACACACGGTGATGCACCCGGAGGCAATGCTGGCAGCAAGAAGAGATGGGGAGCACCCCCCCCACAGGGGCCCGGGAGGCAGGACTGAAGTCTCACGAGACAGGCTGTGGCCGAAGCTGGGGCCAGCGAACAGGTTTAGAGAGGCTTCAGGACTATTGTCCCCGGGGGTCACGCCCTCCCCTTGCATGGGACTTTGGGGTGCTTGGCGCTGAGCGCCTGGGTGGGCCGTGCAGTTTGCGCTGGTCAATGGAATGCCAGCAGACACTTTGGAGGGCGAGGTTTAGAAGGGTTTGCACAGCGTGGTTTGGCCTCTGTGTTTCTGCCGTTGGCCACAGAAGAGGATGCTCAGCAGGGGCCGTTTCTAGAACGAGGGACCCGCGGGACAGACCCCGCCCAGACCCCGCAGAGCACAGATGCCGACAGACCTGTGAGCAAGCAGTGATGTCTGGTGCAGGGGGGCCACGTACGCCCACACATTCGTTCCCACAGCCACAGCTCTAGCAGCCGGCAGAGGCTCGAGTGTGGGTTCTGGAAACGGACAGCCGTTCTTGTGCTGACGGACGGAGCGAACGCATTCCAGCAGGGTCACTGCCGTGCAGGTCCTGAGAGCCGCCTCCCCGACTCCAGCAGTTCCCTGGTTGACACGACAGCATCGTGAACTCTGAGGCGGGAGTGGGGGATGGGAGAGGAGCCCAGAGACGGCACGGGTCGGCGGTTACGCCAAGGTAGGTGCTGGGGTAAGGAGATAAAACACGGCGCCCAGACCGCAGGCTCGAGGCGGCTTCGAGACCTAAGTGCCGTCCCAGGATCGCCCGTGGGGGCGGGGAGCCGCGGGCTTCAGTTGCTGTAGGTCATACCTAGCGGGCTCCTGGCCCCGTGGCTAAATTCTCAGTGTTGCCACAGCTTAAGCATTCCCCTTCTGCTTGCCACTTCGGGTCTAAAATAAACATGTGCCCTGAAGATAAAGGAAGAAATCCAAAGCTGTGTCTAATTAGATATTAATAGCACAAAAATGCACACGCGGAGGGCAAAAATAAATAAGTGGGAAGAGAAACCATGTTTAAAAAAAAAAAAACCTGCAGTGTGAAGAAGAGAGTGAGATCTGAGACTGTAGTCGTGTCCCAGCCCTGACCGCAACGCCCCGGGCCCGCCTGACTCAGTTTCCCCACCTGTCACAGGCGGTGGAGCAGAACTAGAGCGTGTTCACAGTTCTTTCCAGGGTTGCCAGTCCTGGACTCTGAGAGACTCTCAGCTTCCGCGCCTGTCGTGGAAACCAGACAGCACATGGCCGTCACCCAGCAGCGAGCTCCCTGGGAACGCCTCTCTTCCTCCCGAACTTATGCTTCGGTTCAGCCGGCTTGGCCTCCAGGGTCAGGTCCCTGCTCCTCTTTTCTCCCCAAGGGCACCCATTCTGGTCTCCGGTCACGTCCTGCCCCATCCACGAACCTTCCCGGGCCCCTCCCACCCCTTCCGGCCCCCGCACACTGGAGCCAGCACCCTGAACCGCATTTGGAAAAGTCACTGACCCTGGCAGCAGGAAGCCAGAGCCCTGACACTGCCAGGGGCATGACCTCTGACCTCTGAACTCCAAGCCCAGTCACCTTCGTTCCCTGCACTGGGATGTCTGACCCCTGATCGCCATGACAAACAGTGGGAATGATGTACATGGCATACTTTGCAAAC
Source organism: Ursus maritimus (assembly GCF_017311325.1). Classification (NCBI taxonomy): domain Eukaryota; kingdom Metazoa; phylum Chordata; class Mammalia; order Carnivora; family Ursidae; genus Ursus; species Ursus maritimus. The sequence goes on from NW_024427107.1 coordinate 78,637,301, forward strand.
AGTAAAGCCCTTTGTAAGCAGGCACCCGGACTGGCCAGGATGGAGTAATGGGACCACCTGGAACAATACAGAAACAGGCAGGCCAAGTAGATTTCAAGATACTGGACACTAGGGAATGAAGCACCATGATCCCCAGAGATGGGAAGGAGTGAGGCTGGGCCTACTGCTGCGAGCAGGTGTCAGGCTCAGAGAGGGAGGCCCAGGCACAGCTCTGCACCCCTGAGATGAGGAAATAGAGCCAGCGGCCTTGGGGGATCAAGGAAAGAGCTGCATGGAGACAGATATAGACAGAGCATTCTTTCTCACGCGAAGAAACCAGCCGAGGCCGGAGAAGAGCTCCCCGAGAGCTCCGGGGACGAGGTGTCCATGCTCACAGGTGTCCATGGGACACAGAGTGGGTCCACCCCAGCTAGCCAGATACACGAGCCTCGACAATAAAATCCAACCTGAAAAGTGGACAAAAGATGAAAACAGACACTTCACCCAAGAAGACACACGATGGTGAAGGAGCCCAGGAGAAGATGCTGGTCAGTGTTGGTCCTTATGGAAACGCAAACTAAATCCCACAACAAAACGAGAAAACCTGACAACACCACGTGCTGGAATGGACAGAGCGTGAGATGCGCCAGGGGCGTGTTATGACACCAGGAAGTAAGTGCACGGGGGGAGGGGGCAGGTGAGCCGTGACCAACGGGCACCAATGGAGGCAAGACCTGAAAGAGGTCCCGGGGCCACAGCTGAGCAATTTGAGCAGGAAAGAAGCTTGCGTGGGATTGGATAGAAGCCGTGGGGCAGGCCAGTGGACCACGAACCCCTGCCGACATAAACGAATGGTTGAATAAGTAATTAAGTGAGAAGAAGGGACAAATCCTCCTTATGGAAGAATTCCCAATACTGAACGCAGAAGAAACCCGAGAGTAGACAATCCCCACTAAAACTTCACAATAACACTCCCATAGGCGAGATGCCAAAACCAGAAGGCAAATGTTAAGAAGTAAGATCCCGGCAGAGCCTCAGAGCCTTTCTCCCCGAATCCCAGAATGCGTATTAATTGCTTCGGTGTCTGTGACATGTGTCCACAAATGCTCTGATGCGCTTCCCTCCAGGAGGCGGCTGAATTCCGCTCCCCCGGGAGTGCGCTGGGCTCGAGAGACCCCTATGTCCGCGTCGGGAGAAACCAGCCCAGACACAGGAGGCGGAGGGAACGCAGCAGCTCCGTGCAGTGGGAACGCACTGGAACCCACATCACGTCTGCACCGTTGGGCTGGTAGAAAGAGTCCCGTGTCAGCACTGCAGTTTTGACAAATACGCACGGGTGGGTAAGACGTTAGCGCCATGTCTAAGTGACAGGCTTTGGGCCACATCCCCTACCTGCTGTTTTTGTAAGTGCAGTTCTGTTAGAGCCACGCCCATCCCCGACCCATGCATGGTCTGCGGGCGTGTTGAGACACAGGAACCCAGCGAATGGCTTCCGCAGAGACTGTGACCCACGAAGCCTACACTATTGCTATGGAGACCTTGACTGACAAAGTGTGCCCACACCTGCCGCGAGTGGACCTCAGGGGACGTTAGGGCCGTGTTTGGGCCGGGACCGGGCTGTGCTGTCTGTAAACTTCCAGCTTCAGCCACAGGACAGAGGCTGCAGGGCAAGGGGTGTTGCCTTGTCCAAGACTTCGACCCCACGCTCCAAGTCAGGGCTCTGGGGTGTCCAGGGGAACGCCGGGAGGGCCTCTAACCCAGTCTGCGTGGTCTGCATTCACGCCAGATGTCAGGTGTTCTCACCGTGAGGACACGAGCCCCCCTCACCCCCCAGGCAGGCAGCACGAGGGCCGACAGGCTGCTGAGAAGTGTGCCTGTTTATCCGCTGAGATGCCCTTGCGCCTGCCGTCCCTCCTGGCCCCCAACCCAATTACGCCCTTGGCCCAGGTGGTCTTCTGGGACCCCAGCGCCCGCACCTAGGCGCTCTGGTGAGGACAGGAGGCGGGAGCGGGGATGTCTTTCCCAGGACGTCAGCGTGGGCTGGGGGCAGCGCAGGGTTGGAAGTGAGAGGCCAGGCCCCATGCCTGCCATCCCAGGCAGCCAGGTCCTGGGTCCGTTCTAAGACCTTCCTGAAGCTTCTGTTCTATCAGCAGTGGGGCTGCCACTCGGGGGAACTCAGTGAGGTGGAGAATGTTCCAGTGCTCTATAGGCAAGCCTGCTCTGCAGTTTCACTCTTGGCCGCCCTGCCTCCCCTTCCCTCCATACGGGGATGAAGCCGCCGTCCCGGATCTCTGGCCTCTGAACACCTTCCTTCGCTCCATCTTTTACGCCCTGCTCGGCCCTGCACCCCTGGCAGCCGAGGCCGGAAGCCCGAGCAGGTGGGATTCACATGCAGGTACCAAGGGCATGTGGCCAGGCAGGCGCAACTGGCAGACCTGGTGCCCTGGCCCCCACTGCTCGTTACATCATCATCGGTGGGGACGGAGAATGTGGCCCACCCTCTCCCGAGAGCAAGGCCAGATCGGAAAACAAACTCAGCTGAGCACGGAGCTCCCAGGACCAGTTCCTCAGATGGACTTCTGTCCTCCTCCCCCAGGTGTCAGCCTGTGAGGGCAGGTGTGGGCCAGAAGTCAGCGGGTCCCACGCACCCAGCTCCAGGACGGTGCCTGCCTGCAGCCTCTTACAGCCCCACGAGCAGGCTTTGTGTCCAGACGCAGCAGGGACACTGGCCTCCGCGGGTACTCACAAGGGACGTCCTATGAGAAGAGGAAGTGAGGCTGCCATAACCCATCCCTGCTGGCCAGGGAGGCAGCCGGCCCAGAGGCAGGGACTGGGGAATGTGCAGGCCTGGCTTCGCCCACTGGCTTCCCCACTTTTTACTGCCCTGCAACAATCACAAAAAGCATTTAAGACCCACTTTATGGATGACAAGACCAAGGCTTAGGGTGACCGAATCAGGGGACACCCCCAAAAGAAAAGGAATTCCACACTACACATACTACGTGGCCCCTTCGAGAGTCACTGTGTATAGAGCTGATGCAAAGCTCTGAGAAGTCCTGCAGCTAAGAATTCCTACTTTGTTTTAGCAAGCATTTTAACTTGATTGGCCACAGAATTGCTTTTTTTTAGTCACATCCATTGACACCCCCACAAGACTCATGCTCCAGACCCCAACTCCATTAATCCTGTTCTAAAGCTTCATGTCAAGCCACTAAGCCAGAGAGCTACCTGTCAATGTTCCATGAGCTACTGGAAGATCTCGAGTTACGGATTCCTTCTTAAATTTATATCATCATTTGGAAAAATAAGAATCGATAGAGTAAGGCATGGAGGACTTTCAAACTTCCAGGCCAGCAGAGCTCCTCAAAGGAATCTCCACTCTGATGTTGACACCCTTCCTTTCTCAAGGCCCACCTTTCTTTAATGATACCGCAGGGACCACCCTGACCCACCCGCCACTTCTCTAGCTGCTCCTTCAGGGGCGTGTGTGTGTGTGTGTGTGTGTGTGTGTGTAACTGGTCCCTAAGCAAACCAACACGAGTGTGTGATGGACTCTTACTAGAAAAGTGCAGAGGGACACAAAATAATAACAGACACCCTCCACCAGGACTCCCCCAAACATGTCCCCCAGGACAACCTCTTCCAGCCACCCCGGGATGTGATGCTGTCAGTGGCTATTGCCGTAACTCTAAGCCATAAGCTTTTATGTTGGTGTTTTCGTTTTCTAGATCATTTCATTGTTGACTGACTCCTGGGGACTTCTGATTCCAGCTGAGGGATGGAGAGCGTAGGAAAGCCGTCATTCCTTTTCTTACAAAAAGACAAATGCTGGAAAACGGTAATGGCCTTTACTGAATGCGCCGGAGAATGGAGGTCACAAGAAAATCAAGTAACTTGAAATCTGGGGAAGGAGGTGGCTGCAGGGAGAGACAGGACCTAAGAGTGGCAGACACCATGTAAGCTGGCCGAAATGTTTACTAGACTATTGAGGATGGGTGTGGGTTACCACATAAGAGCGAACCCCTGGGGGCTGCAAATGTAGAGAGGGTCATACCTTCCCGCAGAATTTTCTTCCTCAAACCCCACCAGGAGCTTACAAAGAAGACCTGGGACCTTTCTGAAAAGCTTCCCATGGTCTGCCTGGAGAAAGACGGTACCGGCCACTCTGAAAGTCTGCTCAGATCCTTGTGTCCTACGTCCCTGCAGGGGAAAAAATTGGTGGGAGGAAGAGCAAAAAAAAAAAAAAATTGTCACCAAGGGCACTGATGGAGACCCATTGCAGCTCTCGAACAAGTAAAGAGAAAAAACATAAAAAATACACTCCCCAGCCCAGAGGGTGGGCAGGACCATGTGCTCTGACCAGAATGACTGCTGCGGGATGACCAGAATCTGCAGCCGGCGTGCACGGGGGGCAGTCATAGCCACAAAAACCCCAAGGCCACCCCGGTTTCTGACCGAATTCACAGACTGTCATGCTGAAGCCGGGGACACAACGGCATGCTCACCTCCAAGCACGAGCATACTTCCCTCTGTATCTTCTGTCCTAAACGATGTGCCCACCTTTCGAAGGAACCTGTGAGGCACAGAAAAGGGCAGGATGAAGTCCACCCCAAGAGACACAGCAGTTGTCAGGACCAGGCTCGGATAGGACGCAGAGGGGGTAACCTGTGTTCAAGGCTTTAACAGAAGAGGTTCACAGCATGCAGACTCAGATGGGTAGTTTCGGCAGAGAGCAGGACATTCTCATGGAAATGCCAGGAACAGAAATCGCTGCCACGCCGGGGAAGAGCGCTTTGGATACCCTCTTTCGAAGACTTGACCCAGCTGAGAAAGAATCTGTGAACCTGAATGTATATCGATGTCTACAGAAATTATCCACCTGGAAACACAAAGAGGAAGAAAAATACGGTGGGGGAGGGGAAAGGCAGAACAAAGCATCCAGGAGCCCCAGGAAGACATCAAGCGTCTAACACACGCATAACTGGAATAGCGCGAGGGCAGAGAGGGTGGGTCCCGAGAAGTGTACAGGACACAACGGCCGAGAAATGTTTAACAGTGCAAGACACAAATCACAGAACTGCTCTCCTCCTCCCCCCCAAATACTCAAACTTCCAAATACCGAAAACAAGCAAATCTTAAAGGCAGCCCTGGTGGGGGAGCACGAAGCCAAGAATCCAGGCGACTTCTCTTCACGCAAGCGAGAGGACCATGGGAGACGCCTTCAAAGTGAGGAAGGAAAGCCCCGTGAACCCCGAGGTCTTGGGGAAAAGCTTTTCCAAAACGGTGTGCCTTTATGCCATAATTAGGGAATTTCAAACCTTGCTCGAATATTTGACAATATGAATGGAGGATTGTTAATTTTTCGCGTGTGATAAAGCTAATTTCTTAAGATTTTAAAATCATTATCCTTAACGATTTGAAACCATTATCTTTTACGGACACATTCTCAAATTTTCTGGCAGAGGTTATACAGTTTTTAGGAGGAATTGGCCGGGGTGTTGATGAAGACGGGCCCAGAGCCGGGCACTGTTAAGCCAGAGAGAATTACCAGCATTTTCCTTATGAGGCGCCCTTCTCGTTGTAAACAGCTTTGGAATTTTCCATTATAAAAATGAATCGGGTTCATAAAACAAATGAACGAGGACTTGAGACTTTCTCAGACAAAGAAAACCTGGGGGACCTCACTGCTGACAGACCTAGTCTCCGAGAAGTGTCCGAGGAGATGTTCCAGGCAACGGGAGCGGATCAGTCAGAAACACGCATTTACAGAAACAAACAGAGATTGTTGGAAATGAAACTAATGAGGGTAAAATAAAACTCTTTTTTTCCCTTCGGCTATAATTGATCTAAAATAGGGGTAGGCAAACTTCTTAAAGGGACAGATAGTAAATATTCTGGGTTTGGGACCCCCTGGTCTGTGACGACTGCCCAGCGGCTGTAATACAGACCCAGGAACGCGGGTCCGAGGCAGGCAAAGGGCGCGGCTGTGGGCCCAGAGCCCTCGTCGGCAAAAACGGGCTGCGGACCCTTGCTCTGGAAGTAACAATGTGCTGTGTGTTTGCAGAATATATAAAAGCAGAACACGTGATGGGGCAGAAAAGGCGGGAGGAGGTGACTGGGAGCATGTTGTTACCGGATCGTTACACCACACGGAGCGTCACATCACCCACGGGAGGCTCGTATGTTCGAAGGGAGACGCAGAGTCCTTAAGAATGTACATTGTCAGCTCCAGGGAACCCACTAGTGTTTTTTTAAAGAGAAATAAAGAATAAGCCAACAGAGAAGATAAAATGAAACCATAAATTGTGTTCAGTTAAGTTCAGAAAAGAAGGGAAAACAAAGTAGAAGTGGAAGGACTAGAAGAGAGCAAGATGGCGGATTTGGGTCCAAGCATCTCGGGCATCGGTTTACGTGGGAACAGTCTAGACAGGGCAGTGAACACACAGATAATCAGAACAGATCTTTAAAAAGGCAAAAATCAACTATATTATGTCTACAGGAGATCAAGTTCCAATATTAAAATATAGATACGTTAAAAGAAAAAGGATGGAGGAAGATACCATGGAGTCACGAATCGAAAGAAAGCCAAAGTAGCTGAGTTTAGGTCAAAGTACATTCGAAATAGGGACTATTATCAGAGAAAAAGAGGAACACAACATCGTCATAAAGGGGCTGAATCAAACGTGTACGCGTCTATCAACACCCTCGCGACGCACGAGGCAAAGCTGGAAGGAGAAGTCGGCGGTTCCACTGAGGGACGGCGGCTCTCCTCCCCTGTAACGGGTACAAGAGGAGGACGGAATCAGTGAGGATGTCTCGGCCGAACAGCACGATCCCCCGACGAGGTCTAATTAACATGGACGGAACGCTCTTCCCAAGTGCCCGTGGAACGTTCACCACGACAGACGTATTCTGGGCCATAGAACAAACCTTGACAAATTTAGAAGAATAGAAATCGTAAGAGATAGTCAGGCAGCTCGTAAAAGAAGGAAACCAGAAATTAAAGCCAGCAGGTGCACCCCGCTCTGCTTCAGACCTGGCGCCCAGTCCCCGCGGAGAATCCAGATCCCGGCCCCGGGCGGTGGGGGGCTCAGAGCAGGAGCGGGCAAGCCGCAGGGCGAGGCTGCCGTGCCGGTGGCCTAGACCTCGGGCCCGTCCCCCTCAGATCACTCTATGGCCGCGGACGGAATCCCAGGGGACCCCCCAAAGGAGGAGGAGGAGGAGTGCAAAGCTTGGCTCATGGGCGGACTGGGCTAGCGTGTGGGACAAGCCTCCCTCCAACCTCCTTGGGGTGACCTCAGAAGATAGCGGGGAGGGAAGGCCACCCACCGGGCCGGGCTTCAGGCGGTGCCCCTGCTCAGCCCCACCGTGTGCCGGGGGAGGCTCCCTGAGGTCAGAAGGCGCACAGACCACAGCAGGGAGAAGGGGCCCAGCTGGTTGGTCGGGAGTCTAAGCGACCAAGACTAGAAAGGGTCCATATGGCGGGCAAGTGGGAGAGGCCGTGAAGCCTGAAGCTCGTGGTGTCACACATCAACTCCCACGGGGTGCGTCCACGATGGAGACCCTGGCGCACAGCCTATCTGACCGGGCATAGTTAGCCAGCCTTGGTCACAGCCAGCCTCGGTCACTGCCAGCCTCGGTCACTGCCACCCCTGCGCTGGCTTGAGGACCCCTGGATGAATACCCATGGAGGCAGAGAAGGAGGCAGCCCACTGACCCCGTAGCATAAGCTCCCGCTTGCCCACACAGCTGCCCGGCGGCCTGCCCCCACCTGCCGGCCACGTACGGCTCATTCCTCGAGGGGACCAAATGACCACGTGTGGCAAACTGACCACACCAGGTCCCTTCCAGGATGGAAGGGCCTGCCCCTCATTTTCACTGGCGGAGGTTCTGGGGCCTGGTGGGCCTTCCTACCCACCAGACCTCCAGCAGTGGCACAAGGGTGCCTGAGCATTTGGCCCGCTGGTTCGGCCCCCTCACACTGTCACATCGGGCCAGGGAGGTGGGGAGCAGGCCTAGGACCACAGGGACCTCTGACCACATCTCACACTGACTGCCCCGAAGCCACAAGCTGATGGAGCACCGGGGCCACCTGTCGGAGATGCTTCTCCACGAGTTGGGGTGCTGCCCCCACACAGTGTTTGCACTACCTGAGAGACCCTGGTGTGGCCCATGGGCCCCAGGAAGACCCCCGGGAACCAGGGCGGGGCAGCCCGTGCTCCATGCCCTGCGCCCGACCAGGCATTTGCACGTCCGTCCCTACGGCTCCAGGCTCTGCAGACCTGCAGGTTCTGGTCCCCACAGGTGGGCACGGAAAGCGTCCCGTGGAATTACAAACCTCGGCTGCCCTTGGGTACTTCAGGCTCCCCGTGTGGGGGGGAATGTCCGGTGAGGAGGGGGTTGCCGTCTCGGCAAGGTGACAGACCCCATCCTCGGGGCACAGGGAGGCACGTGCGTGGGATCAGGTGGCCCACTTCACACCTGTGCGCCCCCTCGTCCAGCCATGGCCATCAGTGGCAGGCCTAGCAACCCCCCTGAAATGTCACAGGGGCGGGCCCTGAGCCCTGTCGAAGAAGGTCTGGGTCTCCCCTCAAGGAAAGCCATTGAGGTGGCTGAGTGGGGACGGTCTGGGCTGGGCGGGGGAGGAGGGGAGAGGCTGCATACCAGCCGTGGCCCCTGAGCCAATGCAGGGGTGTTGCTAACATTTATCCAGCAGACAGCACCCGTCAGGGTGCTCTCTTCCAGCGTCATGGCCGTGGAACCACAGCGCTCGAGGACCCGGCCTGGGCCATGACTCGCTGAAGGAACACACGGATGAAGGAATGAATGACTAAGGCTTGGCCCAGGGGCCTGAGCGGAAGCATCATAGAGCCTTCCGGCTAAGAGAACGTGTTTGATCCGCGCCCTCATTTTCAGAGCACTAGGAAATCACACTGTCCACGTCTGAGACCGAGTCCTGCCATTTGCCAGCTGTGTGACCTTGGGCCAGTTACTTCTCCTCTTTGTGCCTCAGATGAGGAGACATCCAGGAAAGCCTAGATGTTTACTCTCTGTGTATGGAATCAATAGGTCGGCGTGTGGGAATCACAGCAATGAGCCATCGGACGTGAGAACCGATAATTATTTTTTGTTGCTTCTCAGACCAGGAACCACAGCAGGAGCCGCAGTGACTTCACCAACGCTGCACCGCAGGCCAGGCACCAAGCGGGCGGGCTTCCATGCCTCTTCGGGGCTGCCGCCCGGCCCGGACACCAGGCGCCTCCTGGTGCCGGCAGGTCCCCCCGGGCTGGCGGAGTTCCCCGTGAGCAGGCACACGCTTCCTGAGTTGGAAGCAGGAGAAGGTCTCAGAGCTGTTGCCGGGCAAACCCCAGGCCACTTCCGTTCCAGGCAGGAAACAGGGGCTTGATTTCCACGCTGCGGGGTCCGACCCACCCATCAGTCATGCCGCAGCCACGCACTCTGATTGGGATAAACTGTTCATGAGCATAAACAGACCCTGGAGGAGCCCTTCTTTCTGCAAGGCAACCGGCAAGGACTTCTCAGTCCCAGGACCTCGGCCTGGATGGACCGGTGGGGTTTCGGGCTCAGCTGGGGACCAGGCGCACGCCCCCGGGGCAAAGACAGCAGGGTCTGAATTCCTGCGCATGCCTCTCAGCTCCCAGGAGCTACAGGCCTGCCTGCGGAGTGTCCGATTTCTCATCTTTGTACCCGTGGTACCTGCTGGGGGCCCCGTCCACCCTTGGAAGGCCGTGCTCCCATGACTCCGTCAGGAGGACCGGACTGGGGTCTGATTCATGACGGGCTGAGGGGCCGGGGGAGAGGCTGGGTCCCCACCTGCTGTAGCCGAGGTGGGGACACCGGGTGTGCAGGAGCCCACATCAGGCTGCGAAGGCCCTCCAGTGCCCTCCCCGGGGTGCCCCGTGGGCCCCTCTCCATCCCCCACCCCCAGCACAGCCCTGGACCACCCCCATTCCATGCCCAAATTGTGGCCTTCACAGCTCCATCAAGGGTGAGCGGGAGGCAGCCCGCCGCCCCGTGGGAGCCGCGCGTGGTCAGCGCTTCCCCAGGCCACGTCAGTGATGTCTCCTTGCTAGCCTGAAATTCGCCATGGTATTTGCACGTAGCAATTGGCAAATGCTACAGATCAGAGCTTTTCCAGCCCAGGTAACTGGTTATTAAAGCTTGACCGGCACAAGGCTGTTTCCATCTGTGAACCCTTCTGGGAGTGACCCAGAGCAGGGCCATCTCTCTCTAGGACGACCCACAGGGCTGTGTGCAGAGAAGAGGCTGGGAGGAGCCCCTTACAGAGCCCTTGGGGTCCTCCAGAGAAGCCCAAGTTCCCAGAGTGGCCCGATCAAACCACCGACCACACACACACTCGGGGCCCGCCCTTTGCCGCCCTCAGCCTCCTCCACTTGGAAGGCCCTGGTCCCCGACTGCCCCGGCCATCCTTCAGAGCCCCCTCGGGAGCCACACCTTCCAGGAAGCCATCCCTGCCCCCCTCAGGGCTCTGCACCTCCCCCAAGCAGGGAGGGGCCCAGGCGACTGTCCATCACCCAGGGCCCCTGAGCTCCCGACCTGGCACAGCAGGCAGGTGTCTGAGGCAGAAAGGGGAAGCCACTAGACTAGTCCAGGGTGTGGACTCCTCGGGGCTCTGTCCCTCCGGGAGGCTGCACGGACCTGAGACTTGAAGGCCAAGGTTGTTCCCAGGACCCTCCCTTCCAACCTGCCAACCTGGCTAAGCCCCCCAAGGGGACCTGGGCCACAGAGAGAGGCCTGGGGATGCACGGGGTGCAGAGCTCCCGACTGAGAGAGGTCGCTACACAGAAAGTTTGGAAAGTCAGAGCTATTATTTGGGGCAAAACTGTGGTGACCCATGAATAGAGCTTTGGTGCTGTGTGCCCTGGAGCAAGTGTCTTAACCTTTCTGTGTTTGGTTCATGTTCTCCAGAGTCCTCGGGGATTGTCTTGAGGATCGAGGGAAATAAGCCCCCGGGGAGGGGCTCCTGCCCTGACCCCCGCCCCTGCTTCCCGACATGGGAACAGAGCTCCCGCCGGTTCCCGGGATCCAGAACCCAGGCTTTGAAGTCACAACCAGCGTTTGCTCTTGAACTCACTTACTGTTTGTTCTCACTGGCTTTGAGTTCTGATGAAATGCCCTTTTTGACAAAGCCAAGGCGCCTCAGCTGTGCGGGTGTAACGCACAGAGGGGTTCTGTCCTCGCTTGGACCAGAGAGAGAGAGAGTGAGGCTGACGGTGGGGGGCAGCTGAGCTCAAAACGGGGCTCCCACCTCAACCAGAGGGAGCAGAACTCAGCACGGGGGGTCTGGACCCTTGTCAGAGCATCTGTGCGGCTGGGGCGGGGTCCGGGGGGGCTGCCACCAGCACCACACCCAGTCTCATTCCTGGAGTTTCACTCCCCGGGGCGAAGGGCCGAGGAGCGGGTCCGGGGTTGAAGAGGGAAGTGAGTGAGGCTGGGGGACAGTCATACTTAAGCAACACCGGCCGCATCCTGGGGCCCACACATGCCCTTCGTGCCTGGTCCCAGGAGCCCATGCCCTCCCTCTGCAGGCGCAGCGCTGGACTCAGGGAGGCTGATTCCTCTGCCCAGAATTGCACAGCAAAGGGGCAGGTCTGCACTGGCACCTGGGGAGTCTGACCTGCGGTCCATCCAAAATACCACGTGACGGCTGGGGAAACCTACAGTGAGGGGACGGGATAGAGAGGGAGACCGAGGCCACCAAAGGCCATCTCGGCAGCCATCTGCCCCTTCCTCTGAAGAGAGGGAGAGACCTAGGCGGACTTCCCAGAGGGGGAGAGATAAGCGGGACAGATAATCCCTGCCCTGCTGCGGAGGGGACCCTCACTGAGGACGCCACTCCCAGCGCGCAAACCTCAGCCTCCCCAGATCCTCTTCCTGTGGGCCGCCCACCCCCGTCTCAGCCCCGCTCACCTTTCATGCATCTTCCCCTCCTGACTCAGGGCCTTTGCTCCGGCTGTCGCCTCCACTCTATGAGCTCCCTGGGGCCTCCTAATCACCTCCGACTCTTGGTCCAGATATTCCCCAGACCCCTCCCCAGCCCGAACCAGAACGCCTAGCACCGCAGTCCCCTGACTCGGCGGTGGGCTAGCTGGCCGTAAGGAGGACAGGTACACACAGCCTCACCGGGGGCAGCTTGGGGGCGCTCCACCCACAGCTGTGTGCCCTCAGGTCAGCGGCTGAGCCCCTCAGTGCTTGTCTCCTGGAGTGTGGTGGGGTGACAAGTACATACGGTGAGTTCGTGTGTGAGAAGTGTTCTGACGGCCCCGTGGGGACTGTGGCGGCGCCCTCCATGGTTCCCTCCACCGTTGGACTCAAGCCCCGGAGGGCAGGGTCTGGGTGGCCTCACACCGTCCTCAGGGCCCGTGCATGGCACGGCAAGGACGCACATGAATAATGAACATGGGTCTGGGGCCGCAGGGCAGAGGCGGGCGGCCAGAGGAGACCCCGCTGCCAGAGCCCAGCCCCCACCATCCCCCACCCCGCCACGGCGCCCGGGCGGTGTCCAATGCCAACAGGACTTCCTGGCAAAGCCCATCGAAATTCCCCTCACCACATGGAGCTACAGTGGGAAACGGTCTGCGAAGACCTAGTTCACCAAATGGATAAATCATCCCACGCAAGGTCAGCTCTCTCCAGTGGCCACGGCGCTGGCTCCGCCGAACAAGCCGGCGAGCTGGGCCTCTGACCTAGTTTGTGTCTGTCCTGCCTGAACCTGGCCGGCCACCGAGTTGGCCGTGGCTCCTGAGACACACTGTCATCTTCTCCGAGATGAGGCCACGGGCATTCCAACTGACCTTGACCAACAGTGTCTTCCCTCCCGCCCTGGATCCGAGAGAGGACGCAAGGCCACAAGGGCCTCTGCTGTTTCTCCCTCAGCCTTCTGTGCGGGGCAGGTGTACGTGGGTCACAGGCCCGGGGCCAAGGAAATGCAGGTGTTCGAGACACAGCTTTGCCATCTAGAGGCTCTTGATCTGATGGAAAAGAGAGGAAGTAAATCATTAGGATGCGGGAGAAATCGAAGAGGAGCCATCTGAGCATGGGGTGAGAGTTCCGCCCTGTCCGAGGGCATCAGGAATGCTTTACGACGGGTGGTTACGCATTAGCAGGGTTTTGAGGATGGAGAGGAGTTTGCCAGTTGGGACACGCAGGCACTCAAAACAACGAACGGCAGCACAAGGGCTCAGGAGTAAACTCCCAGGTTCCGCGTGTTTGTGAGAGAACTACCGACAATGCGGCTTTGTTAGCAGCTGGGGTTCCGGGGGCGGGGGTGGGTGCCAGGCTGGAGAGGTACGAAGGGCCCGACTCTGGAGTACCTCACATGCCCTGCAAAGGAGCTCAGCCTCTCCTCTGTGGGGCCGGGGAGCAGCTGAGGACTTGGGGCAGGGTCGTATGAGAAGTGGGTCCGAGCGGGGCGAGCAGGAAGGCAGGACGCCCCACGGGAGGCAGCTCAGACAGCCCGGCAGAGGCTGCGGCACCCCTGCCCCACACAGCGCGCTCCTGCCTCCCTCCCTTCAATCCTTGCCAGGCTTCAATGAGGCTGGTGTTTCATCAGGAGCCCTCAGGGAGTCAGGGGCATCTGGACAGGGCGGAGTCTCAGCCCTTCACCCTGGACTCCCACCCAGCCCGGTTCCTCCTCTGTGAGCCCCTTCCTCCTCACTGCTTCGACTCTGCTCAGGGCCGCTTCCTCCAGGCAGCCTCCTTACCTGCTCAGGAGCCTCCCTTGAACTCCCTTAAGGGGCAGGAAGGTGCTTCTGTGTCCCTGGACCACCACACACAGCGGGCCAGACTCAGGTCCACACACGTCCAGTGTTTCTAGAGAACGCGGCAGAATGCAAGAATGAACCAGTAAGGACAAAGCTCACAGCTCCTGGCCTCCAGAGAGGACCATCCATCACCAAGCAAAGGGCTGCCCAGCCCTGTCCTGACCAACCAAGACAGCTGAGCGACGCCGGCAGGCCACCAGTCCTGCACCTCCATGTCCCAGCATGGTCCCATCCCCTCCTGCACACCTCCCTCCACCCCCAGCCGGGCACAGAGACCCCCGGGAGCCTCCATCCTCAGGGCAGGCTCCAAGCAGGGCCTTCTCTCCGTGGCTCTACTTTGTTGTTGGCTCCCGTTTGTCCCCTCCCACACATAGGCCGTCATCCAATGGGCTTAAGGTGGATTTTTGCTCGATTATGTTTTGGCCAGATGCGCGTTGTGACTCGCATCTGTGTGTTTAATTTTGGTGAAGAGCCTCATTTGGTGTTTGATCCTTTTCTGTCTGCACCGCACCCCTGGGGCTCATCCAGCCCTCTCCCCCCACCTGCTGCCCAGCAGGCCGCAGGGACTGTCCCCAGCCCCTCCCCTTCCCCTTGACGGGCGCCCAGCTGCCCTCCACCCCCCACGCTGCCACCAAATGCTCAACACTCGTGCACCCGAGGACAGATGGCTGACCCTCCAGCCCGCAGCCTGCCTGCCAGCCGGGCCCCGGCCTCTCCCAGCAGCTGACACTCCAGGGCAAGCCCTTGTCATACGCAGGACTTTAATTTAAAAGCCCCCCTCAGGCCTGCAGAAGGCCGGCGGTGCCCAGGCAGGGGTAGGCTGTATCTCCAGGCGCTCGCCGGAGAAATGGTTTTACTCCAAACCATAACGAAAGTGAGGAGCACCAGGCCCAGCGTCTCCAGGCCCCCGGAGGGGTTGCACGTGCAATGTGGGTAAGCATGTGTGGGTAACACGTGTGCATGCTTGTGCATACATGTATGGACCACCACATGGGCTACAAAGGCATCACGTGCCATTTCCCACCTGCAAACCCACCCACCCACGTGGCCTAAGTCGTCCACCGCTGATTTCAAAGTCCCAGGATCGACGGAAGGGGCTGTAGCTGTCCCATCCCTCTGCCCGTGAAGATACCACCATGCTTCAAGTTCACGCCTCCAAGTTAGGCCGGCCAGAGCCCCCGCCAACGCCTGAGGTCCTTCCGGGGTGGTCGTGCTCTCCCCGCCGGACCTGGGGCTCCCGGGGTCGCGCTCCCACAGGGGGAATAAGATGCAGCCAAGGCTTCTATGGCTCTGAACGTAGTGAGCGCCATGACACACACACACCACGGCTGCACAGACGTCTGGGGTGGGGGAGGCAGACGGACAGACAGAGAAGGGGGAAGGACGGAGAGATGAGAGAGCGGGGGAAGGAGAGACAGAAGGGACTGATGCAGGGGGAGGAGGAGGGAGGGAAAGAGGAAAGGAGAGGCTGAGCGAGAGGGAGATGTTCACCACAAGCCGAGATGAGGAATCTGAGTGTGCACAGATGGACGGACGGATGCACAAGGAAGACACGGTGCGCGCACACACATAGGAGCATTATTCACCCTCAAAAAGGAAGAAAGTCCTGCCATTTGCGACAGCACGGATGGGCCTGCAGGACATTACTCAAAGCAGAGTAAGTCAGAGACACATACCACAGATCTCCCTTCCCTGCGGGACCAGAGGCAGACGGGCCCCAGGAGCAGGGGCACCCGCCGCACCGCGGTGACCCAGAGGTGCCATGAAGGGCACAGACTTCCGGTGACGGGCAAGCCAGGCTCCGGCACCTGGGGTGCTGCATGGGGACCACAGCGAACGGGACTGCACCGGATGCCGGGACATGGGGAAGAGACAGACGCTAAGTGTTCTCGCCACAGACACGGAGGAAGGGAAGTGTCCGGTCACTCCCTGGGGGGACAGACGTGTCCGTCAGCGGGTCATGGGGTATCGCACTGTATGTGCGTGTACCAAACCGCCACTTGTGCGCCTTAAACATGTAACGTTTGTGTTTGTCAGTCATGCCCCATACAGCTGGGGAGCCGGGGCGGGGCGCGTGGCAGGGAGGACTAGCCGGGGACGAAAGCACCGGTGAGGGCAGGGGCGCGGGGGGACGGGGCAGCAAGGGGCCCCACGGGAGGGCAGGTGGGGAGGAGGGCCCTGCCCCGCACAACCTCTGCTCCGTAAGCGGCTCAGTTAATGAGGGGCTGATTGGCTCTTTAGCGATATTTACGGCCTTCCAGGGTCTATGTCATCACATGCATCTTACTTTGTGGCAGGGCTGTCTACTTTTTAATAATTACGCGACACTTAATGACTCAGGAATAACCAGAGCCTTTCCTTGAGACGTGTGACTTGATGGCCCTCTAGCCATCTGCATCCCCCCGGCTTGGGGGGCCTGCTTAGGGGACACCCAGCTCTCTGTGAGGCCACGGGATGTCTGAGAAGAGGTCAACCTGCAAGATCTACCCATCCCACACCCTACAGGTGAGCCCAGAAACACACCAAGATGCCCGTTCAGGAACCCCGGCCCCGGCCCCAGAGCAGGGCCAGACCTCCACCCCATCCTCCCGACCCACGCCACACCCACTCGCTCTGGTGCTCACACCCCTGTGCCCATGGTCACAAGAGGATTCTGGGGCACCGTAAGAAGAGCTGGCTCTGCCCGCAGTGACAAGGCTGGGAAGGGCAGTGCCAGGACCCACAGCCACCCCGACCTCTGCACAGGCCAGCAGACACGGTCCCAGGGCCTGGCAAAGCCAGGGGTGCCAGCCACAGGCGTCACCCTGGTGAATTTTTCATATCTTAGTTTTTATGAATAGTAAAAATGCCCTTGGTACAAAATTCAGAAGATACGGAAGTCCACAGTGAAAATGGAGCGTCCAGTCCCCCTGCCACAGCCTGGGCTCCAGGACCCACGTCCCTAATGCCATCGCCTCCGCTACCTGTCGGGTGGACGGAGCGCCTTCCCGCATCTGCACCAGGCAAACTCTAAAAATCGACTTGTGTGGACACAGATGCACCCGGAGCTGACGTGAGGGCAGCCCTCAGTCAAAGGCACAAAGGACAGACAGGACTCGCACGCACAGCCACGCGCCGTGGGAGTGGGGCTGGTTCCCAGACACTGAGCTCCTGCTCCGCGCCAGCCCCGGCTCCCGGCCCCGCCGCCACACGCCACGGGATGTTGACCCCGTTTCCTAGGGGACGCGGCTGAGCCCGGTGATGGTGGCAGCACCTGGTCTGGGAGACAGAGCTGGGATTCGAACCCACATCAGCACCTCTCCAAGAAACGGCCCCCAGCTCTGAAAGCAGCGCCTGGTGTCTGTAATCGAGGGGCGGCGGCCCCACGGCCTGGCAGGGCTCCCGTCAAAGTCAGAGACAAAACAGGCACGTAGCTCACTCCCAGAGCACGTGGGGACTACGCGGACCCCAGCCTCTCACTGGGACAGGCCCCGCTCATGCCCCGCTGCCCCCCCCTCCCACTGCAGACGCTGGCGTGCAGCCCGTGCTGCCCGAGAGCTAGCGGGTGACGAGCGAGGCAGCAAGGCCAGACACCTGCTGCATGGTGAGCCCACCCCCCCCC
>NW_024427107.1:78654695-78663219 GCF_017311325.1 Ursus maritimus
CCCCCCCCCACCCTGCTGCCGGGTGCTGGGGGCCAGGCCCAGCGGGGCTAGAGGCCTCCGCCTGAGGCGGGGAGGAAGCTCCTTCCTGGAGTGGTGGGGGCGCTTCCAGGGGCCGGTGGGGCTGGGAGAGCTCCGGACTCAGGACTCCAACCCGCGTCTCTGATTCAGGGTCCTCTGCTCCTTGCCCTGAGCTGGCACCGTGGGGAGCCGCTCCATCTGGGTGAAGCCGCGTCGACCTGCAGCATCATCGGCCGCCAACACTCACCTGCCATTTCCACTTGCCACAGCCTTTAGAGGAGGCTGAGTGCACACACTCGCTGAGTGCGTCCGTGGAGCTGAAGGCATGTCGCACGACAAGCTTCTGGTCCAGAGCCGGAGCCGGTGCGGTTGCCGAGATGGCAAACCAGTGGGCTGGGCCTGCAGCCAGCAGCCCGCTCCTCCCACAGGCCCGGCCAGGGGCCCGGAGCTCGCAGAGGCCAATTGCAGGAACCCTGGGTGTAGAAATAAGACTTCAATGCGATGGTGCGTGTCTTGAGGTCTGCCTGACACTGCCCCACCTGCCGAACCCACGCAGCGTCCCCGGGAGGCAGCTGCTACCCGTGGCCCCGTTTTGCAGATGGAGACACGGAGGATGACCCAGACCCAGTCAGGTCTCCGTGGGCCCCAAGCTGCTGCACCAGGCTTGGAGCTCCAGCCTGCGTCTGTGAGCATAATGGCACGTGGCCCCCACTCAGGACAACTGAGCAAGATGATGGGCCGGGGGCCTTTAAACAAGAACCCCGGAAACCCCTGGACATTCTGGAGAGGCTGGTGCTCTCCAAGCCCCCTCACCTCTGGTGACACCGAGACGCCCTCTTTTGCCCCCTCCCCCCTCCATCTCCCACACCCTCCCCTTGCAGGCTGTGTCCTACGGACACCCAGTGGTTGACAGGCCTGCTGCCTGCATTTGGGGTGCAGGCCTTGGTCCCCTCCCTGTCCCCAGGGGCTGGGTCAGGGCCCAGTGCAGTGGCCCCCGGGTGAATGGTTTCCGGGTTCTGGAGTCAAGAGCGGCCGAGCACCCACCCCGGGGACACAGAGCAATGCGAGGGGGTGACGTAGGGGAGGCTTGGTGAAGCTGGGACACAAAGCCCGGCTCTAGGTGGGCTCAGCCCCGGGCAGTGCTGGCCAGCCCCCCTGTGTGCCTCAGTGACCGCTGCTGAGAGAGACTCAGGGGGTCTCACGCTCAGACACTTGGTGGCCCAGGAGCCAGGAATAGCACCAGACCAGAGCTGACAGGGATGCAGCTCGCCCCGGCGACACCTCCCCGGGCGCCTGTCCCCGCGGCAGGGCCTCAGCTGTGGGGACAGCTGCTCCCTCCCCGGCAGCTGGCGGTCAGACAGAAGGGAGGCAGAGCCAAGGCTGTATCTGCCTGTGTTCTGGGGGAACCAGGGGAACCGCTGCAGTTTCTGGAAATGTCCTTGTTTGGACAACAAGCAAGCTGGGGGGTGGAGCAGAGCTGGAGCTGGCCGTCTGCACCGTGTCCCTGCCAGCAGGGAGCGCTCAGTAGGTGCGCCGTGAGAGTGCGCAGACGCAGACCGCTCCCTGAAGGAGAGAAGGAGGCACGGTCATGCTCCTTCAGGCCGTTGTCGTGTTCTGTAAATCTGGGAGCTTCCCCAGCACGAGTGCTGTGCGGACTATGGTGCCATGGGAAGAAGAGGGGCGCCAGCCTCCAGCCCCGAGCACCGACCCCGGCTGTCCCGGCAAGGGAGCTGGTCTGTGCTCCGTGGGGTCCGCAGCCTGTCCCCTGGTGACAGGCCCTGTGTCCAAGCACCACGAAGCCAGGTCTGCCTCTAGGAAAAGGTGTTGGTCCAGGGTGAGTCCAAAGCCTCCTCCCCCGGATTTGGGCCGAGGAACCGCACACGGGACGACCGACGATGGAGCGATCACCCGGGGATAGGACCTCCCAACAGAGAGCACCACACCGTAAAGCCACAGAGCCCTGGGCATCAAATGCTGTGGTGGACACAGGTGTGGCCCCCACCTCCCCGCAGTGGGGGGCCCAGGGCACACTGAAGGGCGCGAAGCCCGAAGTCCACGCTGCCAGCCCGGCCCTAGTCCCAAGGAGATGCGTGTGCCACGTACTGATTTCGGCTCCCAGTGCACAACCCTCTGTGTGGCGTGGCCACAGCGAGGCCGGCCCCAGCCAAGCTCGTACCATCCGTCATCAGGGCACCATGCGACACCACAGCGGGGAGATCACCCGTGTCAGGACAAGGGTCCTTCAAAGGGCTCTGGTCCCATTCGGGGACCTGCCAGTGTATAGGCTGGGGAGTTTCCAGGATCTGCAAGAGACCAAGACATGGTTTTGGGGAGCCCACCTTTCTGATGAAGGCCCAGTGTCTCTGAGAAGGGCAGGTGAGCTGACGAGGCCACAGCCTGGCTGGCGGCAGAGCCAGGACCTGCCCCCCAGGTGCCCTGCTCTGAGGACTAGGGGCCAACACCCCAAGGAGAAACTCTCTGAGCAGGAAGTACAAACACGGCCCAGGGCACCACCAGACCCAGCAGCTCACCTGTGCCTCTAACGGGCGGCACCAGGCACCCCTTCTAGGCCGGGCCTGTGTCTGTGTTCTGTGCACAGATGTGAGAGGACGGGGCTGGCTGCAATTCATCCCACAGACGGGATAAGAATGATGTCTCTGGGGCATGAGATCCAAGCTTGCAGGATGCTATCGATTTTCCCGCCAGAGGCCAGGAAGCCAAGTTCACCTCGTCCTCCCAGTACAAGCGGTCTGTGACCTGAAACCTCCTGGCCAGGAGGGCGGGTCCGCAGCTGGGGCTCCGCGTCCCTTGTCCGCGCGCCTTGCCCTCACTGGCAGAGCCCCAGGACTATCTCCTGGGGGGCGGCCAAGAAGCCTGTATCTGAGCTGGGCAGGGTGGGGAGGGACGGGCCAGAAATAATAGGACAGCACCTGTTGGCATCGCGGCCGCCAGTGCAGGGCCGGCCCTGGAGTAGCTGCGGCCCGAGCTACAGGCTGGGCCACGAGAACAAGGCCCACGGTCCGAGCGGCAAGCTCGGTGCTTTGAGTCAACAGTCAATAGATTTTGCAAAGTGCTTTCCCGGGGCTGTGTGAGACACGGGGACCCCGCGCTGTTGGGAGCCAGGACCTTGCGGCTTGACCTTGGATAGGTCAGAGCCCCTGGACATCCACTTCCTCCCTGGACCCTGAGGACAAGCCCGTAGCCCTGTCTGGGTCACCCGGTGCTGTGAAGATTATTCATTATGAGGCATACAAGTGAGCCAGAGATGGGGCGGATGAGAAGGGCAGTGTCGGGAGACGGAGCAAGGCTTTCCGCAAAGCCCCGCGTGTGCCAGTCAGCGTTGGGCAGAGCCACCCTGCTGGCAGACATGGCGGGAGCCGGGCCCAGTGCCCATTCTCGGCTTCTCCCCAGTGCTTGGCGGGGCACCTGCCCCCCAACAAAAACCCAGCTGGTCTCCCCTGTGTGGCTAGGAGTGCCACGTGACCACGCTTGGGTCCTCGCGTGGGAGCAGAGGTGATGGCAACTTCCAGGCCATGGCCTTGGACGAGGCGGCATGCCTGTCCCCTCACCTTCCGCTCCCACAGGTTGCAGGGCCGCGAACTGGGTGAGAGCCACACCTGTGGGGGCCGCCCCGTGCAGGGGGCCTGCCCTTCCGCCCGCTCACACCTTCAGTGGTCCACACGCTGAAGCCACTCGAAATGCGGGTTCTCCACCACATACAGAGGAACCGATGACCTACCAAACACTCGGGCTGGTCGAATTTTTTCCACTGAATTATAGAAATCCAACCACGCCCTACAAGATGGTCCACCACCGAGGGCAGCCGCCTCATTTTATAAACACCAGCACCATGGGGCCCGGTTTGGCACAGGCTTGGTACAAACACTCTCAGACGGTTCTAGTTCCCAAAGCAACTGTGTGTCACAGCCCTGAAGGTCCCCAGGTGGCAGTCCAGGGCCCTGCAGTCTTCAGGTGACAGGGGGAGAGGGCCACAGTCCTGCTCATACCTGACCTGCGTGAGGACACGTGTGGTGCGGAGCCCCATCCCTCATACACACAAGACCTTTGCTCATTTACAAAATCATTCTGGACCAGATGATCTCTGTGCCCCATATTTCTGAGATTCCGTTACCCTAAGGAGAAGAGGTCCGACTTCTTTCTCCTGCTCAGTGCCCCCACGCTCACTAACCCAGTTTGCTGTGGTTAAGTTCGGCGTGTTTGCTTTCAGGAAGCCCAGACTCTGGGAACTAACTGTCTGGCTTGTGTGACCTCGGGCAGGCTCTGTAACTTCTCTGTGCCCACATGTGAGCTGGGATGGAGTCGGCTTGGTCTCTGAGTGTGGTCGGGAGGGCAAGCCAGAGAGTGCAGCTACGAGGCCCCGAGAGGCTGCCCTCTGGCCCCACCGTCACCAGCAGGACTAGGAGCAGAAGCCCCGTAAGCCGTCACTCACTCAATAAGCGTCCCAAAGGTCAAGGCTCCGTGCTGGGTGATGAAGGCTGTGAGGGGAACCAGTCATCGATCGTGCAGAAGATGAACACCCAGGAAACTAGGGAGCAAAATAAACATGAAAAATGCCAGACCCCTGCACACTGCAGACAGCGAGACGCCGCAGGCGCTAGGGGGAGGGATCGGCGTTGGCTCAGATTACTGCGGACGGTGTCCGGAGGTTCATTAGACATGAGTTTGGGCCAAAAAGACAGAGAGCATGTGGATACTGAAGGCTGGCTCTTGCAACTCCGCCCGGGACTGCTGGTGTTCGGGCTCACCGATGCGTACTGTTGGCTGCGTGCTCCAGACCCCAGAGGACTGCAGACCCCAGCGGACGAGGGCGTGGACTCCAGTCCTCATACACGCAGGGGCTGCTGGCTTATAGACAGAACTAGATCATGGAAAACGCTTGGGTTGATTTCCTGCTATTCCTCCTCTCCTGGGCCGGGCAGGGAGCTGAGTCTGAGGCCCGGGCAAGATCTGAGTCCTCTCTCCCCACTTAGGTGTTGCTGGGCATTGCAGGGCTCGGGACACTGTGTAAGGGTCTGTGCAGAGTGCAGAGAAAACAGACCAGTGTCTTTGGCTCAATGACTTTGTACTCCCATGGTGCACAGCTAGGGACAGGCAGTGGGACGGCCAGGAGGTGCTTCTCGGCAGGAGGTCCCACGCTGGCTCCCCCACAACCTCAGGAAGACAGCCGTGTACCCTGATCTGGGCCCATCGTGGCCCTAGACTGGAGAGAAGCTACACCAGGGAGACCCATGGCCGTGGATGGTTTCGCCTCCCGCCAAGAGCTCAGTAGGCAGCCTTTTGGGGCCTCAGCTTTCTGTACCCCTTCTGCCCTTGATGGTCCAGGAACCTCAGAGGTTCCTATGGGGCCAACCCACAGCCTGTCAGAGTCCAGGGCCTTGTGATCGGGAGGCCATGGCTCAGGCCTGAGTCCTGGAGGGACGTCAGTGCTCTCCAGGGACAGGTCTTCTGGGCTCTCTGGAGGGACGGGTGAGGGGCTTCTGGTTTGGGGATGCCCCAGGCAAGCCCATGCAGGTTGGGCCCATCGCTGAAGTGATGACGCTGGTCCCCCCTCAGCCCCAGCCCCCATGGAGCCCAGCCAGAGCCTGGGTAGGAACTGGAAGGACGCCGAGCCCACCATCCCGCTATCTGCCGCGTGTGTCTCAGCGGGAGTGGGGCTGAGAACATCTGGCTGAATCGCTGCATTTCTCCCCTTCAACCAGTTGGCTAGGCGCCTCTCTGCTCCTTCCAGAGTCAATAAAACCAAATCAGGCAGCCACCCCCTCATCCCGAGCATATGCTTGTCGTCTGTGGAGCAGGGACCCCACTGCCTCGACGTAGTCCCTGCACCCTTCCGTGGACAGGTGCTGACCTTCCCCACAGACTGCAGGATGCCTGGAGGGCAGGGACCCCGTGTCTCCCATCCCTGTGAAGCCTGTGGTTTCCCTGGAGACCAGGGGCCCCCAGGGCAAGGGTTTGGCCCTCTTTGCCTTCGGTCTCCCACCGGGGGACCACGCAGAGTTGAGAGCATGTCTCCTCCATCTGACCGGCATATCAGGAGCCATCTGCCCCATCAGACTGAGCAATGCCCTGGGGCCGGGGGCCGTGTCTGTCCCCCAGAGGCACGGCCCTGCTCCCTGTGTGGGCACCGAGACTCTGCCCCGAGAGGCGGCCAGCAGACCTGGTCACTCCGCTGGCCGCAGGGCTCAAGACAGCTGATGTCGGAGGACTTAGCTGAACAAATGAGTAATCCTCACAGCAGAGCAAACAGGAGGAGACAGTGATGTCTCTTTTTTAAAGAAGGAAACATCGCTCGCGAGATGAGCCGGGAAATAGTGTCATTTCTCTTAGCCTCAGAGCAATGGCAAAGAAGCCCATTTCTCACCAGAGGTGCTCTGGGAAACAAAACCAGGAGGAGACGGGTGATGCTGGTCTCGCTGGGGGCTGTTCTGGGTCCCCCTGAAGGGGCAGAGTCCCCGTGCTGCCTGCCCCCTCCTCGCCCTGGGGCTGTGCCCGGACCCCCTCGCCCCTGTGGGCAGCGCTCTGGAAAACGATTCGCCCTGATTTAAGGTGTGACCTTGAGTCTGTAAGTTCACCTGTTAGGAATCACAGAGCAGGACTGGTCAGAGGCCGGGGGGTCTCATCACGCTATGTGCAGACCCCCGGATGCTACAGAATGAACCCCTCCTGGGCTGCGGCCTCAGGGCCTCCAGCCATCAGCTCTGTGCTGTCCCCACAGCGTGACACGCACGTCACTTGGCCCTTTACAGAACTCGTCACAGCGTCCCTCAGAACACCAGGGCCGAGGGACCGTGAGTGATGCCTGGAGGTCACTCAGCCTGGGAAGGCGCTGGACACCAGGGTCTCCGTGCCCCAACGTCATCTGTCCCCCAGAAGTTCCTCATTGCCCCACAGTCCCCAGGAGCTATGGCCTCCCCCTGATTTGGAGGGAGAGCCAGATGGGTGTGTCCCATCTCCTCACCTCAGCCCCTGACCAGGATAAAGATATTACCATATCGATTCCCGAGAGGCCGCGGAGTCCCGGCCCATTCATCACTGCCGGGGGCTGGGACGGATGAAATTATCGGAGTCACCGGTTGTCCTCAGCCCGCGGCTTCAGGCAGGAGCACACGCCGCCGACTCCAGGACGCTTCCAGGAGCTGGGGGGAGCTTGCCGCTTTGTGCCACGTGCTTCCCAGACACGCTCCGGGACCCCCGTCACAGTGCTGCAGCATCTGGTGGAAGGTGGGGAGGCCCCGGGGGGGCTGGCAAAGACGTAGAGGCCCTCCCATCAGGCCCGAGGCAAAGCTGGATTCAGATGGCGTGCCTGACATCGCCTGGGGCAGGGCGGGCCCGTCTGGGCCACAGCAGACAGCCGGCTCGGGCGCCAGGGGCTGTGAGGACAGAGGCGGCCTCACGCCCAGCAGAGCGCCTGCCCTTCCCCGCTGGCTGCGGCTGGCTCTCCCCTCACCCACGCGACCACCCCACGCTCGTGTCAGGGGCTCAGAGCTCAGCACTCAGGGAGGCGACCTGTCGGCAGTGACCCCTGACGATCGGTCTCCCTCCCACTAACCTCTGTGGGGCAGGGTCCACTCTCTCTTGCCACGGCTGTCACCCGGTGCCTGTCCCTGTGTCTCACATAGTGCCGTGGACCCACAGGGACCCAGAGAGCAGACAGACCCATGCGTGTGCCACGGCTCCACCCTGTTGGGAAGTTAATTGTCACATAACGCATGGAGGCAGGCTTGGCAGGCAGCCCCTGCGGGGACGCGGAACAATCCCCGGAGCCTCCCATCTCGCGGCTCTGCGATCTACTTGTCCATGACTGCACCCGGCGGGAGGAGGGCACCGTCTGGCCCCACAGGATGCACAGGTCCTGTCTCACAATCCACTGCCCAGAACACAGCCGCCTGGCCGCACGTGACAGCAAGGGAGGCTGGCGGACACGGGCTAGTCACCCGCCCAGGAGAGGGAAGAGGTTTTGGTGAATGGGTGGTGGTCTGCCCCGAGGGTGTCTTGTACTGGCTCTAGGTTCAGCTGGTGCTGGGAGAAAGAGAAAAGTAGGGTCAGCAGGTGTCCTTCTAGGTCGTACAGACCAGGGCCATGGAAGTCAGGGTGTTTGGGGTAAGTGGTCCTCAGAAGCAGCATGCACTTTTTCATGCTGTCCCCGTGGCACATTTTCCATGAGGTACAAGAGGATGAGGAACCACAGTTCATCTTGGAAGGGCCACACAGTGTAAACTCCCCACCCTACTGCTTCCTGCTTCCTCCCAGCCGCTGCATGCTCCCAGCGCCCTCTGCTGCCCGCCAGTGTTATTGCTGCTCTGCGGCTGGAGGAGCTGGGGGGTGGTGGGCCGAGGGTTCTCTTCAGCAAGCCCCTGTGGGCACTTGTAAGAGAGGCATCATCTAAAGCCCCAGAGCTGGGGATGTGGAGAACGGATGAGTGAAAAGCGTAATCGATTGTTTCTCATTAAAGTGGAAATAATACCGGACATTACCTGGAATGCGT